>NC_071090.1:32899273-33224273 GCF_027358695.1 Spea bombifrons | reverse complement strand
AGTGGCACATTCATTAAGATTTAAAAAATAGGGTACTTAACCTTAGGGGGCAGCGGCAGCTGCTCTCCTCCACTGCAGTCCAATCATCACTTTCCACGGGTTAGCTGCGTGAAATCAGGTGGAGCACTTTGCACACGCGCACACAATGTTCGCAGAGTCGGGGCTGGGGCAGTAAGTATATCACATGGCAGGAGATATAGAATGCACAGAAAATAGCTGGTGAGAGGTGAGCCGGGCCATTTCAGTGCGCCCAATAAAACCATATATTTTTGAAAACTAGACACCCCAGAGTGTTTTAAATGCTGGTATTTTAACTCTTTGCATGCACACATTTTACCACCAGCATTTTGCAGCAAGTTTGCAGTAGTATTTTTTTGTGTGTATTTTTCCCCCCCACACACCTACTTTATGTATGAATTTACAGCTCCTGGTATATGCCGCTGTCACACGACACCCCAATATGTGTTCAGCAACATCTCCTGAGTCCAGTGGGGAACTAAAAGGCCACATTTGGGACGTGTGCATTTTTCTAATTGGAAATTAGATGTGTGGCCATCCTTCCCCCCGTGTTAATTGGGACATTGTTGAACCCAGCCAATTCAATTTACCCCATCAAATCATAAATTTGGGCATTTAATATGCCAGTATTTTAACTCTTTCCATGCGAGAATTGTTTTAAGCAAATGTGCAATTTTAGGACTTGCTCACAAAAATATATTTTTCATATATAAATTATTTTATTTATTTTTACATTTTTTTCAACTTGAAGGTTCCCCTGATAGTGACATCAGTGGGAAATTATTTTTACATTTTACTGTTTTTTTTTTAAACTATTTTTTTCTAATTGTTATTTTTAATTTAATTTTACTAATCACAGTGATTAGAAAGATGCGCTCCATTGACTTGCATGGTTGAATGCAGTACCTGTATTCAACCTGCAACTGGAGCCAGAGTTCTCTAGAGGGTCTGGAGACCATCTAGCGAACTTTTTCAACTTGATTGCTTTTTACTTATTTTTTTTTTTACAGGGTGGCCACCGTCTTGCGGATGGCAAAGATCACTTGCAGCGGCGGCTGTGACCGCTCTCCGGAGCGGTCACAGCCCGTCCTGGGGTAATTATTTGGTGTCGCTGAATGCCTCCTGATCGAGGCATTCCAGCGACACCATTTAAGTTTAGGAGGTGATCGTTGATCGCCTCCTAAACGCTTTTAAAACGGGCTTCCGCCGCCATACAAGGTATGGCGGAAGTTGACACCCCGGGGAGGGGCCAGACATGGCCCCTAGTGCCGATCGTGGTGTTGCTGAATGCCTCGAGGTCGAGGCATCACAGCAACACCGTTTGGGTGCAGAAAGCGAACGTAGATCGCTTTCTGCACCCGCTTAAAGTCATGACGGTCCTGGCACGTCAATTGTCACTAATCTGATGTTAGTGCATGACGTGCCAGAACCGACAATTGTCATTAAGGGGTTAAAATATTTATGGATAGGGAAGGCTTCCCCACGACACTTACTCAAGCGCAGACCTGTATACCTTGCATTCTCGTCTTGGATAAGTGATGTAGTGTACAGTGACGTGATATTACACCCCGCGTGATGAGCCCGGTGATTTATGCGAGCAGAACAGTATCCTAGTAGCCGATACATACCTCCACCTTCATGCCACTTCATGGGTTGTATTTTGATAAATAAGGTGTATGAGTTTCTACGGGTAATGTATTATTTGCCATCAAGTTGAAGTTATTATTGGTTTAGTAAAAAAAAAAAGGGTATGTTATTAAAAAAATATATAATAAGGTATCGGAATGGTCTTACTTACATTCCTTCCGTCATTGCGGCCGCTGTAATCAGTCGTTTTAAGTAACAGTGATTTTGAACACAGGTGCAGATCTAAGATGCTGGCGTGCAAGCAGTTCTTCAGACGAGGGTACCGGTTTCCATGCAGTCTGCTTCTCCAGACGTGTTTTTTTTGTGTCCGTTCACATCCAACCCTTATGTTTGTATTATATCGGAAGGTTTAAAGCCACCAAGCGGTGTAGACAATTTGTGTTTTTATCATTATTAACCCACAACAACCTGTTTATTTAAATAAGCGGGAGGTACGGGGAACATTTGAAGGGAATACATCAATGTGTTGCCCACAAAGTATAAGAATCGGATATTGTGCAAGTGAGATTCCAACTACAAGAAGTGCATCATTGCATAGTATGGAACATAAGGAAATGCGAGTAAAATTAATGGGTCACCAACAATGGTCACTCGTAGTAATTTGAAGTTACAATTGACCAGGGAATTTGCTCATTTGAAATATATCTATTTCCGACGAGGCACTGAATCTCTCTATTAACTTTCCGACCAGAGAAACTTGAATACATTTGAAGATCAAAAGGAGGACTGTGCTGACCCGAGTGCTCTGTGTGGGAAAAACAAAACCGACGTCAAAGTACAAAAAGCCCAAAGTGCTTACTTTGCATCGAACCCAATCCGTGGCTACTCGATTAGGAAGTCATATTTATTGAGGAGTCTGTTTACATTATATGTGGAATATTATGCACTAAAGAAGTTAATCGAATTGTGGCAGATGTTTGGATTTCAGTTATGTAGACTACTTTAGTGATCAGTCATAGAAGTCATCCCCCCCCCAGCACATAAATTGGATAATTTATGGTATTTCAGAAATCACTACTTGTGAAACGTCTGTGTGATTTTCCAACATATACTTCATTGCAGATTTCCATGGGATAATGATTAAGTATCCTATTACAGTGGGAAGGTAGGAGTGTATACTAGGGCATTCCTCATAGGATTTCATCCATGTAGTTTATGCAAGTTTACAGCTACCCGCTTCCTTACCGGTATAATATGGTGGTGGAGTGTTCAGGAGAAAAACATTTTTTGCACATTTTAATTACCTTGGATGCCTTATAAATATCCACGGTGACACAGGTTACTTCAAAAGGTTTTAGCAATAATTGGGGGGAAAACAGACCAAGGACCGTTTAAGGTCTGAGTCTCTACATCGCATGGCATGGGAAGTTTTCTATGGCCGCTGGTTAGAGCCAACCGTACGGATTTGTTCCAGCGAATGCAGTAAGTTTGTGGATCAAACTTTACCCAGAATGTTTACCATTTGCCAGGATGACATTAAGCACAGAGTAGAGACTTTGGGGAAGGATTCACACACATTCAATTTATTGCATACGTAGTGCATGCCTTCATCAAGCACATTTCTATGTTACACGATTTGCTCAACCCCCCCAAAACACATATCTACAACACATGGTTTACGTTCCAGTAGAGACTGCTCCATTTAACAATGTAAAAAGCCATCCTACTAGTTTAAATTAATAGATTTTAAATCTTACTGGGAAGGACATGTAAATCTTTATCAGGGAACTGTATAAAATCTGACGACGTATGAATTCAGTCCAACCCGCACACCTAGTGAGACATACGAACCTGTCAACTGGCTCTATTTTGGGCCAAGTGCCAACGCTCAGGGATTTTACTCAACCGATTAGTCAGGTGCAAAAAAATTGAACCGGAGATTAATTTAAAAGGAAAACCGTTACAGCAGATGCAGCGTATCCCATCAGAGCCAGGTGCTTAGGGGATCCTCTAGTCTAGCCAGCGGTATCTAGTGCAAAACAAGAAGTGACACAATCATCTACGATCCTACGGCCATTCTTTGGTCAAAAAAAAAACCCAAAAAGAAATTATAGCATTCGCTTCGGAACTAAACTTCAAGGAAAAAAAACAAGTTACTTTCGATTTCCAGTGTACACCGATATTTATCAGCATAAAACACTTAAGAGCTGAATTCAATGGCGTCATCTGTTATCTGCTGTTTCCTCTGCTGTCCATGTGGAGGTAGTACTGCGAGAGAGGGGAAACATGAATCAGTGACCTCAATATTACGGAGCAAAAAAATAAAAATGTAGTTCTAATATTAGAAACACCACGTGTATCACCAAAAAAAACAGATTTGCACATATACTGGTGGTGCGGCTGTGCCATCTTCAGGCCTTAAGCCTGGCACTGGCATTACAACATAACGATCCCCTTAAAATGAGCAAGGCAAAGCACGCTTTCTTGGCAGAGGTAATTACGTCTCGTAAGAAGCGGCCTTTGCCTCATCAAACAAGAGTTGAGGTTCTCCCTAAACAGCGATCGACTGTCCCACTGACCACAAGGACACAGAATGAGGCCCAACTATGATTCAGTACCTGCCGCCTATTCCTATGAAAGGCGCCCACTCACTCGCATTGGCAAGGGTTGGGGTTTCAGCTTTCTCGCTTTACAATTCAGTTTGCCGGTTTGTCCAGCCTCAAGGGCTGAGCTGGCCCTGTATAATGCACAATGTGATAGGCGAAGAGACTTATTATTTATGTTTTATATAGCACCATCAGATTCTGTAGCGCTGGACAACGGGTAGACAGGACATAGCAAGTAGTATGTAACGTAACAAATTGACTTACAGCAACAACAGGTGAGGAGGTCCCTGCGCAAAGGAGTTAACAATCTAGAGGGATTTAGTGCCATTGTAAGGGATGGAGCAGCCACACTAGTGTAAGTACTGCATTAGAGAGACTAGGAGAGGTGAGCTAAGGGAATATGGGGGGGGGTGTTAATGTGCAATATAAGCGCCCTTAAAGAAGTGGGGAAGAGGGATTTTTTGAAGGATCGAAGGCAGGGAGAGAGACGGATAGACTGGGGGAGGGAATTCCAGAGGATAGGGGCAGCCCTGGAGAAATCTTGTAAGCGTGCATGAGAGCTAGAAATCAGAGGAGAGAAGGAGATCATTGGATGAGCAGAGAGAGCGGCGTGGAGTGTATTTAGAGATGAACGAGGAGATGTAGGGAGGGGAACCGAAGGGCTTTGAAGGTAAGAGTAAGGATTTTGAAATGAATCCTGAGGTGCACAGGCAGCCAGTGAAGAGACTGACAGAGGGGAGAGATGTTAGTAAAGCGATGAGAGAGTAAGATAAGTCTGGCAGCAGCATTCATGGTGGATTGTAGAGCGGTGAAGCTGTTAAGACCAGCTTAGACAGAGTTACAGTAATCAAGATGGGAGACAATCAGGGCATGGACAAGAGCCTAAGTGGCATGCTGTGTTTGGAAGGGAGGGATGGATGCTGGCAATGTTTTTTAAGATGGGGACGGAGACAGACTGAATGTGGGGGGTGAACGAAAGGTCGGAGGTCAAGGGTGACACCAAGACTGCGTGTGCATGAGTAGACTGGGAGATGATGGCGCAATCAACAATGAGGGAAATTGATGGGGGAGTCTTAGCATCGGAAGGCGGGAAGATGAGAAGTCCTGTTTTGGAGAGGTTAAGTTTCAAGAAACATGTTGATATCCAGGTGGAGACAGATGCAAGGCAGTTAGTTACACGATCTAAGACAGAGGGAGAGAGATCAGGGGAGGATAGTTTTCATTTTATTATCGAAGTATGTGGCAAAGTCTGATGCATTAAGGTTAGTGGAAGGGGTCGTAGGGATCGGTTGAAGCTGGGAATTGAAAGCATTATTAGAGTCGTTTAGGGTTGTAAGACAGGGAGGATATTGAAGGCAGAGTAGGAACATAGCATTCATTTATAGCGCAGAAAGTCAGACATGGAATGAGGGGACTTTCGCCAACTACGTTGAGCGGTGCGGGAACATCGACGTAGGTGTTGGGGTTACAGACATGTGCCAGGGTTGGAAGCGTGAACGTCGCGAGGAGCGAGTAGTAACTGGTGCTACATGATAGAGAGCAGATGCGAGAGTGGAGTTATAGACAGAGGTGGCGTTGTTAAGGGCATGTCATGTTTGAGATAGGAGAGAGAGTAAATTGATTGAGTTCTGAAGTTCTGAAGGTTAATAGAGCTGAGGTCTGTGCGGAGATCTGTGAGAGCCAGGGACACCTTTATCTAATCAGTATCCATGTCCTAAACCTTCTCCCCACCCACCCTTACAAATGAACAACGGCGTAAAGGTAACATAATGGTGAGGAATAATCATGTAGATTCAGTGAGAAGGAGAAGATAACTCCCAAGGGTATACACTTAAGGTGGGTTTGTAACATATATGCCTTGCTTATTTAATGCCTAAGCATAGTTACATATACGTATTTAGTGTAAAGAACTATAAATGCGGGTTTAGCAAAAGGGGCACATTAAGTCTCCAAGTAGTGGTAGTAGTAGAAGTTGTAGTGTGGTCAACAGGTGTATCTGTCTAGAAGGTTAATGAAGATACACAATGTCTTGAATAAACGCATGGTCTACCTTTTCTTTTCAGGCTAGGAGCCCTTTTCATAGCATTTTCTTTAGAGATGAAGGGAATTATGATTTTTTTTTTTTTTTAAATACAATTATGCAGACTCTGCAGTGCTTTCATGAAATGTTTAAAAGATTTACCTCGTGGTGCTTCCATAGGGACTTTCTGTGTGACACTGTGCTTCCTTTTCTTATCCTCTTAGGTTGGAATAGCTTTGTTCACAGTTGAAAGAGGCAACGTGCTGGAGACAACAGACGGCATTAGAAGACCAATGTATGAAAATCTGGAGCGTGTGTAAGACGACGTCTAAGCAACTGATTTTGGAACACACGGACAGCAAAAAGTTTCCACGATCGGATGGCTTCTGTGGATAAAATTCTGTCAACGGCAGAAAACGTCACAGAATTTATAAGGTCCACGCGCTAATGACATTTCTTTATAAACGTCAAACAATTATAAACTGCCTGCCGTCCTTCACTTAGCATGTTTCAGTTTAGGAGCTCTGGGCGTATGCGGAATCCCAATCTGCACTGCTTGGGCACCGTGTGTTTAGTTTTATTAACTACAGGAGCGAAGCTTTGGTCGATTAGTTAGCACAGGGTTCCATAGGGATCTTCAACTGTCCATATTTACAGTTTTGTGCACATTGGTGTTATTGCCAGAGCTGTAAGACTCTTGTGTATCGTAATCAAAGTCAATAATCCAAAGTGACTGATTTAGCATAGCCACAGTGAAAAATACTAATTTCAGAAAATGTGAATTTGAAGTTAGATTCCCCAGACTTGCTTTTATTATAGACTTGCTTCTATTATAAAGTTTTACTATGTTTTTTTTTTTCCCCATTTCATTTCATTGTTGAGCAAGTACAAATCGGAGATAGTTGGATGGATTTATTAGCGGTCAAAAACAGAATATTGAAAGTTAAATCCAATTCCTCTGTAATCCTAGTATCGCAGTGTGTCTCATCCACTGAACACACCAGCTCAGCCTATAAATTGACACATATACAATGCTAGAAAATCAGAATTCTGTAGTCTGTAAATTAAAACCAAGATCAAATACGTACTGCCATCCTCTGCTTTTCGCCCCCACTCAGTACATCCAGTCTTGAACACTGTCCCAGCCGCCTTCACGTTCCAAAATCTAACCCAGCTGCACATTGTCAAGGTATTCCTTCAATACCTAGGGAGTGAATATAAAACAAAGATGAGTAGTTAAGCCACTTAACTAAATACAGCTAAGCAAGTCATTTCAGTGTGTAAGAAAATTAGAAGAGAAGTTTCAACATACCGGACCGTTTTTCTCGCCTTATCAGGAACACCTTTACGTTTCCAGTGTTCTGGAGTGTCTGGGTAAATGACTTGGTCCCGTAACGTTCCCAAAGTCATATGGTCTCTATGTAAGATATTGTCATTTCCCGTCCTGCGAGGACGATTCGTCCCAATGCCTGAGACATCCTCAGCAGCATTCTTCCACTCTGGTAATAATCCTTCAAGGCAAAGCATTAAACATTAAGAACATGCCCGGCTGCAGAGTATATCATCGTTTATCCCACCATTATTTCACTCACCTCAAGGAGCTCAGCTCAGTCCACGCGGGGTGGTTAGGGGTGAGGAACGGACTGCTGACAACCAGGTAACCAACCACAGTCTCTAGATCTGCAATAATCAAAAAGCACACCACAGACATTAAATGCCAGCATAGACACTGACCACTTAAAATCAATAAACAGTCTACTTTTTACACAGCTATATGCAGATGAAGCCATCTGAGAGACCCAGGCATACAGAGTGTCTCCCACTGCCTCAGCCTACCTATATCCCACAGTAAATAATAATAATAACTGTCACCATCTTCTATAGCAAACGTAAAAATATTACTAAAGTATGACATGCAAATAATTCTTACCAGTAACATTTCCTGATGGTCTCCTGTCTGGTGTGAGTAGCCAAAAACCACCATGTTCACATTGTAATGTTGCATCTCTTGGAAGCCCCATGGAGATTTATGCTCTAATAAAGCCGGATGCCCCACACCATTGCACAACAGACTGCCTTGAGTGAAACGCCAGTTACTAGCAAAATGGAGCCCTTTAGATAATATTATATAATATTAATACAATATATTAAAAGGTTACTTGAAAGAATAAAAAAATAATCAATATACCATAAAAAAAAAAAAAAACATCTACCATAAACTCTTAAAAGTAATCCATGTGCGTATAATATTGAGGCTTTGACTTGGATGCAACTAAAAAACAAAATATATCAGCATGTGAAGAATGATTTGTCCTGGCTGATTTTCTACATTATGAAAAATTCAGATAACATGGGGGGGGGGTGGGACCTGGTTATATCATGATGACCACAGCAGTAATAACCACAGTCATATCTGTTCAATCTGACCGGGATTTTGGCCCTCTGCTCTTTGCACAATAGATGTAATTCATCAATATTTGTGACTTGTGTTGTAAAGAAGCCCTAGTCACACAAAAACATACCTGAACGCCAAAAGCATTTGTCAGCTTGACGATATACAGAACAATATCCAAAAATGGCTGAAGAAAAAAAAATAACAAATGAAACTCACAATAAAACAACTCTATATACCCGCAACAATAATGGGAAATATCTATAATATAGGAGAATAGGAAAGCAAGCCACTAGTTAAGGTGGCAAATGATTACATGTTATTCACAAGAACAGCGTATGCATGTGTGTAAAGTGTATTGATAAATAACAGCATAATAAAAGGGGAGGCATAATAAGCGTAGCCAAAAGATTGTCATCTTCGGTACCAGTATATTTAACGTATGTTCATTTGTAAGTTGCATTTACTTTTACGGTACCCTATCGTAACAGCTCTACCAAATCTGTTGGTGCTATATAAAATGTAAACGCAGTCATGAAAGTACAACAGTCTACAGACCACTTTATTGGGGTAAAATAGCTATGGATACATTTGTAAAGGAGGCCCCTGTCTGTAAATCTCACAGTGTAAGTAATACACCGGTAATATAAATGGCAGCTACATTAACTTTATAATTATTTTCCTTGTGAAAGGAATACAGTAAGAGCATAAAGGGCCATAGCCTATTTTTGAAGTACCCAGCAGAAACTAAAAAAAAATTAAAAAAAAAAAAAAAGGTAACAAAACACTCACAACTAGAAGAGCCATGAGGAAACTCACCTTGCTTAAGTTTGAATACTGGTTCACCACGCTGTTACAAAACCTCTCAACATCTTGCGTGAGCAGCTGATCTGCATTTGCTGTCCTGTTGTCCAAGTTGCCCATTTTGTAATAGGTAAAGGATCTTAAATGGGGGAAAAAAGAACAATCTATGTGGGGAACGTATTATACATCTAATGGAACATTACTGAGAAGATAAGTAATTGTCTCTTAGGCTCAAAACATGGTTATATCACCACGATCACAGCAACAATAACCACAGTCAAGCTCTTCCAGTAGTTATCAATCTGGCCGGGATTTTGTTCACCGGCACTTTGTAGAATTGATGTAATTCATCAATGTTTGTGGCTTGAAGTCCTAGTCATACAAAAACATACCCGAGCCCCAATAGAACTTACCAGCTTAACGATATACAGACAGACATAATCCTACAGAATTAGCTGCTAGACACGATTAATCCATCTTGTATGTCCAGTTATTTAGCCTTGTTCAAGACTATGTTAGCTGTAGCTAAAGTTTCCACACACACACACATTTTATATATATACATACACAGCTACAGTTTTTACCATCATTAAGCCATGGCAAAAATTGCCCATAGATCCTGCTTTGCATGATTTTGTTTTTTTGAAGATATAGGTTTTAAAAGGTGACAAACACAGCAGAACAGATCTCTGCCTTGTAGGCCTCTATTGTTTTTCTCTTAGACAGCATGTCATGACCTACATGTACTTCCCAAAAGGGAGGCGGAATACCTTAAGGGGAGATGGTTCAGGACAACATGGCTACATATATATATATGTATATATATATACACACACACACACACACACACACACACACACACACATTTACATATCATATATAAACACTTAAATGCAACATTCTCCTGAGCTTACAAACTCAGCGTCTCCTTGCACAAATATATCCACAGGCTAGAAGATAAAATAAAGTTAATATACGGACAGAATGTTTTAAGAGACGTGCATCTTCACTCATGCCATGCCACAGAGGCCAAAAGAAGAAAACAAACATAAAACAAACGTTTTAGCTTACTATAATAACTAGAAAAGCGTCTGGCAGCGAGCGGCTCTAGGAAATATAATCTGGTCGTGTGATATAGCCGCTACCAAGCACACACGTTTTAGCATGTCCCCCAATGTCTAATCTTTCGATTAAGTAGAAAAAAAGGCAACACAAGAATGCTTACGGCAGGCATGGTGGCTATAAAGTTGAAGAGGTTTCTGCTGCGGCCGATGATCGCACTGCAAACCACCACATGTATGTATGTTATAGCGCACTTTTCACAGAGGCAAAAGATTCTTGAGAAAATCGGTGAAATGCAATATCCTTATACAAGGCTTTTGATGGATGCAGAACAGATTTAAAATAAAGCCACGTGGCAGAAATACGATACTGCACAGGCTGCGCGCAGATAGGTGACCGTCAAAACCGAGATTCTACCAGCTGACTGGCAGCTATATGGCGCCAAACCGGAAGTCGGCGCCAAACCGGAAGTCGGCGCATGCGCAGAACGGACCTGAAGCTAAACCGGAAGTGGGGCATCCACCTACTGCGCATGCGCGATTTCGGAAGTCAGCGCATGCGCAGAACGGACCTGAAGCTAAACCGGAAGTGGGGCATCCCCCTACTGCGCATGCGCGAAATCGGAAGCCAGCGCATGCGCAGAACGGACCTGCCGCTAAACCGGAAGTGGGGCATCCACCTACTGCGCATGCGCGAAATCGGAAGTCAGCGCATGCGCAGAACGGACCTGAAGCTAAACCGGAAGTGGGGCATCCACCTACTGCGCATGCGCGAAATTGGAAGTCAGCGCATGCGCAGAACGGACCTGACCCTAAACCGGAAGTAAGCGCAAAACCGGAAGTGGGGCATCCACCTACTGCGCATGCGCGAAACCGGAAGTTCGCGCATGCGCACAACGGGCCGGACTAAACCGGAAGTCGACCAAACCCGGAAGTGGCCGTCTCCCTACTGCGCATACGCCAAACTGGAAGCCCGCGCATGCGCACAACGGACCTGACCCCGACTTTTTAGCTGATGAAAGATTGAGACAGATCATTTCATTAATGAAGATGATCTGCAGCAGCATGGTAGCAGATTATTTTCTAAACACACAGCTGTCAGCACAGGTTTCACATAGTCCTGTAATTGGATTCTATAATTTTACATTTTCTTGGTAAAAACACATTTAATCTTTAATGTTTGTATATGTATATATACACAGTATTTATGTTTTACAGCAATTATATTCACACACACACGCATACACATTTGGCCCATCAAAATATCAACCAGATCAGAAATACAGAAAACAGCCTGCGGTCTGATGACACGTTGTTATCACTAATTCAAGTTTAAGTTTAAAAGGCTAATTGATTATTAGAAAACTCTTTTTGCTATATTACAGCTACGAATTTCCATGAAAACAGCTAGCAGACCCCAAACATTTAACTAACTGCAATATTTTAACACATGTTTGAGAAGTACCTGCCTCGAGCCCCGTGTGTATTTCCTGATCATTGCCTCTGGGTCTCGGCGCGTACGATTCTTCTCACCTGATGCGGCAGAGGTAGGTGGCAACACAAAAACTCACAACTATGGATAAATATCACTGTTCTGTTACTGCTTATCTTAAAGGGAAAATATAATGTCACAGACAGCTTCACAAAAAATCATGTTAAATATGCATTAAAATGCATTCTTAAAAAAAAAAAAAAAAAAGCAGCCAATGAGTGACAAGAAAGCCATGCATTTCCCTTGTTACAAGGAAATTTAGAATATTTAGAATATGGCAGCAGCAGTATTGAGGTGCGTTCAAATAAAATAAGCAAAATACTTTATTATGCACAAAAGTGCTACTAGAGCATAAATTATAAAAAATCAATACATACATGGCAGAAGAGCAGATAATGTGGAAGATCCCCAACGTTTCCGCACAGCAGAACCGCCGAAGTCCATCGAGGCTGCCCGTGTGTCCTGAGACAGTTCTTGGTCTTGTTTTAGCTTCAAGGTGGCTTTATGCTTGTTCCATGTATGTTCCCTTAAAAAAGCAAATAACAGGAATAGGTTGCAGTAGTTATCTTAACCGAGCAGAAGGGGTTCTAAAACATTTGGTCCGTAGTGAGGTCACTTACCAACGGCTGTAGGTAACTCGCAGTCCGGTCACTCGGCAAGGGTAGCAGGCGAATTACACAGGAGTGGTGTCAGGTCACCAGAGAACAGGACTGGACAGCGGTCAGGTCGATGATTACAGCCAGATAACTGAAATAGGATTGGGTTTCTTGCCACGACTTTTAACAACAGATAAAGAGTCAGATTACGGAGTTGAAAGTCAATAAAAAGGAAGCCATGAGCACCGTAAGTGTAAGGTGTATGCGTGAGGCCTTACACGGCTATTACTGCTGGGCGTTAATTAGCACCATGTACCACAAAGAAATTGAATACGAATCAGTGCTGTCCGGAATTCAAAAACCTGCAGAGTTTCCAATGGAAGCAGAGACTTATGGATAAACACATATAATATGTATTAACTCCTTAATTCCCACTTTAGGGATTTGAGAGGTAGACAGTAGTTCATTTTTGGTTTCAGATCCACGTTGAGGACAGAATAGACTGTCCTTAAGTGTAGCGAGGATAAAATGTGTAATAATAGTAATGGAGATCTGTGTAGGGAGAGGAACAACCCAGGGCCACCAAGAGCTGTCTCTATTTAGCATGATTATAATGCTAGGAGGGTACAGGTAGGCATTTTCATTATGCGGTGCTGGCGAGTGTTACCGTCGGACAGCACCCAATATAAAGACAACGCTTGCCCTTTGCCTACCCCTTTGTTCACCAAAAGAAATGCTCTCCACTCTTCAGTCCTTTTTCCCAGTCTGTCTCTGGCGTGGTGCGGGTACTATAATACGTGACTGCCCATCAAAGCCGGCTTTTCCTCCCCATCCCCTGTGTCTTTTGATTGATTAAATATTAATTGCTTACCATTTGATGAATGCTCTCTTTTTCTGCCAATTGACAAATATGTTTTCTCGTGTTCAAGCTCCAAGAAAGGACCCATGCAAAAAACAAACAAACAACAAAACAGTAAAATTTCAGATGAAGAAAAAAGCAAATAAAAAAGAAAAGATGCCAGAAAGACTCCTTCTGCATCAGAGGAAAACATTATGAAAACTGATAACTGGTTTCGCTTAATCAGTTATATTATAACATACATAACACATAACACCCTCAGCTTCATTAGGTTAACTGCAGCTCTAGTCTTATTATCATGAAGCCCAATGGAGTGATCCAGCTGATTATTGCTGTGGTTGCTTATAGGGATTAGACCATTTTTCAGCCAGCAGAATAGCTTTGTGTCTGAAATGCCGCCCCGACCCAGGAAAAAAAAAAAAAAAAAAAAAAAAAAGAGGAATATGATACGATTGGCGTCCAAGACCTGCAGTAACTGCGCTAACTATGGCTGTATAAAATAGTTTTGTGTGTTTGGGTTTATCTTCAGCTCCGTAGTTGGCAAAGGACTACAAAACCGAATGCGAACGTTCAAGCGAACGCAAGCGCAGACTATTTTTATTATTTACTGTTTTATATCGCACCATCAAATTCCAGAGCGCTGTACAATGGGTAGACAGGACATAGCAAGTAGCGTGTAACATAACACATTGACTTACAGAAACAACAGGTGAGGAGAGCCCTGCTCAAAGGAGCTTACAATCTAGAGGGATTTAGGGTGTATTACACCATAGTTAAAAGGTGCCATTGTAAGGGATAGACTAGCCACACTAGTGTAAGTATTGCATTAGAGGGACTAGGAGAGATGAGCTAAGGGAATATGGGGGTTGTTAATGTGCAATATTATAAGCGTCCTTAAGGAAGTGGGTCTTGAGGGATCTTTTGAAGGACCGAAGGCAGTGGGGAGAAGGATAGACCGGGGGAGGGCATTCCAGAGGATAGGAGCAGCCCTGGAGAAATCTCGTAAGCGTGCATGAGAGCTAGAAATCAGAGGAGAGGATAGAAGGAAATCGTTGGATGAGCGGAGGGACCGGTGTGAAGTGTATTTAGAGAGATGAGCGAGGAGATGTAGGGAGGGGAAACGCTGTGAAGGGCTTTGAAAGAAAGAGTGAGGATTTTGAAATGAATCCTGAAGCGCACAGGCAGCCAGTGAAGAGACTGACAGAGGGGAGAGACGTTAGTAAAGCGACGGGAGAGGAAGATGAGTCTGGCAGCAGCATTCATGGTGGATTGTAGAGAGGTGAGACGGTTAAGAGGGAGACCAGCTAAGACAGAGTAACAGTAGCCAAGACGGGAGTGAGGGGAGGTAACGTTGAAAAGTGCTTGGGATGAGAGAAGGGGAGAAGTAGTCATGGTGCATTACAGACATAGTGTGGGGTTGCAGATGGCTGGAGAGAGATAATGATTTTACTAACAACAGAGGAAAGAGAAAAGAGGAACAAGAGGATTGTGAACACGGTATGTGAAGGAAAATGGTGATGGGAATGGAATGGAGGTGGGGGAAACACAAAAAGCAGTAGGCAGCACTTGACAGTTCAGTGGAATATTGATTGCAGGGAGTCTCCCAGGCCTTCTCTGTCCTTCCTTGTTGTCCAACTTGGTGAACTCCCAGGTAGTGGCATCCGGTGATGGAAAGTGGCACATTCATTAAGATTTAAAAAATAGGGTACTTAACCTTAGGGGGCAGCGGCAGCTGCTCTCCTCCACTGCAGTCCAATCATCACTTTCCACGGGTTAGCTGCGTGAAATCAGGTGGAGCACTTTGCACACGCGCACACAATGTTCGCAGAGTCGGGGCTGGGGCAGTAAGTATATCACATGGCAGGAGATATAGAATGCACAGAAAATAGCTGGTGAGAGGTGAGCCGGGCCATTTCAGTGCGCCCAATAAAACCATATATTTTTGAAAACTAGACACCCCAGAGTGTTTTAAATGCTGGTATTTTAACTCTTTGCATGCACACATTTTACCACCAGCATTTTGCAGCAAGTTTGCAGTAGTATTTTTTTGTGTGTATTTTTCCCCCCCACACACCTACTTTATGTATGAATTTACAGCTCCTGGTATATGCCGCTGTCACACGACACCCCAATATGTGTTCAGCAACATCTCCTGAGTCCAGTGGGGAACTAAAAGGCCACATTTGGGACGTGTGCATTTTTCTAATTGGAAATTAGATGTGTGGCCATCCTTCCCCCCGTGTTAATTGGGACATTGTTGAACCCAGCCAATTCAATTTACCCCATCAAATCATAAATTTGGGCATTTAATATGCCAGTATTTTAACTCTTTCCATGCGAGAATTGTTTTAAGCAAATGTGCAATTTTAGGACTTGCTCACAAAAATATATTTTTCATATATAAATTATTTTATTTATTTTTACATTTTTTTCAACTTGAAGGTTCCCCTGATAGTGACATCAGTGGGAAATTATTTTTACATTTTACTGTTTTTTTTTTAAACTATTTTTTTCTAATTGTTATTTTTAATTTAATTTTACTAATCACAGTGATTAGAAAGATGCGCTCCATTGACTTGCATGGTTGAGAATGCAGTACCTGTATTCAACCTGCAACTGGAGCCAGAGTTCTCTAGAGGGTCTGGAGACCATCTAGCGAACTTTTTCAACTTGATTGCTTTTTACTTATTTTTTTTTTTTTACAGGGTGGCCACCGTCTTGCGGATGGCAAAGATCACTTGCAGCGGCGGCTGTGACCGCTCTCCGGAGCGGTCACAGCCCGTCCTGGGGTAATTATTTGGTGTCGCTGAATGCCTCCTGATCGAGGCATTCCAGCGACACCATTTAAGTTTAGGAGGTGATCGTTGATCGCCTCCTAAACGCTTTTAAAACGGGCTTCCGCCGCCATACAAGGTATGGCGGAAGTTGACACCCCGGGGAGGGGCCAGACATGGCCCCTAGTGCCGATCGTGGTGTTGCTGAATGCCTCGAGGTCGAGGCATCACAGCAACACCGTTTGGGTGCAGAAAGCGAACGTAGATCGCTTTCTGCACCCGCTTAAAGTCATGACGGTCCTGGCACGTCAATTGTCACTAATCTGATGTTAGTGCATGACGTGCCAGAACCGACAATTGTCATTAAGGGGTTAAAATATTTATGGATAGGGAAGGCTTCCCCACGACACTTACTCAAGCGCAGACCTGTATACCTTGCATTCTCGTCTTGGATAAGTGATGTAGTGTACAGTGACGTGATATTACACCCCGCGTGATGAGCCCGGTGATTTATGCGAGCAGAACAGTATCCTAGTAGCCGATACATACCTCCACCTTCATGCCACTTCATGGGTTGTATTTTGATAAATAAGGTGTATGAGTTTCTACGGGTAATGTATTATTTGCCATCAAGTTGAAGTTATTATTGGTTTAGTAAAAAAAAAAAGGGTATGTTATTAAAAAAATATATAATAAGGTATCGGAATGGTCTTACTTACATTCCTTCCGTCATTGCGGCCGCTGTAATCAGTCGTTTTAAGTAACAGTGATTTTGAACACAGGTGCAGATCTAAGATGCTGGCGTGCAAGCAGTTCTTCAGACGAGGGTACCGGTTTCCATGCAGTCTGCTTCTCCAGACGTGTTTTTTTTTGTGTCCGTTCACATCCAACCCTTATGTTTGTATTATATCGGAAGGTTTAAAGCCACCAAGCGGTGTAGACAATATGTGTTTTTATCATTATTAACCCACAACAACCTGTTTATTTAAATAAGCGGGAGGTACGGGGAACATTTGAAGGGAATACATCAATGTGTTGCCCACAAAGTATTAGAATCGGATATTGTGCAAGTGAGATTCCAACTACAAGAAGTGCATCATTGCATAGTATGGAACATAAGGAAATGCGAGTAAAATTAATGGGTCACCAACAATGGTCACTCGTAGTAATTTGAAGTTACAATTGACCAGGGAATTTGCTCATTTGAAATATATCTATTTCCGACGAGGCACTGAATCTCTCTATTAACTTTCCGACCAGAGAAACTTGAATACATTTGAAGATCAAAAGGAGGACTGTGCTGACCTGTTAGGGATATTAATGAGACAAAATAGGCAAAACCAATATTTTATCACACACGCAAAATAACGACGCTACCAAATATTGTAGTACCACATCAACAATATTAATTTAAGGAGATACCCTATATTTTATCTCCGATCCTAAATCCTTTCAGATCGCCGAAAATTATAATTCAAATTAGATATATATCACAACGATAATCAATCAAAAATATTATTTATTGTGAAAGCAATTTATAAAATCGATATATAAGTCACACAGTGCAGAATATAAAATACAAAGTTCTTAAACATGTCAAATTGCAGTATATCCAAATACGGTATATTATCGAAAATTATCAATATGAATTAATACTTTATGAGTCTAACACACACAATTAATTTCCATCCCACTCAGCAACCAAAAATGATAATAATCAAGGCGGTAATAAAAAGATCACTAACTCTATTATATTAGTTTAACTAATATGACAATTTAAAATAATTTAATAATGTCTAAGAGTATTTAGTGAAATTCCTAATAGATGCAAATAATGTCAAACTTCATCTATAGGTAAAAATACCTTTTCATTATTGTCATTATCACGGGTTATAAGCTGCAGTCTCACAAGCCGTCATATACAATAATGCAATATAGTACTTCCCAGAAACAGGGAATTCTATACGAAGAAGACAAAATTCACCTCTATTTATAATAATAAAACAATTATATTTACCACCACTTGTTGCTGTTGTCCAACTGGTCCTTGTAGAAGTTAATCCAGGTTCAGTGGCAAGAAATTAAGTGGAAAGAAATATAACTTACTAAAAGTTATATAGGTTGGGACTCAAAGTATTTCTAAGAGTAAGATTATGGTGCCAGGATCTTGAGATTCCAATTCTTTGGGGTAAATTAAATAAGTCCGTCAGGGTCTGTCTGTTTCAGGTCCGTTTCTCAGGTGAGTTCCTCTTTTTAGGTCAGTTTTTAAGGTCAGACCCCAAATTATTAAAGACATAAGCTTTTAAAGACATAGCTTATTATCATAGCCTCCACCTCTTGATTGGAATTATCCAATCATAACGGTGGGTTTTACCCATTATAATTAGGATTTCTACTCATTTTTACACGTTGTAATTTCTTAATTTACCTGTGAGAGACGCTCTGGTCTAAGAAATAACTTAAAACCATTACATATGTGTTAGGAATTCATTCATGGTCACCCTTATCTTTAGATGTTACCTCCTAGGTAGTAAATCAGGTCTTTGTAGTCACCCATATCTCCAGATGTTGCCTCCTAGGTAGTAAATTAGGTTTTGGTGGTCTTACGACGTATCCCCCATTCCAATTTACATTCCTAAGGATATGCAGTGTCTACTCCTTAACTTTCTCATGGAAGATAACATTAATTGGATCATATATACGCTGAAACATCATTATGCATGAATACTCCTTTGTTCTCAATTATAGAGGGAACAAGGACAAAAAGAAATAATCACTACATGATTAAATAAAATAAAATGGCTCTGACTCCATTTTGTGCTCATGTAAATACAGAATATATAGAATACATGTTTTCTAGCATAAAATATCTGACATAATCCCCCCTTTAGATTATGACAAAGCAAAATCCAGTTTGCTTTAGAATGATCTAAACAAGCGTCAGATACGTATTAACGACTTCAAACCATATTGTCCGACATGGGACGTGCAGGGGTATAATGCACAGATTGGAACACTTTTGCTCCTGTAAGAGAAGTCATTAATGAAAACTTTCTGTATTGACATTCATTTCAGTAATCATGTTACGAACGATGTCTCTGACACGAAAAATAAAGAAATGTGTCCTCTGGTTAAATCAGTCATTCCAGATTGCACTTCATCCAAAAATGAATTTGTGTGGAATATTATCGGGTCGTGCATAAACAAAAGTTCACGTTTGAATTGTTCATGACTTTGGTGCAAATTAATGGAGTGAGAGATTAACTTAGAATGCATATTCGTGGTTACAATGGTATCATTTACCATAACCATTAAGTCTACTAGATACTCTCTTTGTCGTTCCATTTCCCGATGAATAGCATTGATTTCTCCTTTTAAGCCTCGAATTTCGTTCTCCAAAGTTTGAACAGAAACAGAGTTTGCGGCAGACATACCGGTTGCAACGACTGCACCTATGGCTGTACATACCAAGGCGACAATTAAAGCAACAAGGAATCTTTTAGCTCGATGATTCATTGTGATGGAGCTCGATACAAACGGCTTCCTGGCTTGTTCCAAAATTTCTTGAACGCGTCTTTGTGCTCTTTCAAGATGCATCTGGTACCAGGCCTTTAATTCAGGGAGCTGCATCGATGAAACGTTGTACTGTTTTTCGATGGAGATCTTCGGGTCTAAGCTGACAAACACACGTTGTGTTAGGATCCTCTTTTCTGTAAGGATGAATCCAGGAGTCTCTTGGATCATGATGCCAGAGGATGGTCCAGGCTCTGCGATCGGTTCCATCCGCATCTCGTGACACAGGAGTAATACGATCCAGACGATCGCCACATCCTTCTTGGACATCTTTCAGGACTTGAATCCTTGTCTTAATATTCAAAAAGAAGAAGATATGAGTATACATACTTGTAATATCACTTGACATTAAAACATAGCTATCCAATCTACCTATCGATATTGATATAGTTGCTGGATGGTATGGAAATTAATGATATGGATATACATGATCGCATAACATAACACATCTGTCAAGTTGTATACGATACCACATTGTTGATTTGGATCTTCTGATTCCACACAGGTGTTCAGTCTTCTAACTCAGAATCATTATCTATAATTCTTAACTGAGATCTAGGATGACAAACACGCAATAATATTATGGCTATCCGATTCGCCGTCCAGATTATGGATCCACCTGTCTTGGGGAGAAAGATACCGGATCATTTTAGGATTAGCGATCTGTTTTAACAGACTTTTGCTGATATAGCTGTTTTCAATCTCCAAGTTCAGCTTGGCATTCTTACTTCTCCCTAGATCATTCACTTGAACAGGGAAAAATAAAGTGTTATTAACCCTTTCAATTTTGTCAAGGAATTGAACATGACCTGCTGATTCCACAGATTCCACATAATTCCTGTGAAGAGAAATGGTTAAAACGTCGCCTTCCAGAGAGACATTTCGGATCCTCTCCGGTTGAACTTTTATGGAATGATCATCTGCAGGGGAAATAAAATCATTAACCTGTAAAACAGTAACATCAGATGACTGACTATTCCTAAAATAAATTTCAATTGAGTCCGGCCTTTCCTCAATCACATGGCAATTACGCCTGGATTGCTGATGAGACTTATCATATGGAATGGGTACTTTGGTTTGTGACCATATAATCCCATTCACACAATCTATGATTACATTAAGTCTTCTGAGTATATCTATACCCAGAATCAATCGGTCATAGGGGAGATTTACCACTATTACCGGGTGTCTCAAGGTCTTATTACCTATGGTAAATTTTAACCAGGTTGAACCTAAGACATGAAGGGAATTACCTCCAACACTCAGTAGAGTATTTGGAAAGTCTCTTAGCTTCGGCTTTTCTGTTGCTAAGTCCATTACCTTCTGAAAGTACACATTTGACAATATAGTTGCCTGTGACCCAGTGTCAATTAACCCCATGAAGGGTTGTGGTAATGAATCCTGTACATTTACAGAAACATAATATCTTCCTTCATATTCTTCTAGTTCACATAAGAACTTAGAATGTGTCAGCATGTCACTTGTCTTCCATATGTTACCTGTCACAGCAGTAGTTCCAACCTGTACTGATGTGTGCACATCCTTACCCACTAGTTCTTCCTTCTCAGGAATGTCTTTAGCATTCAAGCTGTTACTAGCGGTCGGCATCTCATCGGTTAACTCCTTCAGAGCCGGTTCCTGGGAACTAGGTGCTTTTAAAGACAAGTTAGTTTGCGGACTCATTTGGTCTGGCTGCAATATAGAAGAAAAAGTTACAGACACGTCCCCCCTATCCAAAAGTGGAGGGACCACATAGGTTTTACCATCATTATTAACACAATCATCTGATAGATGATTAAGATCTGGAAGTAAAACAGGGTTAGGAATTATATCATCTGATAACCATCCCTGCATTGCCACATCGGCTTTAACTTCGTTATGATCTATTGCGGAGGAGCTGGCATAGTGACAGGACCTGCCCCTAAAAAAGGATTGGTGGTCGCTGTAGCCACAGTTTGACTTAATTTAGTCATTTGCTCCGTTAACAATTTGATTTGGTCACTCATTTGATTTACATGATGACGTAAATTGTTTTTCCCATTCCTGTACTGCCTGTTAGGGTTGGAGTTATTTGGCTGAGGCTGTTGGGAGTTATCAGACTCAGACTGACTGGATCTGTCCCTATTAGTCCTGTAAAATTTCCTCCTTGCCTGAGGGTTTTTCTTCCACTGGGAATTACCCTTCCTCCACTGTGGATTCTTTTTGGCAGTAGGACTTTTTCCTTTGTTATCCTGGGATTCCACATTAGGAGTTTTAGGCCTGACAACAGGTGAGGCTGTAGCCGATTCCTGTTTCTGAGGTTTTGGGGATTTAACCACCTCAGCATAGCTTCTCTTTTTCTGTGATTCTAATCCCAGATGGACTTGGGTTTCTGCCACCTCTGGTCCATGAAATTTCTGACTCTTTTTATCAGACAAATCATCATTGGCATGCAATACTGTATACAGTGTCATGCATTCATTAACAAGCCAATCTAACGAACAATCGCTATCATAATCTCTAGCAAGATTTGTCCGAATTGGAGAAGGCATTGCATAGAAGAAAAGATCACGGAATTCTCGAGAATCATATCTGGGCTTACGTTCTGTAAGAGAATAAGCGTTCTTTAGAACAGTTAAAAACTCTCTAGGACTTTGGTGAGGCCTACATTTCAGATTATACACAGCCTTCTTAGCGGCTGAGACAGTTTTATACTGTCCAAACTCTAACTTAATCTCATATTTCATTTTAGACCAAGAAAGGGTTCGCATACTTTGTAAACCTTCAAAGTAATGTCTGTGATGACTTGAAAAAGTCCACGACACATAGTGTTTCTTGTTGGAATCATCATCCATGCCCAAAAACTGCATTGCCCTTTCAAATGATTCTAAATGGTCAGCAATATTAGCTGTGCCTTTTTTAGAAAATTCAGCAACAGTCTCCTTAAGGAATTTAATTACCTTAGGGGCATCATAGACAGGTACGGGTAATTTCTTAGTACCCTTTACTGCTCCTTTAAAGTTACGGGAGCGCCCGTCTGATCTGTGTGTTCTGGCCGTATTGGCACCTTGTAACATCACAGAGGGTTCACCTGAAACATGACCTTCTGAATAAACGGAAGATTCACTATCACTTTCATCACTCTCCTGATTCTCATCAGAATCAGAGGAATCGCGTGTATCAGAACATTTAACCTTATGATTCCACTGTGATTGGACAGAAGCCACCTGATTAACCTGTTCTTGTAGAGTTTGTAATTGCTTACTACAACTCAGAACAGCAGACTCTGTTACGGTGGTGTGGGTTTTAACCCCTTCATCACCTTCACCATACAAAGATAGCTTAGGCATTTGCACACTATCCTGGTTAGACAATTTGGCTTGGAGTTCTCGTATCTCCCCACGACAATTAACAAGATCATACTGACAATCCGTTTCCCTGCTCTTAGCATCAAGGTACTGGCCATGAAGTGCCAAATGCTTATCATTTAAATCATCAAACTTTAGTCTCAACTGTTTGTACTCTGCCTGGGTATCATTTAACTGATCCAGGGCTGCTTTAGAAGCATTCACCTCTTTCTGGAGACTAGACACTTCTTTTTCTCTAGTTTCACGATCTCGCAACAACCGAGAAGCCAATGCAAAGAAGTAGGGCCAGGATGATAAGATTAACCCTTCTCTCTCCTTTAATTCAGATGTTTGAACAATAGCATTCAAATTTCCAACCAAGGGTGATCCTTCAGACCATTCATTTATTAGGGTCATTTGTACATCATCCTTAAGGGATTGGAGCCACTCTCCATAAGTCTCTTTGATTTTCATATTTTTATGATAACCTCTCATAATATCCTGTTTAATGTTATTAACATGTACCAGCATTTGTGCTTTATACATCGAAACATCTTCATCAGAAGTAGCACTCGATTTGCTAGATACAGACATGTTTTATGCACTGATCAGTATACAATACACAGTACCAAAAATATACCATGTGAAACAACCGAAACTCACAACAACTACCGTATATCAATAATTTGAATTATTCTTTTACGTGAAATATCTCAGCAGTGCCTCCAAGTATGTTAGGGATATTAATGAGACAAAATAGGCAAAACCAATATTTTATCACACACGCAAAATAACGACGCTACCAAATATTGTAGTACCACATCAACAATATTAATTTAAGGAGATACCCTATATTTTATCTCCGATCCTAAATCCTTTCAGATCGCCGAAAATTATAATTCAAATTAGATATATATCACAACGATAATCAATCAAAAATATTATTTATTGTGAAAGCAATTTATAAAATCGATATATAAGTCACACAGTGCAGAATATAAAATACAAAGTTCTTAAACATGTCAAATTGCAGTATATCCAAATACGGTATATTATCGAAAATTATCAATATGAATTAATACTTTATGAGTCTAACACACACAATTAATTTCCATCCCACTCAGCAACCAAAAATGATAATAATCAAGGCGGTAATAAAAAGATCACTAACTCTATTATATTAGTTTAACTAATATGACAATTTAAAATAATTTAATAATGTCTAAGAGTATTTAGTGAAATTCCTAATAGATGCAAATAATGTCAAACTTCATCTATAGGTAAAAATACCTTTTCATTATTGTCATTATCACGGGTTATAAGCTGCAGTCTCACAAGCCGTCATATACAATAATGCAATATAGTACTTCCCAGAAACAGGGAATTCTATACGAAGAAGACAAAATTCACCTCTATTTATAATAATAAAACAATTATATTTACCACCACTTGTTGCTGTTGTCCAACTGGTCCTTGTAGAAGTTAATCCAGGTTCAGTGGCAAGAAATTAAGTGGAAAGAAATATAACTTACTAAAAGTTATATAGGTTGGGACTCAAAGTATTTCTAAGAGTAAGATTATGGTGCCAGGATCTTGAGATTCCAATTCTTTGGGGTAAATTAAATAAGTCCGTCAGGGTCTGTCTGTTTCAGGTCCGTTTCTCAGGTGAGTTCCTCTTTTTAGGTCAGTTTTTAAGGTCAGACCCCAAATTATTAAAGACATAAGCTTTTAAAGACATAGCTTATTATCATAGCCTCCACCTCTTGATTGGAATTATCCAATCATAACGGTGGGTTTTACCCATTATAATTAGGATTTCTACTCATTTTTACACGTTGTAATTTCTTAATTTACCTGTGAGAGACGCTCTGGTCTAAGAAATAACTTAAAACCATTACATATGTGTTAGGAATTCATTCATGGTCACCCTTATCTTTAGATGTTACCTCCTAGGTAGTAAATCAGGTCTTTGTAGTCACCCATATCTCCAGATGTTGCCTCCTAGGTAGTAAATTAGGTTTTGGTGGTCTTACGACGTATCCCCCATTCCAATTTACATTCCTAAGGATATGCAGTGTCTACTCCTTAACTTTCTCATGGAAGATAACATTAATTGGATCATATATACGCTGAAACATCATTATGCATGAATACTCCTTTGTTCTCAATTATAGAGGGAACAAGGACAAAAAGAAATAATCACTACATGATTAAATAAAATAAAATGGCTCTGACTCCATTTTGTGCTCATGTAAATACAGAATATATAGAATACATGTTTTCTAGCATAAAATATCTGACAGACCCGAGTGCTCTGTGTGGGAAAAACAAAACCGACGTCAAAGTACAAAAAGCCCAAAGTGCTTACTTTGCATCGAACCCAATCCGTGGCTACTCGATTAGGAAGTCATATTTATTGAGGAGTCTGTTTACATTATATGTGGAATATTATGCACTAAAGAAGTTAAACGAATTGTGGCAGATGTTTGGATTTCAGTTATGTAGACTACTTTAGTGATCAGTCATAGAAGTCATCCCCCCCCCCCCAGCACATAAATTGGATAATTTATGGTATTTCAGAAATCACTACTTGTGAAACGTCTGTGTGATTTTCCAACATATACTTCATTGCAGATTTCCATGGGATAATGATTAAGTATCCTATTACAGTGGGAAGGTAGGAGTGTATACTAGGGCATTCCTCATAGGATTTCATCCATGTAGTTTATGCAAGTTTACAGCTACCCGCTTCCTTACCGGTATAATATGGTGGTGGAGTGTTCAGGAGAAAAACATTTTTTGCACATTTTAATTACCTTGGATGCCTTATAAATATCCACGGTGACACAGGTTACTTCAAAAGGTTTTAGCAATAATTGGGGGGAAAACAGACCAAGGACCGTTTAAGGTCTGAGTCTCTACATCGCATGGCATGGGAAGTTTTCTATGGCCGCTGGTTAGAGCCAACCGTACGGATTTGTTCCAGCGAATGCAGTAAGTTTGTGGATCAAACTTTACCCAGAATGTTTACCATTTGCCAGGATGACATTAAGCACAGAGTAGAGACTTTGGGGAAGGATTCACACACATTCAATTTATTGCATACGTAGTGCATGCCTTCATCAAGCACATTTCTATGTTACACGATTTGCTCAACCCCCCCAAAACACATATCTACAACACATGGTTTACGTTCCAGTAGAGACTGCTCCATTTAACAATGTAAAAAGCCATCCTACTAGTTTAAATTAATAGATTTTAAATCTTACTGGGAAGGACATGTAAATCTTTATCAGGGAACTGTATAAAATCTGACGACGTATGAATTCAGTCCAACCCGCACACCTAGTGAGACATACGAACCTGTCAACTGGCTCTATTTTGGGCCAAGTGCCAACGCTCAGGGATTTTACTCAACCGATTAGTCAGGTGCAAAAAAATTGAACCGGAGATTAATTTAAAAGGAAAACCGTTACAGCAGATGCAGCGTATCCCATCAGAGCCAGGTGCTTAGGGGATCCTCTAGTCTAGCCAGCGGTATCTAGTGCAAAACAAGAAGTGACACAATCATCTACGATCCTACGGCCATTCTTTGGTCAAAAAAAAAACCCAAAAAGAAATTATAGCATTCGCTTCGGAACTAAACTTCAAGGAAAAAAAACAAGTTACTTTCGATTTCCAGTGTACACCGATATTTATCAGCATAAAACACTTAAGAGCTGAATTCAATGGCGTCATCTGTTATCTGCTGTTTCCTCTGCTGTCCATGTGGAGGTAGTACTGCGAGAGAGGGGAAACATGAATCAGTGACCTCAATATTACGGAGCAAAAAAATAAAAATGTAGTTCTAATATTAGAAACACCACGTGTATCACCAAAAAAAACTGATTTGCACATATACTGGTGGTGCGGCTGTGCCATCTTCAGGCCTTAAGCCTGGCACTGGCATTACAACATAACGATCCCCTTAAAATGAGCAAGGCAAAGCACGCTTTCTTGGCAGAGGTAATTACGTCTCGTAAGAAGCGGCCTTTGCCTCATCAAACAAGAGTTGAGGTTCTCCCTAAACAGCGATCGACTGTCCCACTGACCACAAGGACACAGAACGAGGCCCAACTATGATTCAGTACCTGCCGCCTATTCCTATGAAAGGCGCCCACTCACTCGCATTGGCAAGGGTTGGGGTTTCAGCTTTCTCGCTTTACAATTCAGTTTGCCGGTTTGTCCAGCCTCAAGGGCTGAGCTGGCCCTGTATAATGCACAATGTGATAGGCGAAGAGACTTATTATTTATGTTTTATATAGCACCATCAGATTCTGTAGCGCTGGACAACGGGTAGACAGGACATAGCAAGTAGTATGTAACATAACAAATTGACTTACAGCAACAACAGGTGAGGAGGTCCCTGCGCAAAGGAGTTAACAATCTAGAGGGATTTAGTGCCATTGTAAGGGATGGAGCAGCCACACTAGTGTAAGTACTGCATTAGAGAGACTAGGAGAGGTGAGCTAAGGGAATATGGGGGGGGGGTGTTAATGTGCAATATAAGCGCCCTTAAAGAAGTGGGGAAGAGGGATCGAAGGCAGGGAGAGAGACGGATAGACTGGGGGAGGGAATTCCAGAGGATAGGGGCAGCCCTGGAGAAATCTTGTAAGCGTGCATGAGAGCTAGAAATCAGAGGAGAGAAGGAGATCATTGGATGAGCAGAGAGAGCGGCGTGGAGTGTATTTAGAGATGAACGAGGAGATGTAGGGAGGGGAACCGAAGGGCTTTGAAGGTAAGAGTAAGGATTTTGAAATGAATCCTGAGGTGCACAGGCAGCCAGTGAAGAGACTGACAGAGGGGAGAGATGTTAGTAAAGCGATGAGAGAGTAAGATAAGTCTGGCAGCAGCATTCATGGTGGATTGTAGAGCGGTGAAGCTGTTAAGACCAGCTTAGACAGAGTTACAGTAATCAAGATGGGAGACAATCAGGGCATGGACAAGAGCCTAAGTGGCATGCTGTGTTTGGAAGGGAGGGATGGATGCTGGCAATGTTTTTTAAGATGGGGACGGAGACAGACTGAATGTGGGGGGTGAACGAAAGGTCGGAGGTCAAGGGTGACACCAAGACTGCGTGTGCATGAGTAGACTGGGAGATGATGGCGCAATCAACAATGAGGGAAATTGATGGGGGAGTCTTAGCATCGGAAGGCGGGAAGATGAGAAGTCCTGTTTTGGAGAGGTTAAGTTTCAAGAAACATGTTGATATCCAGGTGGAGACAGATGCAAGGCAGTTAGTTACACGATCTAAGACAGAGGGAGAGAGATCAGGGGAGGATAGTTTTCATTTTATCATCGAAGTATGTGGCAAAGTCTGATGCATTAAGGTTAGTGGAAGGGGTCGTAGGGATCGGTTGAAGCAGGGAATTGAAAGCATTATTAGAGTCGTTTAGGGTTGTAAGACAGGGAGGAGATTGAAGGCAGAGTAGGAACATAGCATTCATTTATAGCGCAGAAAGTCAGACATGGAATGAGGGGACTTTCGCCAACTACGTTGAGCGGTGCGGGAACATCGACGTAGGTGTTGGGGTTACAGTCATGTGCCAGGGTTGGAAGCGTGAACGTCGCGAGGAGCGAGTAGTAACTGGTGCTACATGATAGAGAGCTAGGGCTGCAACAACTAATCGATAAAATCGATAATAATCGATAATGAAATTCGTTGGCAACGAATTTCATTATCGATTAGTTGAATCGATTATTATCGATTATAAAATGAGGGTTTTTTCAGAGCAAACGCTCTGAAAAATCCCCCTCATTATATAATCCGTTTAGTCTGACTCACCGTCTCACAGCAGCAGCTCCTACTTACTCCCCCCTCCCTGTAATCACTGTGACAACTGGCCCCGCCCCTTCCTTCTCCAGGCCAGAACCACATGGCTGTGACACTCATCTAACTGTAAGTATATGTATATATGTAATATAATGTATATATATAATGTGTGTATATATGTATGTAATATATATATATATATATATATATATTTGGGCTACTGAAAGTTAGGGGAGGTGGGGGTTAATTTAGGGGCAGTTATGGTTAGTGGGGTGTTTAGGGTTAATTTAGGGGCAGTTATGGTTAATTGGGTGTTTATGGTTAATTTAGGGGCAGTTATGTTAATAGGGTGTTTAGGGTTAATTTAGGAGCAGCTGTGGTTAATGGGGTGTTTGGGGTTAATTTGAGGCAGTTGTGGTTAATGGTGTGTTTAGGGTTAATTTAGGGGATGCTGTGGTTGATGGGGTCTTTAGGGTTAATTTAGGGGATGCTGTGGTTAAGGGGGTGTTAAGGGTTAATTTAGGGGCAGTTATGGTTAATGGGGAGTTTAGGGTTAATTTAGGGGAATCTAAATCCTGGGGGCAGTGAAGTGACATATCTGGGGGTATAAGGCATATACAGTATATAAGGCATATGTGGGGAGGGCAGTGTGGCATGTCTGGGGAGGACGGAGTGGTGTATCAGGGTGTATAAGGCATATCTGGGGGTAGAGTGGCATATCTGGGGGTAGAGAAGTGGCATGTCTGGGAGGCAGGGTGGCATGTCTGGGGAGGATGGAGTGGGGTATCAGGGGATATAAGGCGTATCAGGCACAGTGGCAGATGTGGGAGGCAGCGTGGAGTGGCAGATGTGGGAGGCAGCGTGGAGTGGCAGATGTGGGAGGCAGCGTGGCATATGTGGGAGGCATTGTGGAGTGGCAGATGTGGGAGGCAGCATGGCGTGGCATATGTGGGGAGGGCAGGGTGGCATGTCTGGGGAGGATGGAGTGGTTCAGGGGGTATAAGGCGTATCAGGCACAGTGGCATGTGGGGGGTAGAGTGGAGTGGCAGATGTGGGAGGCAGCGTGGCGTGGCAGATGTGGGAGGCAGCGTGGTGTGGTATATGTGGGAGGCAGCGTGGAGTGCTGTGGTAGGCAGCGTGGCATATGTGGGGGGGGCAGCATGGCATGTCTGGGAGGCAGCGTAGCAAGCCTGGGCTCAAATGTGCATATATTGGGGGGCTGGTTGGGAAATAAAGACAAGAAATGTATTATCAAAGTTTTTTTATTCTGCTGTTTGTATTTAACATCATTTGTTTAGTAAATTATTTTAAATAAATGAAAAATTTACATTCATTTTTTTTTATCCGATTAATCGATTAATCGAAAAAATAATCGGCCAACTAATCGATTATTAAAATAATCGTTAGTTGCAGCCCTATAGAGAGCAGATGCGAGGGTGGAGTTATAGACAGAGGTGGCGTTGTTAAGGGCATGTCATGTTTGAGATAGGAGAGAGAGTAAATTGATTGAGTTCTGAAGTTCTGAAGGTTAATAGAGCTGAGGTCTGTGCGGAGATCTGTGAGAGCCAGGGACACCTTTATCTAATCAGTATCCATGTCCTAAACCTTCTCCCCACCCACCCTTACAAATGAACAACGGCGTAAAGGTAACATAATGGTGAGGAATAATCATGTAGATTCAGTGAGAAGGAGAAGATAACTCCCAAGGGTATACACTTAAGGTGGGTTTGTAACATATATGCCTTGCTTATTTAATGCCTAAGCATAGTTACATATACGTATTTAGTGTAAAGAACTATAAATGCGGGTTTAGCAAAAGGGGCACATTAAGTCTCCAAGTAGTGGTAGTAGTAGAAGTTGTAGTGTGGTCAACAGGTGTATCTGTCTAGAAGGTTAATGAAGATACACAATGTCTTGAATAAACGCATGGTCTACCATTTCTTTTCAGGCTAGGAGCCCTTTTCATAGCATTTTCTTTAGAGATGAAGGGAATTATGATTTTTTTTTTTTTAAATACAATTATGCAGACTCTGCAGTGCTTTCATGAAATGTTTAAAAGATTTACCTCGTGGTGCTTCCATAGGGACTTTCTGTGTGACACTGTGCTTCCTTTTCTTATCCTCTTAGGTTGGAATAGCTTTGTTCACAGTTGAAAGAGGCAACGTGCTGGAGACAACAGACGGCATTAGAAGACCAATGTATGAAAATCTGGAGCGTGTGTAAGACGACGTCTAAGCAACTGATTTTGGAACACACGGACAGCAAAAAGTTTCCACGATCGGATGGCTTCTGTGGATAAAATTCTGTCAACGGCAGAAAATGTCACAGAATTTATAAGGTCCACGCGCTAATGACATTTCTTTATAAACGTCAAACAATTATAAACTGCCTGCCGTCCTTCACTTAGCATGTTTCAGTTTAGGAGCTCTGGGCGTATGCGGAATCCCAATCTGCACTGCTTGGGCACCGTGTGTTTAGTTTTATTAACTACAGGAGCGAAGCTTTGGTCGATTAGTTAGCACAGGGTTCCATAGGGATCTTCAACTGTCCATATTTACAGTTTTGTGCACATTGGTGTTATTGCCAGAGCTGTAAGACTCTTGTGTATCGTAATCAAAGTCAATAATCCAAAGTGACTGATTTAGCATAGCCACAGTGAAAAATACTAATTTCAGAAAATGTGAATTTGAAGTTAGATTACCCAGACTTGCTTTTATTATAGACTTGCTTCTATTATAAAGTTTTACTATGGTTTTTTTTTTCCCCATTTCATTTCATTGTTGAGCAAGTACAAATCGGAGATAGTTGGATGGATTTATTAGCGGTCAAAAACAGAATATTGAAAGTTAAATCCAATTCCTCTGTAATCCTAGTATCGCAGTGTGTCTCATCCACTGAACACACCAGCTCAGCCTATAAATTGACACATATACAATGCTAGAAAATCAGAATTCTGTAGTCTGTAAATTAAAACCAAGATCAAATACGTACTGCCATCCTCTGCTTTTCGCCCCCACTCAGTACATCCAGTCTTGAACACTGTCCCAGCCGCCTTCACGTTCCAAAATCTAACCCAGCTGCACATTGTCAAAGTATTCCTTCAATACCTAGGGAGTGAATATAAAACAAAGATGAGTAGTTAAGCCACTTAACTAAATACAGCTAAGCAAGTCATTTCAGTGTGTAAGAAAATTAGAAGAGAAGTTTCAACATACCGGACCGTTTTTCTCGCCTTATCAGGAACACCTTTACGTTTCCAGTGTTCTGGAGTGTCTGGGTAAATGACTTGGTCCCGTAACGTTCCCAAAGTCATATGGTCTCTATGTAAGATATTGTCATTTCCCGTCCTGCGAGGACGATTCGTCCCAATGCCCGAGACATCCTCAGCAGCATTCTTCCACTCTGGTAATAATCCTTCAAGGCAAAGCATTAAACATTAAGAACATGCCCGGCTGCAGAGTATATCATCGTTTATCCCACCATTATTTCACTCACCTCAAGGAGCTCAGCTCAGTCCACGCGGGGTGGTTAGGGGTGAGGAACGGACTGCTGACAACCAGGTAACCAACCACAGTCTCTAGATCTGCAATAATCAAAAAGCACACCACAGACATTAAATGCCAGCATAGACACTGACCACTTAAATCAATAAACAGTCTACTTTTTACACAGCTATATGCAGACGAAGCCATCTGAGAGACCCAGGCATACAGAGTGTCTCCCACTGCCTCAGCCTACCTATATCCCACAGTAAATAATAATAATAACTGTCACCATCTTCTATAGCAAATGTAAAAATATTACTAAAGTATGACATGCAAATAATTCTTACCAGTAACATTTTCTGATGGTCTCCTGTCTGGTGTGAGTAGCCAAAAACCACCATGTTCACATTGTAATGTTGCATCTCTTGGAAGCCCCATGGAGATTTATGCTCTAATAAAGCCGGATGCCCCACACCATTGCACAACAGACTGCCTTGAGTGAAACGCCAGTTACTAGCAAAATGGAGCCCTTTAGATAATATTATATAATATTAATACAATATATTAAAAGGTTACTTGAAAGAATAAAAAAATAATCAATATACCATAAAAAAAAACAAAAAACATCTACCATAAACTCTTAAAAGTAATCCATGTGCGTATAATATTGAGGCTTTGACTTGGATGCAACTAAAAAACAAAATATATCAGCATGTGAAGAATGATTTGTCCTGGCTGATTTTCTACATTATGAAAAATTCAGATAACATGGGGGGGGGTGGGACCTGGTTATATCATGATGACCACAGCAGTAATAACCACAGTCATATCTGTTCAATCTGACCGGGATTTTGGCCCTCTGCTCTTTGCACAATAGATGTAATTCATCAATATTTGTGACTTGTGTTGTTAAAGAAGCCCTAGTCCAGGGCTCGACAAATCCCAGGCGCCAGGTCGCCATGGCGACAGAGAATTTTGTCCTGGCGCCTAGGTTTTGTCAGCCTCTTACATCCAGAAAAAATTGTGGATGTAAGAGGCTGAGTCACCACACGGGGGCGCTGTTGCTGTCTGCCCAGAAGTCTGGGCAGACAGCACAGCCACTCCGAGCCCGCCTCCGAGCCTGAGATCACTCCCACGGAGTGAGCCTGTAGGCTGAAAACGCGGTTGCTGGAAAAGCAGCACTCGTGTTTTCAGCTGCCACAGGCAGCCTCAGGGAAGGGGTTTGTGTGTTGATTGGGTCCCCACACAAGTCTGGGGACCTCACCTAACACCCCCCAGCTGCCTGGTCGCTCCATGGGAGCGACAGCGCAGCGTTAACCCCTTCAATGCCGCGATCGCGGCATTTAGGGGTTAATTCCCGTTTTGGGGGCTTTGCTGCTGGTGGTCTGCCTGGAAGCCCAGGCAGACCAGCAACAGCAAAAACGAGCCTCCACAAGCCCTTTGATGACTCCTGTAGGCATGGAAGCCTACAGCAGTCATCAAAGAGACTCCCTCTGCAATGGCTGGTCCATAGACCAGCAATTGAGTCCCAGCTGCCAGAGGCAGCTTCAGAGACAGGGGAGAGGGTTCTTCGGTCTCCACACGAGTGTGGAGACCAGCCCCAACACCCCCCCCCCCCCGCTGCCTGATCGCTCCCTGAGAGCGACAGTGCAGCGTTAACCCCTTCAATGCCCATTTTAGGGGTTAACTCCCGTTTTGTAAGGGGCTCTGCTGCCGGTGGTCTGCCTGGAAGCCCAGGCAGACCAGCAACAGCAAAAAAACGAGCCCCCACAAGCCCTTTGATGATTCCTGTAGGCATAGAAGCCTACAGCAGTCATCAGAGACTCCCCCCTGCAATGGCTGGTCTATAGACCAGCAATTGCTTCCCAGCTGCCAGATGCAGCTTCAGGGACAGGGGGAGAGGGTTCTTTGGTCTTGCAATGAGTGTGGAGACCAGCTCCAACACCCCCCTGCTGCCTGATCGCTCCATGAGAGCGACAGTGCAGCGTTAACCCCTTCAATGCCACAATTGTGTATGGCACATTTGTGGCATTGCAGGGGTTAACATTTGTCCCCACAAACTTGTGGGGACTAAATATCTGTCAATGCTGTGCTCCAATGGAACATCAGCATCGAAAGAGTTAAAAAAATGAAAAAAATCAATAAAAAAACAAAACAAACAGCACTGACCTGAAAGTCCAGGGTGCTTCCAGGTCAGATGCTGTGAGTTTAGTAAGTGGGCTGATGATGATCGGATCCCTCCTGACCAACTGTTAGTTTAAAAAAATCCTGGCTCCTAACTTTTTTACCTGGCGCCGAGATTCACAACAAATTTGTCAAGCCCTGCCCTAGTCACACAAAAACATACCTGAACGCCAAAAGCATTTGTCAGCTTGACGATATACAGAACGATATCCAAAAATGGCTGAAGAAAAAAACAAATGAAACTCACAATAAAACAACTCTATATACCCGCAACAATAATGGGAAATATCTATAATATAGGAGAATAGGAAAGCAAGCCACTAGTTAAGGTGGCAAATGATTACATGTTATTCACAAGAGGCATAATAAGCGTAGCCAAAAGATTGTCATCTTCGGTACCAGTATATTTAACGTATGTTCATTTGTAAGTTGCATTTACTTTTACGGTACCCTATCGTAACAGCTCTACCAAATCTGTTGGTGCTATATAAAATGTAAACGCAGTCATGAAAGTACAACAGTCTACAGACCACTTTATTGGGGTAAAATAGCTATGGATACATTTGTAAAGGAGGCCCCTGTCTGTAAATCTCACAGTGTAAGTAATACACCGGTAATATAAATGGCAGCTACATTAACTTTATAATTATTTTCCTTGTGAAAGGAATACAGTAAGAGCATAAAGGGCCATAGCCTATTTTTGAAGTACCCAGCAGAAACTAAAAAAAAAAAAAAAAGGTAACAAAACACTCACAACTAGAAGAGCCATGAGGAAACTCACCTTGCTTAAGTTTGAATACTGGTTCACCACGCTGTTACAAAACCTCTCAACATCTTGCGTGAGCAGCTGATCTGCATTTGCTGTCCTGTTGTCCAAGTTGCCCATTTTGTAATAGGTAAAGGATCTTAAATGGGGGAAAAAAAAACAATCTATGTGGGGAACGTATTATACATCTAATGGAACATTACTGAGAAGATAAGTAATTGTCTCTTAGGCTCAAAACATGGTTATATCACCACGATCACAGCAACAATAACCACAGTCAAGCTCTTACAGTAGTTATCAATCTGGCCGGGATTTTGTTCACCGGCACTTTGTAGAATTGATGTAATTCATCAATGTTTGTGGCTTGAAGTCCTAGTCATACAAAAACATACCCGAGCCCCAATAGCACTTACCAGTTTGACGATATACAGACAGACATAATCCTACAGAATTAGCTGCTAGACACGATTAATCCATCTTGTATGTCCAGTTATTTAGCCGTGTTCAAGACTATGTTAGCTGTAGCTAAAGTTTCCACACACACACACACATTTTATATATATACATACACAGCTACAGTTTTTACCATCATTAAGCCATGGCAAAAATTGCCCATAGATCCTGCTTTGCATGATTTTGTTTTTTTGAAGATATAGGTTTTAAAAGGTGGCAAACACAGCAGAACAGATCTCTGCCTTGTAGGCCTCTATTGTTTTTCTCTTAGACAGCATGTCATGACCTACATGTACTTCCCAAAAGGGAGGCGGAATACCTTAAGGGGAGATGGTTCAGGACAACATGGCTACATATATATATATATGTATATATATATACACACACACACACACATTTACATATCATATATAAACACTTAAATGCAACATTCTCCTGAGCTTACAAACTCAGCGTCTCCTTGCACAAATATATCCACAGGCTAGAAGATAAAATAAAGTTAATATACGGACAGAATGTTTTAAGAGACGTGCATCTTCACTCATGCCATGCCACAGAGGCCAAAAGAAGAAAAACATAAAACAAACGTTTTAGCTTACTATAATAACTAGAAAAGCGTCTGGCAGCGAGCGGCTCTAGGAAATATATCTGGTCGTGTGATATAGCCGCTACCAAGCACACACGTTTTAGCATGTCCCCCAATGTCTAATCTTTCGATTAAGTAGAAAAAAAGGCAACACAAGAATGCTTACGGCAGGCATGGTGGCTATAAAGTTGAAGAGGTTTCTGCTGCGGCCGATGATCGCACTGCAAACCACCACATGTATGTATGTTATAGCGCACTTTTCACAGAGGCAAAAGATTCTTGAGAAAATCGGTGAAATGCAATATCCTTATACAAGGCTTTTGATGGATGCAGAACAGATTTAAAATAAAGCCACGTGGCAGAAATACGATACTGCACAGGCTGCGCGCAGATAGGTGACCGTCAAAACCGAGATTCTACCAGCTGACTGGCAGCTATATGGCGCCAAACCGGAAGTCGGCGCCAAACCGGAAGTCGGCGCATGCGCATGCGCAGAACGGACCTGAAGCTAAACCGGAAGTGGGGCATCCACCTACTGCGCATGCGTGATTTCGGAAGTCAGCGCATGCGCAGAACGGACCTGAAGCTAAACCGGAAGTGGGGCATCCCCCTACTGCGCATGCGCGAAATCGGAAGCCAGCGCATGCGCAGAACGGACCTGCCGCGAAACCGGAAGTGGGGCATCCACCTACTGCGCATGCGCGAAATCGGAAGTCAGCGCATGCGCAGAACGGACCTGAAGCTAAACCGGAAGTGGGGCATCCACCTACTGCGCATGCGCGAAATCGGAAGTCAGCGCATGCGCAGAACGGACCTGACCCTAAACCGGAAGTCAGCGCCAAACCGGAAGTGGGGCATCCACCTACTGCGCATGCGCGAAACCGGAAGTTCGCGCATGCGCACAACGGGCCGGACTAAACCGGAAGTCGACCAAACCCGGAAGTGGCCGTCTCCCTACTGCGCATGCGCCAAACTGGAAGCCCGCGCATGCGCACAACGGACCTGACCCCGACTTTTTAGCTGATGAAAGATTGAGACAGATCATTTCATTAATGAAGATGATCTGCAGCAGCATGGTAGCAGATTCTTTTCTAAACACACAGCTGTCAGCACAGGTTTCACATAGTCCTGTAATTGGATTCTATAATTTTACATTTTCTTGGTAAAAACACATTTAATCTTTAATGTTTGTATATGTATATATACACAGTATTTATGTTTTACAGCAATTATATTCACACACACACGCATACACATTTGGCCCATCAAAATATCAACCAGATCAGAAATACAGAAAACAGCCTGCGGTCTGATGACACGTTGTTATCACTAATTCAAGTTTAAGTTTAAAAGGCTAAATGATTATTAGAAAACTCTTTTTGCTATATTACAGCTACAAATTTCCATGAAAACAGCTAGCAGACCCCAAACATTTAACTAACTGCAATATTTTAACACATGTTTGAGAAGTACCTGCCTCGAGCCCCGTGTGTATTTCCTGATCATTGCCTCTGGGTCTCGGCGCGTACGATTCTTCTCACCTGATGCGGCAGAGGTAGGTGGCAACACAAAAACTCACAACTATGGATAAATATCACTGTTCTGTTACTGCTTATCTTAAAGGGAAAATATAATGTCACAGACAGCTTCACAAAAAATCATGTTAAATATGCATTAAAATGCATTCTTAAAAAAAAAAAAAAAAAAAAAAAGCAGCCAATGAGTGACAAGAAAGCCATGCATTTCCCTTGTTACAAGGAAATTTAGAATATTTAGAATATGGCAGCAGCAGTATTGAGGTGCGTTCAAATAAAATAAGCAAAATACTTTATTATGCACAAAAGTGCTACTAGAGCATAAATTATAAAAAATCAATGCATACATGGCAGAAGAGCAGATAATGTGGAAGATCCCCAACGTTTCCGCACAGCAGAACCGCCGAAGTCCATCGAGGCTGCCCGTGTGTCCTGAGACAGTTCTTGGTCTTGTTTTAGCTTCAAGGTGGCTTTATGCTTGTTCCATGTATGTTCCCTTAAAAAAGCAAATAACAGGAATAGGTTGCAGTAGTTATCTTAACCGAGCAGAAGGGGTTCTAAAACATTTGGTCCGTAGTGAGGTCACTTACCAACGGCTGTAGGTAACTCGCAGTCCGGTCACTCGGCAAGGGTAGCAGGCGAATTACACAGGAGTGGTGTCAGGTCACCAGAGAACAGGACTGGACAGCGGTCAGGTCGATGATTACAGCCAGATAACTGAAATAGGATTGGGTTTCTTGCCACGACTTTTAACAACAGATAAAGAGTCAGATTACGGAGTTGAAAGTCAATAAAAAGGAAGCCATGAGCACCGTAAATGTAAGGTGTATGCGTGAGGCCTTACACGGCTATTACTGCTGGGCGTTAATTAGCACCATGTACCACAAAGAAATTGAATACGAATCAGTGCTGTCCGGAATTCAAAAACCTGCAGAGTTTCCAATGGACGCAGAGACTTATGGATAAACACATATAATATGTATTAACTCCTTAATTCCCACTTTAGGGATTTGAGAGGTAGACAGTAGTTCATTTTTGGTTTCAGATCCACGTTGAGGACAGAATAGACTGTCCTTAAGTGTAGCGAGGATAAAATGTGTAATAATAGTAATGGAGATCTGTGTAGGGAGAGGAACAACCCAGGGCCACCAAGAGCTGTCTCTATTTAGCATGATTATAATGCTAGGAGGGTACAGGTAGGCATTTTCATTATGCGGTGCTGGCGAGTGTTACCGTCGGACAGCACCCAATATAAAGCCAACGCTGGCGTGTCCGACCGCCGAGTAAGATGGACGCTTGAGTCTCTCTCTCCGCCGCCGCTCGCCTCTTTTACACGCCTGACCGCGCTTCTAGCCCTCATGGGTCGCTCCAAAAAATCGGCCACGGAGCCCTCCACGCCGGGGGACCGTTTGCGCTCCTCCAACCCGGCCTTCCGTGAATATTTTCGGACGCCGGCGGATCTGGCCTCCCAGGCCCCTGAGGACCACGAGGCCCAGTCTCCGGCCAGCTCCGCGTCGGTTGACGACCCAGCTCCGGCGCTGCACTTACCGCCTGCATCCCAGCCACCGGAGGTGGTGAGTCTCTTCTCCTCGGCGCCGTGGAAGTCCGACTTCTCGTTGCTCATCGCGGAGCTGAAGCAGGTGGTCCGTGATGAAGTCTCTGCGGTGCGCTCCGATCTGGCCACGTTGGAGAACCGTGTGCAGTCCCTCGAGGCCTCCTCGACGCAGCATCACTCGACACATACTCATCTGCAACAGACGGCGACGCAACATTCTCATTACCTGCTGGAACTCCGCCGCAGGATTGAAGACCTCGACAACAGAGGCCGTCGCCACAACATCCGCGTTCGCGGGATTCCGGAGTCTGATGGCCCGGAGGATGTACGGGCACTCCTCACGCGACTCTTCAATGACCTTTTGGGTCGCTCAGCTGACTCCCTGATGCCCCTGGACAGAGCTCACAGGGCCCTTCGCCCTCGAGGGGGACCCGGGACGCCCCCCAGGGACATTATCTGCCACCTTGCCGACTTCTCGGTGAAGGAAGCCATCATGCTTCGTGCACGCGAGGTGGGCACTTGGCTGTTTGATGGGCACCAGGTGTCCTTCTACCAGGACCTCTCTGACCTGACTCTGCAGGCCAGGAGGGCCTTGAGGCCGCTGACGGCTGAATTGCAGAGGCTCGGTGTGCCCTATCGTTGGGGGCATCCTTTTGCCCTGATCATCCGCTACGACAATCGGTCTCTTGTCATCAGGCACTTCCAGGACGTCGGGGGTGTTTTGCAGCATTTAGGCTTTCCGGATCTCCACATCTTGGACTGGTCGTCTGCAGAAGTGGTTCTAGGCTCTCTGCGCACCCCAGCCCTGCCGACTCGGAGCCGCGGCCGTTTGGATCCGACTCGCCAGGATTCTTCTCGCCGCCGTGTCTCCCAGGCGCAGCACGCCCTGGCCTCCCGCCGCCGGGGCGACATCGAGGAGTAGCTGGTTGTGAGTTTTGGCGCTGTTGCTGCCACCACCGTCATCTCACCTGTTAATTTTTCCTGCCACGCTCACTAGACTCTTTGAGCGTCAGCCGTTGGGACCCTCACGCTGACATTCACCCTGTTTCCGGCTTACTCACCCACACTTTACACTCGCACACACTTTTCACTTTTTCTTTAATTTCTATATATATATATATATATATATATATATTTTTTTTTTTTTTTTTTTTTTTTTTTTTTTTTTTTTTCTTTGTGTCGTAGCCTCCTGGTCTGGGGCCCTGTATGCTCGCCACTGGGTTCATGTTTGCACTTTTTGTTCCCTTATCACATTGGGTCCACCCACTTCACTTGCACCATGCACTTCACTACGCTGTGCCTTGCTACACTTCTCGCCACTCCTTAGAGGGCATTACATATGCGGGTTTGTCCATGTTTATTTATATTTCTTTCTGTATGTATATGTATATAATATATTTTTTTTTTTTTTTTTTTTTTTTTTTTTTTTTTTTTTTTTTTGCGTAGTTTTCTGTGGGGCATGAGCCTACCTCGGTGTCGTGGCCTCCTGGTCTGGAGCCCTGTATGCCCGCCACTAGGTACCTGTTTGCACCTTTTGCTCCCTTATTACATTGGGTTCACCCACTTCACTTGCACCATGCACTTCACTACGCTGTGCCTTGCTACACTTCTCGCCACTCCTCGGAGGGCGTAACATATGCAGGTTTATCCATGTCTATTTATATTTCTTTCTGTATGTATATGTATATGAGTTTTTTTTTTTTTTTTTTTTTTTTTTTTTTTTTTTTTTTTTTGCGCCGTTTTCTGTGGGGAATGAGCCTACCTTGCTCCCATGTAATTTTCTCAGCCGATGTTTCCACTGTCTTGGTGCCTACCTGCACCTTATGTGTGGTTTCCTGCCGGTTCGCCTGCTGTGCCTTCTGCGAGACTCCATGTTTTCCAGGTGCTTTCCCACGGTGATCTTGGGTTGCCTATGCAACGCTTACTGTTTTTCGGTTTCTCATGACCTGTGCGGTCCTTTGTAGTGGGGTGGCGGGGGGTGGCTGGGTAGCTGGGTGGGGGGTCGGTGTGGGTGGTGGTGGGAGGTCCTGGGGGTTTTTTTTTTTTTTTCTTTTTTTTGCGCCATGCACAGTGTTTGTTTCTTCTTCTGACTTGCGCCTGTGTGCACCTGTACCTCCCTGTGCGCACTGACGTGCTGTTTCGACACACTGCTGGGGTGCTGGTCTGTATCTAGTGGACCTAGTGTATGGGTCTCTTTACTACCTAAGTCTAGTGGGGTTTCTCTGGCTCTGTTAGCGGGTCTCCACACTTTTGTTTGCACTTGGTGGCGAGCGATGGTCCCTGATGCTCTTGTTTTTGTGTCCCTTTCTACCGCTGCGCTGTTGCGGCTGTTTTCCTGTTGCTCATTGTCCGGGTTATAAGGCCCGGCGGTTTTTCTCCACCCCTCCCGTCTTCTTCTCTCTTTGCGGTCCTTGCGCTTTCAGTCTAGCTTACCTGCGAGCGGCGGCCCTTACTGGGCTCGTCCTTTTTCTTCTCTCTTCTTTTCTGCTTCTGTGTTTCTGTTTTCTCTCTCTTCTTGTCGGTCGGCTCCTCCCCCTACACGATACCGCCCTTCCGTTGCTGGGAACGGTTTTCCTGGTGGGCGTAGTTGGTGTCTTTTGCCTCCTTTCCCCCTTCTCTTTCCCCCCTCCTCTTTCCCCGTCCTCTTCCGTACCTTCTTAGTTTCTCTCGCCCTCCCCCCCCCCTTTTTTTTTTTTTTTTTTTTTTTTTTTTTTTTTTTTTCCTATTCCTGTTTGTGTCCCTCTCCGTCTTTGTGTTGTGTCCGCTATGGCTGCTGGTCTGACTCTACTCTCTATTAATGCCCGTGGCCTGAATACTCCGGAAAAACGCTCCTCCCTTCTGCGCGATCTTAAGCGTGGGAGAATTGATGTTGCTTTCGTGCAGGAGACGCACTTCTTGCAATCCAGGGCCCCCAGACTGATTTCTCGATTCTTTCCCACTGGGTTTTTCAGCGATAACCCTTCTGCTAAGTCCAAGGGTGTGGCGATGCTTTTTTCTAATCGGCTTCCGTTTCGTTTGCTTGATACTCGGGAGGATTCTGAGGGCAGATTTTTGCTAGTGAAGGGGATGATTCTGGAGCAAACTTATACCTTTGCCAATGTCTACCTTCCCAACAGAGGTCAGCCTCTTGTACTGCGTCGCGTTTTTCGGGAGTTGGAGGGCTTTCAGGAGGGGATTCTAGTGCTAGGGGGTGATTTCAATGTGTCCCTGCACCCGGCCTTAGATACTTCTGCTGGCACGTCCGGGACTCCCCGTCACGTTCTTCGCAAGATTTCTGGTATGCTCTCGGAGCATCGGCTGTTGGACTGCTGGAGGGCCCTGCACCCTTCCGACCGGGATTATACCTTCTACTCTATGTCTCACCACTCCTACTCCCGTATTGACTATTTCTTTCTTCCCTGTCAACACGCCTCTCTCTTACGTGGCTCCACTATTGGGGTTACCACTTGGTCCGACCACGCCCCGGTCTTGCTTTCCCTGCTCTCCCCTCTGGCCCGTCCTTCTGACCGCTCCTGGCGCCTCAATGAGGCGATTCTCTCTGATGCTGCTGTTAGTGCGGAGGCATTGGAGGTTCTCAGTCGCTACTTTGGGGAGAACTCGCTACCTGAAACCCCGCTGCTGACTGTCTGGGAGGCGCACAAGTGCGTGATCAGGGGTCACTTTATCAATGTCTGCTCTCGTCGAAAGCGTCTGGCGGCGGCTAGGGTTGATGAGCTATATGGACAGATAGCGGAGGCTGAACGGGCTCATAAGTCATCTGGCTCGGGAGCTGATCTGCAACGCCTGCTTGCTCTGAGGGGCGAGTTAGCCTCTATTCTTAATGACCGGATGCAGAGATCCTTCACCCGCTCCAGGGCCTTGTTCTATGAACACGGGAATAAACCGGGCAAATACCTTGCTAGGGCTTTGAGGGCGACTAGAAAGTCGGTGTATCTCTCGAGGATCCGCTCCCCTGACGGTCACCTTCGTTCGCTTCCCTCAGATATTGCTGATTGTTTCAAGGCATATTATGAGAGGTTGTATAATGTACGTGGAGGGGATCCGCCTTCGGCACCCCGTGTGGGGTCGGACGAGGTACGGCGATATTTGGAGCGGACGATTCGCCGCACGCTCCCTGCGGAGGCGTCTGCCTCCCTCGACTCCCCAATCACGCTTCCGGAACTTTTGCTGGCCCTTAAGTCCTCACCACCTGGTAAGTGCCCTGGTCCTGACGGGCTCCCGTTGCGGTATTATTCTGCTTTCAAGGATCTTCTCGGGCCCCATTTTGTAGCTGCCTTCAATTCCATCCTCGAGGGCGGTCGTATCCATGATCACACGTTGATGGCCTCTATCACCCTCATTCCCAAAGAGGGCAAGGATCCAGACCTTTGTGGCAGCTACCGCCCTATTTCCTTGCTCAACTCTGACCTCAAGTTGTTTGCCAAGGTCCTGGCCAATCGCATCAAACCGTTCCTGCCTTCTCTGATTCATCCCGATCAAACCGGCTTTGTTCCCGGTCGGGAAGCGCGGGACAGCACTATCAGGGCCTTGTCCCTGATGCACTTTGCTAAGCATGCCCGACTCCCGGTGATCTTGTTGTCTACTGACGCAGAGAAGGCCTTCGACAGAGTTGATTGGCCCTTCCTGTTTGCCTCTCTCACACATATGGGCTTCGGTCCCGGGCTGCTCGCTTGGATCCGCGCTCTCTACTCCACTCCGTCAGCACGGGTCCGTGTCAATGGCACCTCCTCTGCCCCTTTCCATATTAGAAATGGCACGCGCCAGGGCTGTCCGCTGTCCCCCCTTCTCTTTGTTTTGTCTTTAGAACCCCTGTTGCAATCTATCAGGTGCAACCCTGACATCAACGGTCTTGCTGTTGGGGGTACGCGCCACAAAGTACTGGCGTACGCGGATGATCTTCTCTTCCCTGTCTCTCACCCTCGGCTGTCTCTCCCTGTTATTTTGCGCGAACTATCGGTTTACGGCGATCTCTCGAATTTTAAGGTTAACCCTTCCAAATCTGAAATCCTTACCGTCGCCTTGCCCTGTGCTGAAGTTCGCTCCTTGCAGCCGTGCTTCTCCTTCCGTTGGAGTTCTGATAAAATTCAGTACCTGGGGACCTGGCTTTCCCCTGACTTCTCCCACCTCTTTCGCTACAACTTTTCGCCTCTTCTTGCCGGGATCCAGGCGGACCTGTCGCGTTGGCGTGGTCTGATGCTATCCTGGGTGGGCCGGATTAATGTCGTTAAAATGTCTATTATGCCTCGTGTGCTGTACCTTTTCCAGACCCTCCCCGTCTATCTCCCCCCGTCATTCTTTGTCTCCTTGCGGCAGACTCTCTTGCGGTTCGTCTGGGGTTCTCGGGCCCCGCGAGTCCGGTTCTCCACTTTGATTCTGCCCAAGTCTCGGGGGGGTCTGGCGCTGCCTTGCCCGCGCTCGTACTACAGAGCATGTCATCTTCTGCGGGTCGTGGAATGGGTCCATGGTCCTAGCCATAAGCAGTGGGTGGCTGTTGAGTCTACTCTCTTGGGGTCTCCTGCTGGCGTGCTGCCCTGGCTATCGATCCCGACGGCTAGGTCTCTTGCTGCACCTCACCCATTCATCCGGGCTACGTTGGACGTCTGGCATTCTGTGCTCCGACACACCCGACTTTCCACCATTCCTTCCCCTCTGACTGCTGTCAGGGATAATCCCGACTTCCCGCCCGGCCAGGGAAGGTTTCCCTTCCCTGTCCCCCCCTCTGATCGGACGGGTAGTATTCGTTCCTACTGGTCGCCGTCGGGTCTTAAGCCCTTGACTCAGTTGTCCCCTTCTTCGCCTCCCCCCTTCTCTGATGTTTTCAAGTACGCGCAGCTCCGCAGTTTCTGTTGCTCTCTGCCTCGGCAGCACAATCTCTCTCGTCCCCTTACTGTATTTGAGGATCTTTGTGTGGCGCCCTCCTTGTTGGCTCATGGCATCTCTCGCTTATACGGCCTTCTCCTCGATGCCTTTAATCCCTTGCCTCCAGCGTTTATGGGTCGCTGGGAGTCTGAGCTGCGACTCACCTTTACGCAGCCCCAGTGGGAGAAGATCTGTGTTCTTAATTCCCGTTGTTCCAGGAGTGCCAGAGATCAGGAAATGTCGTATAAGTTGCTGGCCCTCTGGTATCGCCCTCCTGCGCTGCTTTCTGCCTATCGTCCTGATGTTCCCAACCGTTGTTGGCGGTGTGACGCCACTCCGGGTTCCCTCCTTCACATCTGGTGGGAGTGTCCGGGTATTGTCCCTTTCTGGACTGCCATCCATTCCACACTTCATCGCTTCACGGACTCGGTTCCCCCTCTCACCCCGGAGTGTTTCCTTCTTTTCCATGTGCCCCAATCCGTCAAGCACTTCCGGACATCGGTACTCTGCCGCTTGCTGGTGGCTGCTAAGGCTCTAATTCCTTTACACTGGGGCTGCCCTGCCCCCCCCACGTTCGCTGAATGGGTGCTCCGAGTGGAGCGGCTTAGGGTTCTGGATGAACTGCATCATATAGCTTCTGGGAGTATGGAGCGGTATCAGGCCTTGTGGTTCTACTGGCTGTCTTTCGTGAGTGACCCTACTATTCGTCCCTTATTGGAGTAATCTGTGTGTGCCGTGTGAGTTTTTGTGGTCTTCCTGTCTTCTCTATAGCTTTTTGACTCCCTATGTACTTGTGTTGTGGTTTTGTGTCCCTCCCCCCCCCTCTCCTTTTTTTTTTTTTTTTTTTTTTTTTTTGTTTTTGTTCTTTCTGATTCTCTTCCCTTGCTCCCCCCTCCTTGTTCTCCTTTATCTTTTTCTTTTCCCTTCCACACCCCGTCCTTCTGGTCTGCTCGGCGCCTTTATGCGGCCTGCGGGCCCTTTAATTATGGGCTTTCCCGGGTGCCCAGGAATTTTCATTCGTGTACACGGTCCTGCACCGCAAACAGTCGTGGGAACACTCCTCCTGCAGCTCCTGGCTGATACCCTGAATACTACTCTTCTTGGAGTTGCTCCTCTTGTGGGTGCCTTGGCGTTCCCGGCCTTGGATCGGGAACTTTCCAATTACTTCAGTTGGTGTTCTATTTTAGCTCACTTTTCTTTGGTATGAGTTCTGCATCACTAGTGCTTTGCTTGTTGAACTCATGCGTGCGCCTGCATATGGTAGAGGGATTTTCTGGTATCCTGTAATTGGTGCATCGCCGAATATTTTGTTTACATACCGGCCTGTCCACCCTGATTTTTCAATTGTCCTACGCGACTGTTATCGATCTTCGCATATTTGCTGTACCCGGCCAGGTGCACAGACTGTGGTTTCTTCGCTGTGCGGTCACTTCGTGTGTCCTTGAGTGTACTCGGTCTATGTACTTTGTTATGGCTCTTCTTTTGTAACGTGTTGGCGCATTATGTATCGCCTGTGTGGATTCTTCTACCCCTTCCCTTCCCCTCCCTTTTTTCCTTTTTGTATCCCTTCCCTACGTTACTTGAAAATTACAATAAAATTTTGATTTACCCTAAAGCCAACGCTTGCCCTTTGCCTACCCCTTTGTTCACCAAATGAAATGCTCTCCACTCTTCAGTCCTTTTTCCCAGTCTGTCTCTGGCGTGGTGCGGGTACTATAATACGTGACTGCCCATCAAAGCCGGCTTTTCCTCCCCATCCCCTGTGTCTTTTGATTGATTAAATATTAATTGCTTACCATTTGATGAATGCTCTCTTTTTCTGCCAATTGACAAATATGTTTTCTCGTGTTCAAGCTCCAAGAAAGGACCCATGCAAAAAACAAACAAACAACAAAACAGTAAAATTTCAGATGAAGAAAAAAGCAAATAAAAAAGAAAAGATGCCAGAAAGACTCCTTCTGCATCAGAGGAAAACATTATGAAAACTGATAACTGGTTTCGCTTAATTAGTTATATTATAACATACATAACACATAACACCCTCAGCTTCATTAGGTTAACTGCAGCTCTAGTCTTTTTATCATGAAGCCCAATGGAGTGATCCAGCTGATTATTGCTGTGGTTGCTTATAGCGATTAGACCATTTTTCAGCCAGCAGAATAGCTTTGTGTCTGAAATGCCGCCCCGACCCAGGAAAAAAAAAAAAAAAAAAAGAGGAATATGATACGATTGGCGTCCAAGACCTGCAGTAACTGCGCTAACTATGGCTGTATAAAATAGTTTTGTGTGTTTGGGTTTATCTTCAGCTCCGTAGTTGGCAAAGGACTACAAAACCGAATTTTTATTATTTACTGTTTTATATCGCACCATCAAATTCCAGAGCGCTGTACAATGGGTAGACAGGACATAGCAAGTAGCGTGTAACATAACACATTGACTTACAGAAACAACAGGTAAGGAGAGCCCTGCTCAAAGGAGCTTACAATCTAGAGGGATTTAGGGTGTATTACACCATAGTTAAAAGGTGCCATTGTAAGGGATACACTAGCCACACTAGTGTAAGTATTCCATTAGAGGGACTAGGAGAGATGAGCTAAGGGAATATGGGGGTTGTTAATGTGCAATATTATAAGCGTCCTTAAGGAAGTGGGTCTTGAGGGATCTTTTGAAGGACCGAAGGCAGTGGGGAGAAGGATAGACCGGGGGAGGGCATTCCAGAGGATAGGAGCAGCCCTGGAGAAATCTCGTAAGCGTGCATGAGAGCTAGAAATCAGAGGAGAGGGTAGAAGGAAATCGTTGGATGAGCGGAGGGACCGGTGTGAAGTGTATTTAGAGAGATGAGCGAGGAGATGTAGGGAGGGGAAACGCTGTGAAGGGCTTTGAAAGAAAGAGTGAGGATTTTGAAATGAATCCTGAAGCGCACAGGCAGCCAGTGAAGAGACTGACAGAGGGGAGAGACGTTAGTAAAGCGACGGGAGAGGAAGATGAGTCTGGCAGCAGCATTCATGGTGGATTGTAGAGAGGTGAGACGGTTAAGAGGGAGACCAGCTAAGACAGAGTAACAGTAGCCAAGACGGGAGTGAGGGGAGGTGACGTTGAAAAGTGCTTGGGATGAGAGAAGGGGAGAAGAAAGTAGTCATGGTGCATTACAGACATAGTGTGGGGTTGCAGATGGCTGGAGAGAGATAATGATTTTACTAACAACAGAGAAAAGAGGAACAAGAGGATTGTGAACACGGTATGTGAAGGAAAATAGTGATGGGAATGGAATGGAGGTGGGGGAAACACAAAAAGCAGTAGGCAGCACTTGACAGTTCAGTGGAATATTGATTGCAGGGAGTCTCCCAGGCCTTCTCTGTCCTTCCTTGTTGTCCAACTTGGTGAACTCCCAGGTAGTGGCATCCGGTGATGGAAAGTGGCACATTCATTAAGATTTAAAAAATAGGGTACTTAACCTTAGGGGGCAGCGGTAGCTGCTCTCCTCCACTGCAGTCCAATCACTTTCCACGGGTTAGCTGCGTGAAATCAGGTGGAGCACTTTGCACACCCGCACACACTGTTCGCAGAGTCGGGGCTGGGGCAGTAAGTATATCACATGGCAGGAGATATAGAATGCACAGAAAATAGCTGGTGAGAGGTGAGCCGGGCCATTTCAGTGCGCCCAATAAAACTAGACACCCCAGAGTGTTTTAAATGCTGGTATTTTAACTCTTTGCATGCACACATTTTACCACCAGCATTTTGCAGCAGTATTTTTTTGTGTGTATTTTCCCCCCCACACACCTACTTTATGTATGAATTTACAGCTCCTGGTATATGCCGCTGTCACACGACACCCCAATATGTGTTCAGCAACATCTCCTGAGTCCAGTGGGGAACTAAAAGGCCACATTTGGGACGTGTGCATTTTTCTAATTGGAAATTAGATGTGTGGCCATCCTTCCCCCCGTGTTAATTGGGACATTGTTGAACCCAGCCAATTCAATTTACCCCATCAAATCATAAATTTGGGCATTTAATATGCCAGTATTTTAACTCTTTCCATGCGAGAATTGTTTTAAGCTAATGTGCAATTTTAGGACTTGCTCACAAAAATATATTTTTCATATATAAATTATTTTATTTATTTTTACATTTTTTTTAACTTGAAGGTTCCCCTGATAGTGACATCAGTGGGAAATTATTTTTACATTTTACTGGTTTTTTTTTTTAAACTATTTTTTTCTAATTGTTATTTTTAATTTAATTTTACTAATCACAGTGATTAGAAAGATGCGCTCCATTGACTTGCATGGTTGAATGCAGTACCTGTATTCAACCTGCAAGTGGAGCCAGAGTTCTCTAGAGGGTCTGGAGACCATCTAGCGAACTTTTTCAACTTGATTGCTTTTTACTTATTTTTTTTTTTTTACAGGGTGGCCACCGTCTTGCGGATGGCAAAGATCACTTGCAGCGGCGGCTGTGACCGCTCTCCGGAGCGGTCACAGCCCGTCCTGGGGTAAGTATTTGGTGTCGCTGAATGCCTCCTGCGACACCATTTAAGTTTAAGAGGCGATCGTTGATTGCCTCCTAAACGCTTTTAAAACGGGCGTCCGCCGCCATACAAGGTATGGCGGAAGTTGACACCCCGGGGAGGGGCCAGACATGGCCCCTAGTGCCGATCGTGGTGTTGCTGAATGCCTCGAGGTCGAGGCATTACAGCAACACCGTTTGGGTGCAGAAAGCGAACGTAGATCGCTTTCTGCACCCGCTTAAAGTCATGACGGTCCTGGCACGTCAATTGTCACTAACCTGATGTTAGTGCATGACGTGCCAGAACCGACAATTGTCATTAAGGGGTTAAAATATTTATGGATAGGGAAGGCTTCCCCACGACACTTACTCAAGCGCAGACCTGTATACCTTGCATTCTCGTCTTGGATAAGTGATGTAGTGTACAGTGACGTGATATTACACCCCGCGTGATGAGCCCGGTGATTTATGCCAGCAGAACAGTATCCTAGTAGCCGATACATACCTCCAGCTTCATGCCACTTCATGGGTTGTATTTTGATAAATAAGGTGTATGAGTTTCTACGGGTAATGTATTTTAAAAAAGGTATTTGCCATCAAGTTGAAGTTATTATTGGTTAGTAAAAAAAAAAGAGTATGTTATTAAAAAAATATATAATAAGGTATCGGAATGGTCTTACTTACATTCCTTCCGTCATTGCGGCCGCTGTAATCAGTCGTTTTAAGTAACAGTGATTTTGAACACAGGTGCAGATCTAAGATGCTGGCGTGCAAGCAGTTCTTCAGACGAGGGTACCGGTTTCCATGCAGTCTGCTTCTCCAGACGTGTTTTTTTTTTTTTTGTGTCCGTTCACATCCAACCCTTATGTTTGTATTATATCGGAAGGTTTAAAGCCACCAAGCGGTGTAGACAATTTGTGTTTTTATCATTATTAACCCACAACAACCTGTTTATTTAAATAAGCGGGAGGTACGGGGAACATTTGAAGGGAATACATCAATGTGTTGCCCACAAAGTATTAGAATCGGATATTGTGTAAGTGAGATTCCAACTACAAGAAGTGCATCATTGCATAGTATAGAACATAAGGAAATGCGAGTAAAATTAATGGGTCACCAACAATGGTCACTCGTAGTAATTTGAAGTTACAATTGACCAGGGAATTTGCTCATTTGAAATATATCTATTTCCGACGAGGCACTGAATCTCTCTATTAACTTTCCGACCAGAGAAACTTGAATACATTTGAAGATCAAAAGGAATTGTGGCAGATGTTTGGATTTCAGTTATGTAGACTACTTTAACGATCAGTCATAGAAGTCATCCCCCCCCCAGCACATAAATTGAATAATTTATGGTATTTCAGAAATCACTACTTGTGAAACGTCTGTGTGATTTTCCAACATATACTTCATTGCAGATTTCCATGGGATAATGATTAAGTATCCTATTACAGTGGGAAGGTAGGAGTGTATACTAGGGCATTCCTCATAGGATTTCATTCATGTAGTTTATGCAAGTTTACAGCTACCCGCTTCCTTACCGGTATAATATGGTGGTGGAGTGTTCAGGAGAAAAACATTTTTTGCACATTTTAATTACCTTGGATGCCTTATAAATATCCACGGTGACACAGGTTACTTCAAAAGGTTTTAGCAATAATTGGGGGGAAAACGGACCAAGGACCGTTTAAGGTCTGAGTCTCTACATCGCATGGCATGGGAAGTTTTCTATGGCCGCTGGTTAGAGCCAACCGTACGGATTTGTTCCAGCGAATGCAGTAAGTTTGTGGATCAAACTTTACCCAGAATGTTTATCATTTGCCAGGATGACATTAAGCACAGAGTAGAGACTTTGGGGAAGGATTCACACACATTCAATTTATTGCATACGTAGTGCATGCCTTCATCAAGCACATTTCTATGTTACACGATTTGCTCAACCCCCCCAAAACACATATCTACAATACATGGTTTACGTTCCAGTAGAGACTGCTCCATTTAACAATGTAAAAAGTCATCCTACTAGTTTAAATTAATAGATTTTAAATCTTACTGGGAAGGACATGTAAATCTTTATCAGGGAACTGTATAAAATCTGACGACGTATGAATTCAGTCCAACCCGCACACCTAGTGAGACATACGAACCTGTCAACTGGCTCTATTTTGGGCCAAGTGCCAACGCTCAGGGATTTTACTCAACCGATTAGGTGCAAAAAAATTGAACCGGAGATTAATGTAAAAGGAAAACCGTTACAGCAGATGCAGCGTATCCCATCAGAGCCAGGTGCTTAGGGGATCCTCTAGTCTAGCCAGCGGTATCTAGTGCAAAACAAGAAGTGACACAATCATCTACGATCCTACGGCCATTCTTTGGTCAAAAAAAAAACCAAAAAGAAATTATAGCATTCGCTTCGGAACTAAACTTCAAGGAAAAAAAAAAAAGTTACTTTCGATTTCCAGTGTACACCGATATTTATCAGCATAAAACACTTAAGAGCTGAATTCAATGGCGTCATCTGTTATCTGCTGTTTCCTCTGCTGTCCATGTGGAGGTAGTACTGCGAGAGAGGGGAAACATGAATCAGTGACCTCAATATTACGGAGCAAAATAATAAAAATGTAGTTCTAATATTAGAAACACCACGTGTATCACCAAAAAAAACAGATTTGCACATATACTGGTGGTGCGGCTGTGCCATCTTCAGGCCTTAAGCCTGGCACTGGCATTACAACATAAGGATCCCCTTAAAATGAGCAAGGCAAAGCACGCTTTCTTGGCAGAGGTAATTACGTCTCGTAAGAAGAGGCCTTTGCCTCATCAAACAAGAGTTGAGGTTTTCCCTAAACAGCGATCGACTGTCCCACTGACCACAAGGACACAGAATGAGGCCCAACTATGATTCAGTACCTGCCGCCTATTCCTATGAAAGGCGCCCACTCACTCGCATTGGCAAGGGTTGGGGTTTCAGCTTTCTCGCTTTACAATTCAGTTTGCCGGTTTGTCCAGCCTCAAGGGCTGAGCTGGCCCTGTATAATGCACAATGTGATAGGCGAAGAGACTTATTATTTATGTTTTATATAGCACCATCAGATTCTGTAGCGCTGGACAACGGGTAGACAGGACATAGCAAGTAGTATGTAACATAACAAATTGACTTACAGCAACAACAGGTGAGGAGGTCCCTGCGCAAAGGAGTTAACAATCTAGAGGGATTTAGTGCCATTGTAAGGGATGGAGCAGCCACACTAGTGTAAGTACTGCATTAGAGAGACTAGGAGAGGTGAGCTAAGGGAATATGGGGGGGTGCTAATGTGCAATATAAGCGCCCTTAAAGAAGTGGGGAAGAGGGATTTTTTGAAGGATCGAAGGCAGGGAGAGAGACGGATAGACTGGGGGAGGGCATTCCAGAGGATAGGGGCAGCCCTGGAGAAATCTTGTAAGCGTGCATGAGAGCTAGAAATCAGAGGAGAGAAGGAGATCATTGGATGAGCAGAGAGCGGCGTGGAGTGTATTTAGAGATGAACGAGGAGATGTAGGGAGGGGAACCGAAGGGCTTTGAAGGTAAGAGTAAGGATTTTGAAATGAATCCTGAGGCGCACAGGCAGCCAGTGAAGAGACTGACAGAGGGGAGAGATGTTAGTAAAGCGATGAGAGAGTAAGATAAGTCTGGCAGCAGCATTCATGGTGGATTGTAGAGCGGTGAAGCTGTTAAGACCAGCTTAGACAGAGTTACAGTAATCAAGATGGGAGACAATCAGGGCATGGACAAGAGCCTAAGTGGCATGCTGTGTTTGGAAGGGAGGGATGGATGCTGGCAATGTTTTTTAAGATGGGGACGGAGACAGACTGAATGTGGGGGGTGAACGAAAGGTCGGAGGTCAAGGGTGACACCAAGACCTCGTGTGCATGAGTAGACTGGGAGATGATGGCGCAATCAACAATGAGGGAAATTGATGGGGGAGTCTTAGCATCGGAAGGCGGGAAGATGAGAAGTCCTGTTTTGGAGAGGTTAAGTTTCAAGAAACATGTTGATATCCAGGTGGAGACAGATGCAAGGCAGTTAGTTACACGATCTAAGACAGAGGGAGAGAGATCAGGGGAGGATAGATAGATCTGGGCTTCATCAGCATACAGGTGGTATTGAAAGCCTAAGGATGAGGGCAGGGTGGTGACTGTGCAGATATGTCATCTCTGATAGTTTTCATTTTATTATCGAAGTATGTGGCAAAGTCTGATGCATTAAGGTTAGTGGAAGGGGTCGTAGGGATCGGTTGAAGCAGGGAATTGAAAGCATTATTAGAGTCGTTTAGGGTTGTAAGACAGGGAGGAGATTGAAGGCAGAGTAGTAGGAACATAGCATTCATTTATAGCGCAGAAAGTCAGACATGGAATGAGGGGACTTTCGCCAACTACGTTGAGCGGTGCGGGAACATCGACGTAGGTGTTGGGGTTACGGTCATGTGCCAGGGTTGGAAGCGTGAACGTCGCGAGGAGCGAGTAGTAACTGGTGCTACATGATAGAGAGCAGATGCGAGAGTGGAGTTATAGACAGAGGTGGCGTTGTTAAGGGCATGTCATGTTTGAGATAGGAGAGAGAGTAAATTGATTGAGTTCTGAAGTTCTGAAGGTTAATAGAGCTGAGGTCTGTGCGGAGATCTGTGAGAGCCAGGGACACCTTTATTCTAATCAGTATCCATGTCCTAAACCTTCTCCCCACCCACCCTTACAAATGAACAACGGCGTAAAGGTAACATAATGGTGAGGAATAATCATGTAGATTCAGTGAGAAGGAGAAGATAACTCCCAAGGGTATACACTTAAGGTGGGTTTGTAACATATATGCCTTGCTTATTTAATGCCTAAGCATAGTTACATATACGTATTTAGTGTAAAGAACTATAAATGCGGGTTTAGCAAAAGGGGCACATTAAGTCTCCAAGTAGTGGTAGTAGTAGAAGTTGTAGTGTGGTCAACAGGTGTATCTGTCTAGAAGGTTAATGAAGATACACAATGTCTTGAATAAACGCATGGTCTACCATTTCTTTTCAGGCTAGGAGCCCTTTTCATAGCATTTTCTTTAGAGATGAAGGGAATTATGATTTTTTTTTTTTAAATACAATTATGCAGACTCTGCAGTGCTTTCATGAAATGTTTAAAAGATTTACCTCGTGGTGCTTCCATAGGGACTTTCTGTGTGACACTGTGCTTCCTTTTCTTATCCTCTTAGGTTGGAATAGCTTTGTTCACAGTTGAAAGAGGCAACGTGCTGGAGACAACAGACGGCATTAGAAGACCAATGTATGAAAATCTGGAGCGTGTGTAAGACGACGTCTAAGCAACTGATTTTGGAACACACGGACAGCAAAAAGTTTCCACGATCGGATGGCTTCTGTGGATAAAATTCTGTCAACGGCAGAAAATGTCACAGAATTTATAAGGTCCACGCGCTAATGACATTTCTTTATAAACGTCAAACAATTATAAACTGCCTGCCGTCCTTCACTTAGCATGTTTCAGTTTAGGAGCTCTGGGCGTATGCGGAATCCCAATCTGCACTGCTTGGGCACCGTGTGTTTAGTTTTATTAACTACAGGAGCGAAGCTTTGGTCGATTAGTTAGCACAGGGTTCCATAGGGATCTTCAACTGTCCATATTTACAGTTTTGTGCACATTGGTGTTATTGCCAGAGCTGTAAGACTCTTGTGTATCGTAATCAGTCAATAATCCAAAGTGACTGATTTAGCATAGCCACAGTGAAAAATACTAATTTCAGAAAATGTGAATTTGAAGTTAGATTACCCAGACTTGCTTTTATTATAGACTTGCTTCTATTATAAAGTTTTACTATGTTTTTTTTTCCCCATTTCATTTCATTGTTGAGCAAGTACAAATTGGAGATAGTTGGATGGATTTATTAGCGGTCAAAAACAGAATATTGAAAGTTAAATCCAATTCCTCTGTAATCCTAGTATCGCAGTGTGTCTCATCCACTGAACACACCAGCTCAGCCTATAAATTGACACATATACAATGCTAGAAAATCAGAATTCTGTAGTCTGTAAATTAAAACCAAGATCAAATACGTACTGCCATCCTCTGCTTTTCGCCCCCACTCAGTACATCCAGTCTTGAACACTGTCCCAGCCGCCTTCACGTTCCAAAATCTAACCCAGCTGCACATTGTCAAGGTATTCCTTCAATACCTAGGGAGTGAATATAAAACAAAGATGAGTAGTTAAGCCACTTAACTAAATACAGCTAAGCAAGTCATTTCAGTGTGTAAGAAAATTAGAAGAGAAGTTTCAACATACCGGACCATTTTTCTCGCCTTATCAGGAATACCTTTACGTTTCCAGTGTTCTGGAGTGTCTGGGTAAATGACTTGGTCCCGTAACGTTCCCAAAGTCATATGGTCTCTATGTAAGATATTGTCATTTCCCGTCCTGTGAGGACGATTCGTCCCAATGCCTGAGACATCCTCAGCAGCATTCTTCCACTCTGGTAATAATCCTTCAAGGCAAAGCATTAAACATTAAGAACATGCCCGGCTGCAGAGTATATCATCGTTTATCCCACCATTATTTCACTCACCTCAAGGAGCTCAGCTCAGTCCACGCGGGGTGGTTAGGGGTGAGGAACGGACTGCTGACAACCAGGTAACCAACCACAGTCTCTAGATCTGCAATAATCAAAAAGCACACCACAGACATTAAATGCCAGCATAGACACTGACCACTTAAAATCAATAAACAGTCTACTTTTTACACAGCTATATGCAGATGAAGCCATCTGAGAGACCCAGGCATACAGAGTGTCTCCCACTGCCTCAGCCTACCTATATCCCACAGTAAATAATAATAATAACTGTCACCATCTTCTATAGCAAACGTAAAAATATTACTAAAGTATGACATGCAAATAATTCTTACCAGTAACATTTTCTGATGGTCTCCTGTCTGGTGTGAGTAGCCAAAAACCACCATGTTCACATTGTAATGTTGCATCTCTTGGAAGCCCCATGGAGATTTATGCTCTAATAAAGCCGGATGCCCCACACCATTGCACAACAGACTGCCTTGAGTGAAAGCCAGTTACTAGCAAAATGGAGCCCTTTAGATAATATTATATAATATTAATACAATATATTAAAAGGTTACTTGAAAGAATAAAAAAATAATCAATATACCATAAAAAAAAACAAAAACATCTACCATAAACTCTTAAAAGTAATCCATGTGCGTATAATATTGAGGCTTTGACTTGGATGCAACTAAAAAACAAAATATATCAGCATGTGAAGAATGATTTGTCCTGGCTGATTTTCTACATTATGAAAAATTCAGATAACATGGGGGGGGGGGGGTGGGACCTGGTTATATCATGATGACCACAGCAGTAATAACCACAGTCAAATCTGTTCAATCTGACCGGGATTTTGGCCCTCTGCTCTTTGCACAATAGATGTAATTCATCAATATTTGTGACTTGTGTTGTTAAAGAAGCCCTAGTCACACAAAAACATACCTGAACGCCAAAAGCATTTGTCAGCTTGACGATATACAGAACGATATCCAAAAATGGCTGAAGAAAAAAAAATAACAAATGAAACTCACAATAAAACAACTCTATATACCCGCAACAATAATGGGAAATATCTATATTATAGGAGAATAGGAAAGCAAGCCACTAGTTAAGGTGGCAAATGATTACATGTTATTCACAAGAACAGCGTATGCATGTGTGTAAAGTGTATTGATAAATAACAGCATAATAAAAGGGGAGGCATAATAAGTGTAGCCAAAAGATTGTCATCTTCGGTACCAGTATATTTAACGTATGTTCATTTGTAAGTTGCATTTACTTTTACGGTACCCTATCGTAACAGCTCTACCAAATCTGTTGGTGCTATATAAAATGTAAACGCAGTCATGAAAGTACAACAGTCTACAGACCACTTTATTGGGGTAAAATAGCTATGGATACATTTGTAAAGGAGGCCCCTGTCTGTAAATCTCACAGTGTAAGTAATACACCGGTAATATAAATGGCAGCTACATTAACTTTATAATTATTTTCCTTGTGAAAGGAATACAGTAAGAGCATAAAGGGCCATAGCCTATTTTTGAAGTACCCAGCAGAAACTAAAAAAAAAAAAAAAAAAAAAGGTAACAAAACACTCACAACTAGAAGAGCCATGAGGAAACTCACCTTGCTTAAGTTTGAATACTGGTTCACCACGCTGTTACAAAACCTCTCAACATCTTGCGTGAGCAGCTGATCTGCATTTGAAGTCCTGTTGTCCAAGTTGCCCATTTTGTAATAGGTAAAGGATCTTAAATGGGGGAAAAAAGAACAATCTATGTGGGGAACGTATTATACATCTAATGGAACATTCCTGAGAAGATAAGTAATTGTCTCTTAGGCTCAAAACATGGTTATATCACCACGATCACAGCAACAATAACCACAGTCAAGCTCTTCCAGTAGTTATCAATCTGGCCGGGATTTTGTTCACCGGCACTTTGTAGAATTGATGTAATTCATCAATGTTTGTGGCTTGAAGTCCTAGTCATACAAAAACATACCCGAGCCCCAATAGCACTTACCAGCTTGACGATATACAGACAGACATAATCCTACAGAATTAGCTGCTAGACACGATTAATCCATCTTGTATGTCCAGTTATTTAGCCTTGTTCAAGACTATGTTAGCTGTAGGTAAAGTTTCCACACACACACACACACATTTTATATATATACATACACAGCTACAGTTTTTACCATCATTAAGCCATGGCAAAAATTGCCCATAGATCCTGCTTTGCATGATTTTGTTTTTTTGAAGATATAGGTTTTAAAAGGTGACAAACACAGCGGAACAGATCTCTGCCTTGTAGGCCTCTATTGTTTTTCTCTTAGACAGCATGTCATGACCTACATGTACTACCCAAAAGGGAGGCGGAATACCTTAAGGGGAGATGGTTCAGGACAACATGGCTACATATATATATATGTATATATATATACACACACACACACACACACACACACACACACACACACACACACACATTTACATATCATATATAAACACTTAAATGCAACATTCTCCTGAGCTTACAAACTCAGCGTCTCCTTGCACAAATATATCCACAGGCTAGAAGATAAAATAAAGTTAATATACGGACAGAATGTTTTAAGAGACGTGCATCTTCACTCATGCCATGCCACAGAGGCCAAAAGAAGAAAACAAACATAAAACAAACGTTTTAGCTTACTATAATAACTAGAAAAGCGTCTGGCAGCGAGCGGCTCTAGGAAATATAATCTGGTCGTGTGATATAGCCGCTACCAAGCACACACGTTTTAGCATGTCCCCCAATGTCTAATCTTTCGATTAAGTAGAAAAAAAGGCAACACAAGAATGCTTACGGCAGGCATGGTGGCTATAAAGTTGAAGAGGTTTCTGCTGCGGCCGATGATCGCACTGCAAACCACCACATGTATGTATGTTATAGCGCACTTTTCACAGAGGCAAAAGATTCTTGAGAAAATCGGTGAAATGCAATATCCTTATACAAGGCTTTTGATGGATGCAGAACAGATTTAAAATAAAGCCACGTGGCAGAAATACGATACTGCACAGGCTGCGCGCAGATAGGTGACCGTCAAAACCGAGATTCTACCAGCTGACTGGCAGCTATATGGCGCCAAACCGGAAGTCGGCGCCAAACCGGAAGTCGGCGCATGCGCAGAACGGACCTGAAGCTAAACCGGAAGTGGGGCATCCACCTACTGCGCATGCGCAGAACGGACCTGAAGCTAAACCGGAAGTGGGGGCATCCACCTACTGCGCATGCGCGATTTCGGAAGTCAGCGCATGCGCAGAACGGACCTGAAGCTAAACCGGAAGTGGGGCATCCACCTACTGCGCATGCGCGAAATCGGAAGTCAGCGCATGCGCAGAACGGACCTGAAGCTAAACCGGAAGTGGGGCATCCACCTACTGCGCATGCGCGAAATCGGAAGTTAGCGCATGCGCAGAACGGACCTGACCCTAAACCGGAAGTCAGCGCCAAACCGGAAGTGGGGCATCCACCTACTGCGCATGCGCGAAACCGGAAGTTCGCGCATGCGCACAACGGGCCGGACTAAACCGGAAGTCGACCAAACACGGAAGTGGCCGTCTCCCTACTGCGCATGCGCCAAACTGGAAGCCCGCGCATGCGCACAACGGACCTGACCCCGACTTTTTAGCTGATGAAAGATTGAGACAGATCATTTCATTGATGAAGATGATCTGCAGCAGCATGGTAGCAGATTCTTTTCTTAACACACAGCTGTCAGCACAGGTTTCACATAGTCCTGTAATTGGATTCTATAATTTTACATTTTCTTGGTAAAAACACATTTAATCTTTAATGTTTGTATATGTATATATACACAGTATTTATGTTTTACAGCAATTATATTCACACACACACGCATACACATTTGGCCCATCAAAATATCAACCAGATCAGAAATACAGAAAACAGCCTGCGGTCTGATGACACGTTGTTATCACTAATTCAAGTTTAAGTTTAAAAGGCTAATTGATTATTAGAAAACTCTTTTTGCTATATTACAGCTACAAATTTCCATGAAAACAGCTAGCAGACCCCAAACATTTAACTAACTGCAATATTTTAACACATGTTTGAGAAGTACCTGCCTCGAGCCCCGTGTGTATTTCCTGATCATTGCCTCTGGGTCTCGGCGCGTACGATTCTTCTCACCTGATGCGGCAGAGGTAGGTGGCAACACAAAAACTCACAACTATGGATAAATATCACTGTTCTGTTACTGCTTATCTTAAAGGGAAAATATAATGTCACAGACAGCTTCACAAAAAATCATGTTAAATATGCATTAAAATGCATTCTTAAAAAAAAAAAAAAAAAAAAGCAGCCAATGAGTGACAAGAAAGCCATGCATTTCCCTTGTTACAAGGAAATTTAGAATATTTAGAATATGGCAGCAGCAGTATTGAGGTGCGTTCAAATAAAATAAGCAAAATACTTTATTATGCACAAAAGTGCTACTAGAGCATAAATTATAAAAAATCAATACATACATGGCAGAAGAGCAGATAATGTGGAAGATCCCCAACGTTTCCGCACAGCAGAACCGCCGAAGTCCATCGAGGCTGCCCGTGTGTCCTGAGACAGTTCTTGGTCTTGTTTTAGCTTCAAGGTGGCTTTATGCTTGTTCCATGTATGTTCCCTTAAAAAAGCAAATAACAGGAATAGGTTGCAGTAGTTATCTTAACCGAGCAGAAGGGGTTCTAAAACATTTGGTCCGTAGTGAGGTCACTTACCAACGGCTGTAGGTAACTCGCAGTCCGGTCACTCGGCAAGGGTAGCAGGCGAATTACACAGGAGTGGTGTCAGGTCACCAGAGAACAGGACTGGACAGCGGTCAGGTTGATGATTACAGCCAGATAACTGAAATAGGATTGGGTTTCTTGCCACGACTTTTAACAACAGATAAAGAGTCAGATTACGGAGTTGAAAGTCAATAAAAAGGAAGCCATGAGCACCGTAAGTGTAAGGTGTATGCGTGAGGCCTTACACGGCTATTACTGCTGGGCGTTAATTAGCACCATGTACCACAAAGAAATTGAATACGAATCAGTGCTGTCCGGAATTCAAAAACCTGCAGAGTTTCCAATGGAAGCAGAGACTTATGGATAAACACATATAATATGTATTAACTCCTTAATTCCCACTTTAGGGATTTGAGAGGTAGACAGTAGTTCGTTTTTGGTTTCAGATCCACGTTGAGGACAGAATAGACTGTCCTTAAGTGTAGCGAGGATAAAATGTGTAATAATAGTAATGGAGATCTGTGTAGGGAGAGGAACAACCCAGGGCCACCAAGAGCTGTCTCTATTTAGCATGATTATAATGCTAGGAGGGTACAGGTAGGCATTTTCATTATGCGGTGCTGGCGAGTGTTACCGTCGGACAGCACCCAATATAAAGCCAACGCTTGCCCTTTGCCTACCCCTTTGTTCACCAAATGAAATGCTCTCCACTCTTCAGTCCTTTTTCCCAGTCTGTCTCTGGCGTGGTGCGGGTACTATAATACGTGACTGCCCATCAAAGCCGGCTTTTCCTCCCCATCCCCTGTGTCTTTTGATTGATTAAATATTAATTGCTTACCATTTGATGAATGCTCTCTTTTTCTGCCAATTGACAAATATGTTTTCTCGTGTTCAAGCTCCAAGAAAGGACCCATGCAAAAAACAAACAAACAACAAAACAGTAAAATTTCAGATGAAGAAAAAAGCAAATAAAAAAGAAAAGATGCCAGAAAGACTCCTTCTGCATCAGAGGAAAACATTATGAAAACTGATAACTGGTTTCGCTTAATCAGTTATATTATAACGTACATAACACATAACACCCTCAGCTTCATTAGGTTAACTGCAGCTCTAGTCTTTTTATCATGAAGCCCAATGGAGTGATCCAGCTGATTATTGCTGTGGTTGCTTATAGCGATTAGACCATTTTTCAGCCAGCAGAAAAGCTTTGTGTCTGAAATGCCGCCCCGACCCAGGAAAAAAAAAAAAAAAGAGGAATATGATACGATTGGCGTCCAAGACCTGCAGTAACTGCGCTAACTATGGCTGTATAAAATAGTTTTGTGTGTTTGGGTTTATCTTCAGCTCCGTAGTTGGCAAAGGACTACAAAACCGAATTTTTATTATTTACTGTTTTATATCGCACCATCAAATTCCAGAGCGCTGTACAATGGGTAGACAGGACATAGCAAGTAGCGTGTAACATAACACATTGACTTACAGAAACAACAGGTGAGGAGAGCCCTGCTCAAAGGAGCTTACAATCTAGAGGGATTTAGGGTGTATTACACCATAGTTAAAAGGTGCCATTGTAAGGGATAGACTAGCCACACTAGTGTAAGTATTCCATTAGAGGGACTAGGAGAGATGAGCTAAGGGAATATGGGGGTTGTTAATGTGCAATATTATAAGCGTCCTTAAGGAAGTGGGTCTTGAGGGATCTTTTGAAGGACCGAAGGCAGTGGGGAGAAGGATAGACCGGGGGAGGGCATTCCAGAGGATAGGAGCAGCCCTGGAGAAATCTCGTAAGCGTGCATGAGAGCTAGAAATCAGAGGAGAGGGTAGAAGGAAATCGTTGGATGAGCGGAGGGACCGGTGTGAAGTGTATTTAGAGAGATGAGCGAGGAGATGTAGGGAGGGGAAACGCTGTGAAGGGCTTTGAAAGAAAGAGTGAGGATTTTGAAATGAATCCTGAAGCGCACAGGCAGCCAGTGAAGAGACTGACAGAGGGGAGAGACGTTAGTAAAGCGACGGGAGAGGAAGATGAGTCTGGCAGCAGCATTCATGGTGGATTGTAGAGAGGTGAGACGGTTAAGAGGGAGACCAGCTAAGACAGAGTAACAGTAGCCAAGACGGGAGTGAGGGGAGGTGACGTTGAAAAGTGCTTGGGATGAGAGAAGGGGAGAAGAAAGTAGTCATGGTGCATTACAGACATAGTGTGGGGTTGCAGATGGCTGGAGAGAGATAATGATTTTACTAACAACAGAGGAAAGAGAAAAGAGGAACAAGAGGATTGTGAACACGGTATGTGAAGGAAAATAGTGATGGGAATGGAATGGAGGTGGGGGAAACACAAAAAGCAGTAGGCAGCACTTGACAGTTCAGTGGAATATTGATTGCAGGGAGTCTCCCAGGCCTTCTCTGTCCTTCCTTGTTGTCCAACTTGGTGAACTCCCAGGTAGTGGCATCCGGTGATGGAAAGTGGCACATTCATTAAGATTTAAAAAATAGGGTACTTAACCTTAGGGGGCAGCGGCAGCTGCTCTCCTCCACTGCAGTCCAATCACTTTCCACGGGTTAGCTGCGTGAAATCAGGTGGAGCACTTTGCACACGCGCACACACTGTTCGCAGAGTCGGGGCTGGGGCAGTAAGTATATCACATGTCAGGAGATATAGAATGCACAGAAAATAGCTGGTGAGAGGTGAGCCGGGCCATTTCAGTGCGCCCAATAAAACTAGACACCCCAGAGTGTTTTAAATGCTGGTATTTTAACTCTTTGCATGCACACATTTTACCACCAGCATTTTGCAGCAAGTTTGCAGTAGTATTTTTTTGTGTGTATTTTCCCCCCCACACACCTACTTTATGTATGAATTTACAGCTCCTGGTATATGCCGCTGTCACACGACACCCCAATATGTGTTCAGCAACTTCTCCTGAGTCCAGTGGGGAACTAAAAGGCCACATTTGGGACGCGTGCATTTTTCTAATTGGAAATTAGATGTGTGGCCATCCTTCCCCCCGTGTTAATTGGGACATTGTTGAACCCAGCCAATTCAATTTACCCCATCAAATCATAAATTTGGGCATTTAATATGCCAGTATTTTAACTCTTTCCATGCGAGAATTGTTTTAAGCTAATGTGCAATTTTAGGACTTGCTCACAAAAATATATTTTTCATATATAAATTTTATTTATTTTTACATTTTTTTTAACTTGAAGGTTCCCCTGATAGTGACATCAGTGGGAAATTATTTTTACATTTTACTGGTTTTTTTTTTAAACTATTTTTTTCTAATTGTTATTTTTAATTTAATTTTACTAATCACAGTGATTAGAAAGATGCGCTCCATTGACTTGCATGGTTGAATGCAGTACCTGTATTCAACCTGCAAGTGGAGCCAGAGTTCTCTAGAGGGTCTGGAGACCATCTAGCGAATTTTTTCAACTTGATTGCTTTTTACTTATTTTTTTTTTTTTTACAGGGTGGCCACCGTCTTGCGGATGGCAAAGATCACTTGCAGCGGCGGCTGTGACCGCTCTCCGGAGCGGTCACAGCCCGTCCTGGGGTAAGTATTTGGTGTCGCTGAATGCCTCCTGCGACACCATTTAAGTTTAAGAGGCGATCGTTGATCGCCTCCTAAACGCTTTTAAAACGGGCGTCTGCCGCCATACAAGGTATGGCGGAAGTTGACACCCCGGGGAGGGGCCAGACATGGCCCCTAGTGCCGATCGTGGTGTTGCTGAATGCCTCGAGGTCGAGGCATTACAGCAACACCGTTTGGGTGCAGAAAGCGAACGTAGATCGCTTTCTGCACCCGCTTAAAGTCATGACGGTCCTGGCACGTCAATTGTCACTAACCTGATGTTAGTGCATGACGTGCCAGAACCGACAATTGTCATTAAGGGGTTAAAATATTTATGGATAGGGAAGGCTTCCCCACGACACTTACTCAAGCGCAGACCTGTATACCTTGCATTCTCGTCTTGGATAAGTGATGTAGTGCACAGTGACGTGATATTACACCCCGCGTGATGAGCCCGGTGATTTATGCCAGCAGAACAGTATCCTAGTAGCCGATACATACCTCCAGCTTCATGCCACTTCATGGGTTGTATTTTGATAAATAAGGTGTATGAGTTTCTACGGGTAATGTATTATTTGCCATCAAGTTGAAGTTATTATTGGTTAGTAAAAAAAAAGAGTATGTTATTAAAAAAATATATAATAAGGTATCGGAATGGTCTTACTTACATTCCTTCCGTCATTGCGGCCGCTGTAATAAGTCGTTTTAAGTAACAGTGATTTTGAACACAGGTGCAGATCTAAGATGCTGGCGTGCAAGCAGTTCTTCAGACGAGGGTACCGGTTTCCATGCAGTCTGCTTCTCCAGACATGTTTTTTTTTTTTTTTGTGTCCGTTCACATCCAACCCTTATGTTTGTATTATATCGGAAGGTTTAAAGCCACCAAGCGGTGTAGACAATTTGTGTTTTTATCATTATTAACCCACAACAACCTGTTTATTTAAATAAGCGGGAGGTACGGGGAACATTTGAAGGGAATACATCAATGTGTTGCCCACAAAGTATTAGAATCGGATATTGTGTAAGTGAGATTCCAACTACAAGAAGTGCATCATTGCATAGTATGGAACATAAGGAAATGCGAGTAAAATTAATGGGTCACCAACAATGGTCACTCGTAGTAATTTGAAGTTACAATCGACCAGGGAATTTGCTCATTTGAAATATATCTATTTCCGACGAGGCACTGAATCTCTCTATTAACTTTCCGACCAGAGAAACTTGAATACATTTGAAGATCAAAAGGAATTGTGGCAGATGTTTGGATTTCAGTTATGTAGACTACTTTAACGATCAGTCATAGAAGTCATCCCCCCCCCCAGCACATAAATTGGATAATTTATGGTATTTCAGAAATCACTACTTGTGAAACGTCTGTGTGATTTTCCAACATATACTTCATTGCAGATTTCCATGGGATAATGATTAAGTATCCTATTACAGTGGGAAGGTAGGAGTGTATACTAGGGCATTCCTCATAGGATTTCATCCATGTAGTTTATGCAAGTTTACAGCTACCCGCTTCCTTACCGGTATAATATGGTGGTGGAGTGTTCAGGAGAAAAACATTTTTTGCACATTTTAATTACCTTGGATGCCTTATAAATATCCACGGTGACACAGGTTACTTCAAAAGGTTTTAGCAATAATTGGGGGGAAAACAGACCAAGGACCGTTTAAGGTCTGAGTCTCTACATCGCATGGCATGGGAAGTTTTCTATGGCCGCTGGTTAGAGCCAACCGTACGGATTTGTTCCAGCGAATGCAGTAAGTTTGTGGATCAAACTTTACCCAGAATGTTTACCATTTGCCAGGATGACATTAAGCACAGAGTAGAGACTTTGGGGAAGGATTCACACACATTCAATTTATTGCATACGTAGTGCATGCCTTCATCAAGCACATTTCTATGTTACACGATTTGCTCAACCCCCCCAAAACACATATCTACAATACATGGTTTACGTTCCAGTAGAGACTGCTCCATTTAACAATGTAAAAAGTCATCCTACTAGTTTAAATTAATAGATTTTAAATCTTACTGGGAAGGACATGTAAATCTTTATCAGGGAACTGTATAAAATCTGACGACGTATGAATTCAGTCCAACCCGCACACCTAGTGAGACATACGAACCTGTCAACTGGCTCTATTTTGGGCCAAGTGCCAACGCTCAGGGATTTTACTCAACTGATTAGTCAGGTGCAAAAAAATTGAACCGGAGATTAATGTAAAAGGAAAACCATTACAGCAGATGCAGCGTATCCCATCAGAGCCAGGTGCTTAGGGGATCCTCTAGTCTAGCCAGCGGTATCTAGTGCAAAACAAGAAGTGACACAATCATCTACGATCCTACGGCCATTCTTTGGTCAAAAAAAAAAACAAAAAGAAATTATAGCATTCGCTTCGGAACTAAACTTCAAGAAAAAAAAAAAAAAAAGTTACTTTCGATTTCCAGTGTACACCGATATTTATCAGCATAAAACACTTAAGAGCTGAATTCAATGGCGTCATCTGTTATCTGCTGTTTCCTCTGCTGTCCATGTGGAGGTAGTACTGCGAGAGAGGGGAAACATGAATCAGTGACCTCAATATTACGGAGCAAAATAATAAAAATGTAGTTCTAATATTAGAAACACCACGTGTATCACCAAAAAAAACAGATTTGCACATATACTGGTGGTGCGGCTGTGCCATCTTCAGGCCTTAAGCCTGGCACTGGCATTACAACATAAGGATCCCCTTAAAATGAGCAAGGCAAAGCACGCTTTCTTGGCAGAGGTAATTACGTCTCGTAAGAAGAGGCCTTTGCCTCATCAAACAAGAGTTGAGGTTCTCCCTAAACAGCGATCGACTGTCCCACTGACCACAAGGACACAGAATGAGGCCCAACTATGATTCAGTACCTGCCGCCTATTCCTATGAAAGGCGCCCACTCACTCGCATTGGCAAGGGTTGGGGTTTCAGCTTTCTCGCTTTACAATTCAGTTTGCCGGTTTGTCCAGCTTCAAGGGCTGAGCTGGCCCTGTATAATGCACAATGTGATAGGCGAAGAGACTTATTATTTATGTTTTATATAGCACCATCAGATTCTGTAGCGCTGGACAACGGGTAGACAGGACATAGCAAGTAGTATGTAACATAACAAATTGACTTACAGCAACAACAGGTGAGGAGGTCCCTGCGCAAAGGAGTTAACAATCTAGAGGGATTTAGTGCCATTGTAAGGGATGGAGCAGCCACACTAGTGTAAGTACTGCATTAGAGAGACTAGGAGAGGTGAGCTAAGGGAATATGGGGGGGGTGTTAATGTGCAATATAAGCGGCCTTAAAGAAGTGGGGAAGAGGGATTTTTTGAAGGATCGAAGGCAGGGAGAGAGACGGATAGACTGGGGGAGGGCATTCCAGAGGATAGGGGCAGCCCTGGAGAAATCTTGTAAGCGTGCATGAGAGCTAGAAATCAGAGGAGAGAAGGAGATCATTGGATGAGCAGAGAGCGGCGTGGAGTGTATTTAGAGATGAACGAGGAGATGTAGGGAGGGGAACCGAAGGGCTTTGAAGGTAAGAGTAAGGATTTTGAAATGAATCCTGAGGCGCACAGGCAGCCAGTGAAGAGACTGACAGAGGGGAGAGATGTTAGTAAAGCGATGAGAGAGTAAGATAAGTCTGGCAGCAGCATTCATGGTGGATTGTAGAGCGGTGAAGCTGTTAAGACCAGCTTAGACAGAGTTACAGTAATCAAGATGGGAGACAATCAGGGCATGGACAAGAGCCTAAGTGGCATGCTGTGTTTGGAAGGGAGGGATGGATGCTGGCAATGTTTTTTAAGATGGGGACGGAGACAGACTGAATGTGGGGGGTGAACGAAAGGTCGGAGGTCAAGGGTGACACCAAGACCTCGTGTGCATGAGTAGACTGGGAGATGATGGCGCAATCAACAATGAGGGAAATTGATGGGGGAGTCTTAGCATCGGAAGGCGGGAAGATGAGAAGTCCTGTTTTGGAGAGGTTAAGTTTCAAGAAACATGTTGATATCCAGGTGGAGACAGATGCAAGGCAGTTAGTTACACGATCTAAGACAGAGGGAGAGAGATCAGGGGAGGATAGATAGATCTGGGCTTCATCAGCATACAGGTGGTATTGAAAGCCTAAGGATGAGGGCAGGGTGGTGACTGTGCAGATATGTCATCTCTGATAGTTTTCATTTTATTATCGAAGTATGTGGCAAAGTCTGATGCATTAAGGTTAGTGGAAGGGGTCGTAGGGATCGGTTGAAGCAGGGAATTGAAAGCATTATTAGAGTCGTTTAGGGTTGTAAGACAGGGAGGAGATTGAAGGCAGAGTAGTAGGAACATAGCATTCATTTATAGCGCAGAAAGTCAGACATGGAATGAGGGGACTTTCGCCAAACAACGTTGAGCGGTGCGGGAACATCGACGTAGGTGTTGGGGTTACGGTCATGTGCCAGGGTTGGAAGCGTGAATGTCGCGAGGAGCGAGTAGTAACTGGTGCTACATGATAGAGAGCAGATGCGAGAGTGGAGTTATAGACAGAGGTGGCGTTGTTAAGGGCATGTCATGTTTGAGATAGGAGAGAGAGTAAATTGATTGAGTTCTGAAGTTCTGAAGGTTAATAGAGCTGAGGTCTGTGCGGAGATCTGTGAGAGCCAGGGACACCTTTATCTAATCAGTATCCATGTCCTAAACCTTCTCCCCACCCACCCTTACAAATGAACAACGGCGTAAAGGTAACATAATGGTGAGGAATAATCATGTAGATTCAGTGAGAAGGAGAAGATAACTCCCAAGGGTATACACTTAAGGTGGGTTTGTAACATATGCCTTGCTTATTTAATGCCTAAGCATAGTTACATATACGTATTTAGTGTAAAGAACTATAAATGCGGGTTTAGCAAAAGGGGCACATTAAGTCTCCAAGTAGTGGTAGTAGTAGAAGTTGTAGTGTGGTCAACAGGTGTATCTGTCTAGAAGGTTAATGAAGATACACAATGTCTTGAATAAACGCATGGTCTACCATTTCTTTTCAGGCTAGGAGCCCTTTTCATAGCATTTTCTTTAGAGATGAAGGGAATTATGATTTTTTTTTTTAAATACAATTATGCAGACTCTGCAGTGCTTTCATGAAATGTTTAAAAGATTTACCTCGTGGTGCTTCCATACAGAGTGTAAGAGACAGTAACAGAGTGTAAGAGACAGCAGCAGAGTGTAAGAGAGTGTAAGAGAGTGTAAGAGACAGTAGCAGAGTGTAATAGACAGTAACAGAGTGTAAGAGAGTGTTATAGACAGTAGCAGAGTGTAAGAGACAGTAGCAGAGTGGAATAGACAGTAACAGAGTGTAAGAGAGTGTTATAGACAGTAGCAGAGTTTAAAAGACAGTAACAGAGTGTAAGAGACAGTAACAGAGTGAAAGAGACAGTAGCAGAGTGAAAAAAACAGTAGTATAGTGTAATAGAGTGTAGTAGAGTGTAAGAGAGTGTCACATGGCATATACCGTCCTCTAGGATCACATAGTCCCGAATGATCTCAGTATACTGTGAACGTCTTTGGTGATCTCTTCGTGTAGACATCGCAAACCTGTGTAAGAGACAGTAGCAGAGAGTAAGAGACGGTAACAGAGTACATGAGACAGTAGCAGAGTGTAAGAGACAGTAACAGAGTGTAAGAGACAGCAGCAGAGTGTAAGAGCGTGTAAGAGACAGTAACAGAGTGTAAGAGAGTGTAACAGAGTGTAAGAGACAGTAACAGAGTGTACGAGACAGTAACAGAGTGTACGAGACAGTAACAGAGTGTACGAGACAGTAACAGAGTGTGAGAGACAGTAACAGAGTGTGAGAGACAGTAACAGAGTGTACGAGAGTGTAGTAGAGTGTAAGAGACAGTAACAGAGCGTAAGAGACAGTAGCAGAGTGTAAGAGACAGAAGCAGAGTGAAAGAGAGAGTAGCAGAGTGTAAGAGACAGTAGCAGAGTGTAAGAGAGTGTAAGAGACAGTAACAGAGTATAAGAGAGTGTAACAGCGTGTAAGAGAGTGTAACAGAGTGTAAGAGAGTATAAGAGACAGTAACAGAGTGTAGGAGAGTGTAAGAGACAGTAACAGAGTGTAAGAGACAGTAACAGAGTGTAAGAGACAGCAGCAGAGTGTAAGAGAGTGTAACATAGTGTAAGAGAGTGTAACATAGTGTAAGAGAGTGTAAGAGACAGTAGCAGAGTGTAATAGACAGTAACAGAGTGTAAGTGAGTGTTATAGACAGTATCAGAGTGTAAGAGACAGTAGCAGAGTGTAATAGACTGTAGCAGAGTGTAACAGAGTGTAAGAGAGTGTAAGAGACAGTAGCAGAGTGTAATAGACAGTAACAAAGTGTAAGAGAGTGTTATAGACAGTAGCAGAGTGTAAGAGACAATAGCAGAGTGTAAGATACAGTAGCAAAGTGTAAGAGACAGTAACAGAGTGTAATAGACAGTAACAGAGTGTAAGAGACAGTAACAGAGTGTAAGAGACAGTACTGTTACAGAGTGTTACAGAGACAGTACTGTTACAGAGTGTTACAGAGTGTAAGAGACAGCAGCAGAGTGTAAGAGAGTGTAACATAGTGTAAGAGAGTGTAAGAGACAGTAGCAGAGTGTAATAGACAGTAACAGAGTGTAAGAGAGTGTTATAGACAGTAGCAGAGTGTAAGAGACAATAGCAGAGTGTAATAGACTGTAGCAGAGTGTAAGAGAGTGTAACATGGCATATACCGTCCTCTTGGATCACATAGTCCCGAATGATCTCAGTATACTGTGAACGTCTTTGGGGATCTCTTCGTGTAGATATCGTAAACCTGTGTAAGAGACAGTAGTAGAGAGTAAGAGACAGAAACAGAGTATATGAGACAGTAGCAGAGTGTAAGAGAGTGTAACAGAGTATAGGAGACAGTAACAGAGTATAGGAGACAGTAACAGAGTGTAAGAGAGTGTAAGAGACAGTTACAGAGTGTAAGAGAGTGTAACAGAGTGTAAGAGACAGTAACAGAGTGTAAGAGACAGCAGCAGAGTGTAAGAGAGTGTAAGAGACAGTAGCAGAGTGTAATAGACAGTAACAGAGTGTAAGAGAGTGTTATAGACAGTAGCAGAGTGTAAGAGACAACAGCAGAGTGTAAGAGACAGTAGCAGAGTGTAATAGACTGTAGCAGAGTGTAACATAGTGTAAGAGAGTGTAAGAGACAGTAGCAGAGTGTAAAAGACAGTAACAGAGTGTAAGAGAGTTTTAGAGACAGTAACAGAGTTTAAGAGACAGTAACAGAGTGTAAGAGACAGTAACAGAGTGTAAGAAGGTGTAAGAGACAGTAGCAGAGTGTAGGAGAGTGTAAGAGAGTGTAAGAGACAGTAACAGAGTGTAAGAGACAGTAACCGAGTATATGAGACAGCAGCAGAGTGTAAGAGAGTGTAACAGAGTATAGGAGACAGTAACAGAGTGTAAGGGACAGTAACAGAGTGTAAGATACAGTAACAGAGTGTATGAGAGTGTAGTAGAGTGTAAGAGACAGTAACAGAGCGTAAGAGATAGTAGCAGAGTGTAAGAGACAGTAGCAGAGTGAAAGAGAAAGTAGCAGAGTGTAAGAGACAGTAACAGGGTGTAAGAGACAGTAGCAGAGTGTAAGAGAGTGTAAGAGACAGTAACAGTGTGTAAGAGGGTGTAACAGCGTATAAGAGAGTGTAACAGCGTGTAAGAGAGTGTAACAGCGTGTAAGAGAGTGTAAGAGACAGTAACAAAGTGTAAGAGGGTGTAAGAGACAGTAGCAGAGTGTAGGAGAGTGTAAGAGAGTGTAAGAGAGTGTAAGAGACAGTAACAGAGTGTAAGAGACAGCAGCAGAGTGTAAGAGAGTGTAAGAGACAGTAACAGAGTGTAAGAGAGTGTAACAGAGTGTAAGAGACAGTAACAGAGTGTACGAAACAGTAACAGAGTGTAAGAGACAGTAACAGAGTGTACGAGAGTGTAGTAGAGTGTAAGAGACAGTAACAGAGAGTAAGAGACAGTAGCAGAGTGTAAGAGACAGAAGCAGAGTGAAAGAGAGAGTAGCAGAGTGTAAGAGACAGTAGCAGAGTGTAAGAGACAGTAGCAGAGTGTAAGAGACAGTAACAGAGTGTAAGAGAGTGTAACAGCGTATAAGAGAGTGTAACAGAGTGTAATAGAGTGTAAGAGACAGTAACAGAGTGTAGGAGAGTGTAAGAGACAGTAACAGAGTGTAAGAGACAGTAACAGAGTGTGAGAGACAGCAGCAGAGTGTAAGAGAGTGTAACATAGTGTAAGAGAGTGTAAGAGACAGTAGCAGAGTGTAATAGACAGTAACAGAGTGTAAGTGAGTGTTATAGACAGTATCAGAGTGTAAGAGACAATAGCAGAGTGTAAGAGACAATAGCAGAGTGTAATAGACTGTAGCAGAGTGTAAGAGAGTGTTATAGACAGTAGCAGAGTGTAAGAGACAATAGCAGAGTGTAAGATACAGTAGCAGAGTGTAACAGACTGTAGCAGAGTGTAACAGAGTGTAAGAGAGTGTAAGAGACAGTAGCAGAGTGTAATAGACAGTAACAGAGTGTAAGAGAGTGCTATAGACCGTAGCAGACTGTAAGAGACAATAGCAGAGTGTAAGAGACAATAGCAGAATGTAAGAGACTGTAGCAGAGTGTAATAGACTGTAGCAGAGTGTAAGAGAGTGTTATAGACAGTAGCAGAGTGTAAGAGACAATAGCAGAGTGTAAGATACAGTAGCAGAGTGTAAGAGACAGTAACAGAGTGTAAGAGACAGTAACAGAGTGTAAGAGACAGTGGCAGAGTGTAATAGACAGTAACAGAGTGTAAGAGACAATAGCAGAGTGTATGATACAGTAGCAGAGTGTAAGAGACAATAACAGAGTGTAAGAGACAGTAGCAGAGTGAAAGAGACAGTAGTAGAGTGTAGTAGAGTGTAGTAGAGTGTAGTAGAGTGTACGAGAGTGTCACATGGCATATACCGTCCTCTAGGATCACATAGTCCCGAATGATCTCAGTATACTGTGAACGTCTTTGGGGATCTCTTCGCGTAGACATCGTAAACCTGTGTAAGAGACAGTAGCAGAGAGTAAGAGACAGTAACAGAGTATATGAGATAGTAGCAGAGTGTAAGAGAGTGTAACAGAGTGTAAGAGACAGTAACAGAGAGTAAGAGACAGCAGCAGAGTGTAAGAGAGTGTAAGAGACAGTAGCAGAGTGTATAAGACAGTAACAGAGTGTAAGAGAGTGTTATAGACAGTAGCAGAGTGTAAGAGACAATAGCAGAGTGTAACAGACAGTAGCAGAGTGTAATTAACTGTAGCAGAGTGTAACAGAGTGTAAGAGAGTGTAAGAGACAGTAGCAGAGTGTAATAGACAGTAACAGAGTGTAAGAGAGTGCTATAGACCGTAGCAGACTGTAAGAGACAATAGCAGAGTGTAAGAGACAATAGCAGAGTGTAAGAGACAGTAGCAGAGTGTAATAGACTGTAGCAGAGTGTAACAGAGTGTAAGAGAGTGTAAGAGACAGTAGCAGAGTGTAATAGACAGTAACAGAGTGTAAGAGAGTGTTATAGACAGTAGCAGAGTGTAAGAGACAATAGCAGAGTGTAAGATACAGTAACAGAGTGTAAGAGACAGTAAGAGAGTGTAAGAGACAGTAGTAGAGTATAGTAGAGTGTAAGAGAGTGTCACATGGCATATACCGTCCTCTAGGATCACATAGACCTGAATGATCTCAGTATACTGTGAACGTCTTTGGGGATCTCTTCGCGTAGACATCGTAAACCTGTGTAAGAGACAGTAGCAGAGAGTAAGAGACAGTAACAGAGTGTAAGAGACAGTAACAGAGAGTAAGAGACAGCAGCAGAGTGTAAGAGAGTGTAAGAGACAGTAGCAGAGTGTAATAGACAGTAACAGAGTGTAAGAGAGTGTTATAGACAGTAGCAGAGTGTAAGAGACAATAGCAGAGTGTAAGAGACAGTAACAGAGTGTAATAGACTGTAGCAGAGTGTAACATAGTGTAAGAGAGTGTAAGAGACAGTAGCAGAGTGTAAAAGACAGTAACAGAGTGTAAGAGAGTGTTATAGACAGTAGCAGAGTTTAAGAGACAGTAACAGAGTGTAAGAGACAGTAACAGAGTGTAAGAGGGTGTAAGAGACAGTAGCAGAGTGTAGGAGAGTGTAAGAGAGTGTAAGAGACAGTAACAGAGTGTAAGAGACAGTAACAGAGTGTAAGAGACAGCAGCAGAGTGTAAGAGAGTGTAAGAGACAGTAACAGAGTGTAAGAGAGTGTAACAGAGTGTAAGAGACAGTAACAGAGTGTACGAGACAGTAACAGAGTGTAAGAGACAGTATTAGAGTGTAGGAGAGTGTACTAGAGTGTAAGAGACAGTAACAGCGCGTAAGAGACAGTAGCAGAGTGTAAGAGACAGAAGCAGAGTGAAACAGAGAGTAGCAGAGTGTAAGAGACAGTGGCAGAGTGTGAGAGACAGTAGCAGAGTGTAAGAGAGTGTAAGAGACAGTAACAGAGTGTAAGAGAGTGTAACAGCGTGTAAGAGAGTGTAACAGAGTGTAAGAGAGTGTAAGAGACAGTAACAGAGTGTAGGAGAGTGTAAGAGACAGTAACAGAGTGTAAGAGACAGCAGCAGAGTGTAAGAGAGTGTAACATAGTGTGAGAGAGTGTAAGAGACAGTAGCAGAGTGTAATAGACAGTAACAGAGTGTAAGAGAGTGTAAGAGACAGTTACAGAGTGTAAGAGAGTGTAAGAGACAGTAGCAGAGTGTAATAGACAGTAACAGAGTGTAAGAGAGTGTTATAGACAGTAGCAGAGTGTAATAGACTGTAGCAGAGTGTAACATAGTGTAAGAGAGTGTAAGAGACAGTAGCAGAGTGTAATAGACAGTAACAGAGTGTAAGAGAGTGTTATAGACAGTAGCAGAGTTTAAGAGACAGTAACAGAGTGTAAGAGACAGTAACAGAGTGTAAGAGGGTGTAAGAGACAGTAGCAGAGTGTAGGAGAGTGTAAGAGAGTGTAAGAGACAGTAACAGAGTGTAAGAGACAGTAACAGAGTGTAATAGACTGTAGCAGAGTGTAACATAGTGTAAGAGAGTGTAAGAGACAGTAGCAGAGTGTAAGAGACAGTAACAGAGTGAAAGAGACAGTAGCAGAGTGAAAGAAACAGTAGTAGAGTGTAGTAGAGTGTAGTATAGTGTCACATGGCATGTACCGTCCTCTGGGATCACATAGTCCCGAATGATCTCAGTATACTGTGAACGTCTTTGGGGATCTCTTTGCGTAGACATCGAAAACCTGTGTAAGAGACAGTAGCAGAGAGTAAGAGACGGTAACAGAGTAAATGAGACAGTAGCAGAGTGTAAGAGAGTGTAACAGAGTATAGGAGACAGTAACAGAGTATAGGAGACAGTAACAGAGTGTAAGAGAATGTAAGAGACAGTAACAGAGTGTAAGAGAGTGTAACAGAGTGTAAGAGACAGTAAGAGAGTGTAAGAGGGTGTAAGAGACAGTAGTAGAGTGTAGGAGAGTGTAAGAGAGTGTAAGAGACAGTAACAGAGTATATGAGACAGCAGCAGAGTGTAAGAGAGTGTAACAGAGTATAGGAGACAGTAACAGAGTGTAAGAGACAGTAACAGAGTGTACGAGACAGTAACAGAGTGTATGACAGTGTAGTAGAGTGTAAGAGACAGTAACAGATAGTAAGAGATAGTAGCAGAGTGTAAGAGACAGTCGCAGAGTGAAAGAGACAGTAACAGAGTGTAAGAGACAGTAGCAGAGTGTAAGTGACAGTAACAGAATGTAAGAGACAGTAGCAGAGTGTAAGAGAGTGTAAGATACAGTAACAGTGTGTAAGAGGGTGTAACAGCGTGTAAGAGAGTGTAACAGAGTGTAAGAGACAGTAACAGAGTGTAAGAGGGTGTAAGAGACATTAGCAGAGTGTAGAAGAGGGTAAGAGAGTGTAAGAGAGTGTAAGAGACAGTAACAGAGTGTAAGAGACAGTAACAGAGTGTAAGAGACAGCAGCAGAGTGTAAGAGAGTGTAACAGAGTATAGGAGACAGTAACATAGTATAGGAGACAGTAACAGAGTGTAAGAGACAGTAGCAGAGTGAAAGAGACAGTAACAGAGTGTAAGAGACAGTAGCAGAGTGTAAGAGAGTGTAAGAGACAGTAACAGTGTGTAAGAGGGTGTAACAGCGTGTAAGAGAGTGTAACAGCGTGTAAGAGAGTGTAAGAGACAGTAACAGAGTGTAAGAGGGTGTAAGAGACAGTAACAGAGTGTAAGAGACAGTAACAGAGTGTAAGAGACAGCAGCAGAGTGTAAGAGAGTGTAAGAGACAGTAACCGAGTGTAAGAGACAGTAACAGAGTGTAAGAGACAGCAGCAGAGTGTAAGAGAGTGTAAGAGACAGTAACAGAGTGTAAGAGAGTGTAACAGAGTGTAAGAGACAGTAACAGAGTGTACGAGACAATAACAGAGTGTAAGAGACAGTAACAGAGTGTACGAGAGTGTAGTAGAGTGTAAGAGACAGTAACAGAGCGTAAGAGACAGTAGCAGAGTGTAAGAGTCAGAAGCAGAGTGAAAGAGAGAGTAGCAGAGTGTAAGAGACAGTAGCATAGTGTAAGAGACAGTAGCAGAGTGTAAGAGAGTGTAAGAGACAGTAACAGAGTGTAAGAGACAGCAGCAGAGTGTAAGAGAGTGTAACATAGTGTAAGAGAGTGTAAGAGACAGTAGCAGAGTGTAATAGACAGTAACAGAGTGTAAGAGAGTGTTATGGACAGTAGCAGAGTGTAAGAGACAATAGCACAGTGTAAGATACAGTAGCAGAGTGTAAGAGACAGTAACAGAGTGTAAGAGACAGTAACAGAGTGTAAGAGACAGTAGCAGAGTGAAAGAGACAGTAGTAGAGTGCAGTAGAGTGTGGTAGAGTGTAAGAGAGTGTCACATGGCATATACCGTCCTCTAGGATCACATAGTCCCGAATGATCTCAGTATACTGTGAACGTCTTTGGGGATCTCTTCGCGTAGACATCGTAAACCTGTGTAAGAGACAGAAGCAGAGAGAAAGAGACAGTAACAGAGTATATGAGACAGTAGCAGAGTGTAAGAGAGTGTAACAGAGTATAGGAGAGAGTAACAGAGTATAGGAGACAGTAACAGAGTGTAAGAGAGTGTAAGAGACAGTAACAGAGTGTAGGAGAGTGTAAGAGACAGTAGCATAGTGTAATAGACAGTAACAGAGTGTAAGAGAGTGTTATAGACAGTAGCAGAGTGTAAGAGACAATAGCAGAGTGTAAGAGACAATAGCAGAGTGTAAGAGACAGTAGCAGAGTGTAATAGACTGTAGCAGAGTGTAATAGACTGTAGCAGAGTGTAACATAGTGTAAGAGAGTGTAAGAGACAGTAGCAGAGTGTAATAGACAGTAGTAGAGTGTAAGAGAGTGTTATAGACAGTAGCAGAGTTTAAGAGACAGTAACAGAGTGTAAGAGACAGTAACAGAGTGAAAGAGACAGTAGCAGAGTGAAAGAAACAGTAGTAGAGTGTAGTAGAGTGTAGTAGAGTGTAAGAGAGTGTCACATGGCATATACCGTCCTCTAGGATCACATAGTCCCGAATGATCTCAGTATACTGTGAACGTCTTTGGGGATCTCTTTGCGTAGACATCGAAAACCTGTGTAAGAGACAGTAGCAGAGAGTAAGAGACGGTAACAGAGTATATGAGACAGTAGCAGAGTGTAAGAGAGTGTAACAGAGTATAGGAGACAGTAACAGAGTATAGGAGACAGTAACAGAGTGTAAGAGAATGTAAGAGACAGTAACAGAGTGTAAGAGAGTGTAACAGAGTGTAAGAGACAGTAACAGAGTGTAAGAGGGTGTAAGAGACAGTAGCAGAGTGTAGGAGAGTGTAAAAGAGTGTAGGAGAGTGTAAGAGAGTGTAAGAGACAGTAACAGAGTGTAAGAGACAGTAACAGAGTATATGAGACAGCAGCAGAGTGTAAGAGAGTGTAACAGAGTATAGGAGACAGTAACAGAGTATAGGAGACAGTAACAGAGTGTACGAGACAGTAACAGAGTGTACGAGACAGTAACAGAGTGTATGACAGTGTAGTAGAGTGTAAGAGACAGTAACAGAGCGTAAGAGATAGTAGCAGAGTGTAAGAGACAGTAGCAGAGTGAAAGAGACAGTAACAGAGTGTAGGAGACAGTAGCAGAATGTAAGATACAGTAACAGAGTGTAAGAGACAGTAGCAGAGTGTAAGAGAGTGTAAGAGACAGTAACAGTGTGTAAGAGGGTGTAACAGCGTGTAAGAGAGTGTAACAGAGTGTAAGAGAGTGTAAGAGACAGTAACAGAGTGTAAGAGGGTGTAAGAGACAGTAGCAGAGTGTAGGAGAGGGTAAGAGAGTGTAAGAGAGTGTAAGAGACAGTAACAGAGTGTAAGAGACAGTAACAGAGTATATGAGACAGCAGCAGAGTGTAAGAGAGTGTAACAGAGTATAGCAGACAGTAAAAGAGTTTAAGAGACAGTAACAGAGTGTAAGAGACAGCAGCAGAGTGTAAGAGAGTGTAAGAGACAGTAACAGAGTGTAAGAGAGTGTAACAGAGTGTAAGAGACAGTAACAGAGTGTACGAGACAGTAACAGAGTGTAAGAGACAGTAACAGAGTGTACGAGAGTGTAGCAGAGTGTAAGAGACAGTAACAGAGCGTAAGAGACAGTAGCAGAGTGTAAGAGACAGAAGCAGAGTGAAAGAGAGAGTAGCAGAGTGTAAGAGACAGTGGCAGAGTGTAAGAGACAGTAGCAGAGTGTAAGAGAGTGTAAGAGACAGTAACAGAGTGTAGGAGAGTGTAAGAGACAGTAACAGAGTGTAAGAGACAGTAACAGAGGGTAAGAGACAGCAGCAGAGTGTAAGAGAGTGTAACATAGTGTAAGAGACAGAAGCAGAGTGTAATAGACAGTAACAGAGTGTAAGAGAGTGTTATAGACAGTAGCAGAGTGTAAGAGACAATAGCAGAGTGTAAGATACAGTAGCAGAGTGTAAGAGACAGTAACAGAGTGTAAGAGACAGTAACAGAGTGTAAGAGACAGTAGCAGAGTGAAAGAGACAGTAGTAGAGTGTAGTAGAGTGTAAGAGAGTGTCACATGGCATATACCGTCCTCTAGGATCACATAGTCCCGAATGATCTCAGTATACTGTGAACGTCTTTGGGGATCTCTTCGCGTAGACATCGTAAACCCGTGTAAGAGACAGTAGCAGAGAGTAAGAGACAGTAACAGAGTATATGAGACAGTAGCAGAGTGTAAGAGAGTGTAACAGAGTATAGGAGACACTAACAAAGTATAAGAGACAGTAACAGAGTGTAAGAGATTGTAAGAGACAGTTACAGAGTGTAAGAGAGTGTAACAGTGTGTAAGAGACAGTAACAGAGCGTACGAGACAGTAACAGAGTGTAAGATACAGTAACAGAGTGTATGACAGTGTAGTAGAGTGTAAGAGACAGTAACAGAGCGTAAGAGATAGTAGCAGAGTGTAAGAGACAGTAACAGAGTGTACTAGACAGTAACAGAGTGTAAGAGACAGTAACAGAGTGTACGAGAGTGTAGCAGAGTGTAAGAGACAGTAACAGAGCGTAAGAGACAGTAGCAGAGTGTAAGAGACAGAAGCAGAGTGAAAGAGAGAGTAGCAGAGTGTAAGATACAGTAACAGAGTGTATGACAGTGTAGTAGAGTGTAAGAGACAGTAACAGAGCGTAAGAGATAGTAGCAGAGTGTAAGAGACAGTAACAGAGTGTAAGAGACAGTAGCAGAGTGCAAGAGACAGTAACAGAGTGTTAAAGACAGTAGCAGAGTGTAAGAGAGTGTAAGAGACAGTAACAGTGTGTAAGAGACAGTAACAGAGTATATGAGACAGTAGCAGAGTGTAGGCGAGTGTAAGAGAGTGTAAGAGACAGTAACAGAGTGTAAGAGACAGTAACAGAGTATATGAGACAGCAGCAGAGTTTAAGAGAGTGTAACAGAGTATAGGAGACAGTAACAGAGTATAGGAGACAGTAACAGAGTGTAAGAGACAGTAACAGAGTGTACGAGACAGTAACAGAGTGTATGACAGTGTAGTAGAGTGTAAGAGACAGTAACAGAGCGTTAGAGATAGTAGCAGAGTGTAAGAGACAGTAGCAGAGTGAAAGAGACAGTAACAGAGTGTAGGAGACAGTAGCAAAGTGTAAGAGACAGTAACAGAGTGTAAGAGACAGTAGCAGAGTGTAAGAGAGTGTAAGAGACAGTAACAGTGTGTAAGAGGGTGTAACAGCGTGTAAGAGAGTGTAACAGAGTGTAAGAGAGTGTAAGAGACAGTAACAGAGTGTAAGAGGGTGTAAGAGACAGTAGCAGAGTGTAGGAGAGGGAAAGAGAGTGAAAGAGACAGTAACAGAGTGTAAGAGACAGTGATAGAGTATATGAGACAGCAGCAGAGTGTAAGAGAGTGTAACAGAGTATAGGAGACAGTAACAGAGTATAGGAGACAGTAACAGAGTGTAAGAGACAGTAACAGAGTGTACGAGATAGTAACAGAGTGTAAGATACAGTAACAGAGTGTATGACAGTGTAGTAGAGTGTAAGAGACAGTAACAGAGCGTAAGAGATAGTAGCAGAGTGTAAGAGACAGTAGCAGAGTGAAAGAGACAGTAACAGAGTGTAAGAGACAGTAGCAGAGTGTAAGAGATAGTAACAGAATGTAAGAGACAGTAGCAGAGTGTAAGAGAGTGTAAGATACAGTAACAGTGTGTAAGAGGGTGTAACAGCGTGTAAGAGAGTGTAACAGAGTGTAAGAGAGTGTAAGAGACAGAAACAGAGTGTAAGAGACAGTAACAGAGTATATGAGACAGCAGCAGAGTGTAAGAGAGTGTAACAGAGTAAAGGAGACAGTAACAGAGTATAGGAGACAGTAACAGAGTGTAAGAGACAGTAACAGAGTGTACAAGACAGTAACAGAGTGTATGACAGTGTAGTAGAGTGTAAGAGACAGTAACAGAGCGTAAGAGATAGTAGCAGAGTGTAAGAGACAGTAGCAGAGTGAAAGAGACAGTAACAGAGTGTAGGAGACAGTAGCAGAGTGTAAGAGACAGTAACAGAGTGTAACAGACAGTAGCAGAGTGTAAGAAAGTGTAACAGCGTGTAAGAGAGTGTAACAGAGTGTAAGAGAGTGTAAGAGACAGTAACAGAGTGTAAGAGGGTGTAAGAGACAGTAGCAGAGTGTAAGAGAGTGTAAGAGACTGTAACAGAGTGTAAGAGACAGTACCAGAGGGTAAGAGACAGCAGCAGAGTGTAACAGAGTGTAAGAGACAGTAACAGAGTGTACGCGACAGTAACAGAGTGTAAGAGACAGTAAAAGAGTGTACGAGAGTGTAGTAGAGTGTAAGAGACAGTAACAGAGCGTAAGAGACAGAAGCAGAGTAAAGAGAGAGTAGCAGAGTGTAAGAGACAGTAGCAGTGTGTAAGAGACAGTAGCAGAGTATAAGAGAGTGTAAGAGACAGTAGCAGAATGTAAGAGAGTGTAACAGCGTGTAAGAGAGTGTAACAGAGTGTAAGAGAGTGTAAGAGACAGTAACAGAGTGTAGGAGAGTGTAAGAGACAGTAACAGAGTGTAAGAGACAGCAGCAGAGTGTAAGAGAGTGTAACATAGTGTAAGAGAGTGTAAGAGACAGTAGCAGAGTGTAATAAACAGTAACAGAGTGTAACAGAGTGTAAGAGACAGTAGCAGAGTGTAATAGACAGTAACAGAGTGTAAGAGAGTGTTATAGACAGTAGCAGAGTTTAAGAGACAGTAACAGAGTGTAAGAGAGTAACAGAGTGTAAGAGGGTGTAAGAGACAGTAGCAGAGTGTAGGAGAGTGTAAGAGAGTGTAAGAGACAGTAACAGAGTGTAAGAGACAGTAACAGAGTGTAAGAGACAGCAGCAGAGTGTAAGAGAGTGTAAGAGACAGTAACAGAGTGTAAGAGAGTGTAACAGAGTGTAAGAGACAGTAACAGAGTGTACGAGACAGTAACAGAGTATAGGAGAGTGTAGTAGAGTGTAACAGACAATAACAGAGTGTAAGATACAGTAGGAGAGTGTAAGAGACAGAAGCAGAGTGAAACAGAGAGTAGCAGAGTGTAAGAGACAGTGGCAGAGTGTGAGAAATAGTAGCAGAGTGTAAGAGAGTGTAAGAGACAGTAACAGAGTGTAAGAGAGTGTAAGAGAGTGTAACAGAGTGTAAGAGAGTGTAAGAGACAGTAACAGAGTGTAAGAGACAGTAACAGAGTGTAAGAGACAGCAGCAGAGTGTAAGAGAGTGTAACATAGTGTAAGAGAGTGTAAGAGACAGTAGCAGCGTGTAATAGACAGTAACAGAGTGTAAGAGAGTGTAAGAGACAGTAGCAGAGTGCAATAGACAGTAACAGAGTGTAAGAGAGTGTTATAGACAGTAGCAGAGTTTAAGAGACAGTAACAGAGTGTAAGAGACAGTAACAGAGTGTAAGAGACAGTAACAGAGTGAAAGAGACAGTAGCAGAGTGTAGTAGAGTGTAGTAGAGTGTAAGAGAGTGTCACATGGCATATACCGTCCTCTAGGATCACATAGTCCAGAATGATCTCAGTATACTGTGAACGTCTTTGGGGAACTCTTCGCGTAGACATCGTAAACCTGTGTAAGAGACAGTAGCAGAGAGTAAGAGACGGTAACAGAGTATAGGAGACAGTAACAGAGTGTAAGAGAATGTAAGAGACAGTAACAGAGTGTAAGAGAGTGTAACAGAGTATAGGAGACAGTAACAGAGTATAGGAGACAGTAACCGAGTGCAAGAGACAGTAACAGAGTGTACGAGACAGTAACAGAGTGTACGAGACAGTAACAGAGTGTATGACAGTGTAGTAGAGTGTAAGAGACAGTAACAGAGCGTAATAGATAGTAGCAGAGTGTAAGAGACAGTAGCAGAGTGAAAGAGACAGTAACAGAGTGTAAGAGACAGTAGCAGAGTGTAAGAGACAGTAACAGAGTGTAAGAGACAGTAGCAGAGTGTAAGAGAGTGTAAGAGACAGTAACAGTGTGTAACAGGGTGTAACAGCGTGTAAGAGAGTGTAACAGCGTGTAAGAGAGTGTAACAGAATGTAAGAGAGTGTAAGAGACAGTAACAGAGTGTAAGAGACAGTAACAGAGTATATGAGACAGCAGCAGAGTGTAAGAGAGTGTAACAGAGTATAGGAGACAGTAACAGAGTATAGGAGACAGTAACAGAGTGTAAGAGACAGTAACAGAGTGTAAGAGACAGTAACAGAGCGTAAGAGATAGTAGCAGAGTGTAAGAGACAGTAGCAGAGTGAATGAGACAGTGACAGAGTGTAGGAGACAGTAGCAGAGTGTAAGAGACAGTAACAGAGTGTAAGAAACAGTAGCAGAGTGTAAGAGAGTGTAAGAAACAGTAACAGTGTGTAAGAGGGTGTAACAGCATGTAAGAGAGTGTAACAGAGTGTAAGAGAGTGTAAGAGACAGTAACAGAGTGTAAGAGGGTGTAAGAGACAGTAGCAGAGTGTAGGAGAGTGTAAGAGAGTGTAAGAGAGTGTAAGAGACAGTAACAGAGTGTAAGAGACAGTAACAGAGTATATGAGACAGCAGCAGAGTGTAAGAGAGTGTAACAGAGTAAAGGAGACAGTAACAGAGTATAGGAGACAGTAACAGAGTGTAAGAGACAGTAACAGAGTGTACGAGACAGTATCAGAGTGTATGACAGTGTAGTAGAGTGTAAGAGACAGTAACAGAGCGTAAGAGATAGTAGCAGAGTGTAAGAGACAGTAGCAGAGTGAAAGAGACAGTAACAGAGTGTAGGAGACAGTAGCAAAGTGTAAGAGACAGTAACAGAGTGTAAGAGACAGTAGCAGAGTGTAAGAGAGTGTAAGAGACAGTAACAGTGTGTAAGAGGGTGTAACAGCGTGTAAGAGAGTGTAACAGAGTGTAAGAGAGTGTAAGAGACAGTAACAGAGTGTAAGAGGGTGTAAGAGACAGTAGCAGAGTGTAGGAGAGGGAAAGAGAGTGTAAGAGAGTGTAAGAGACAGTAACAGAGTGTAAGAGACAGTAACAGAGTATATGAGACAGCAGCAGAGTATAAGAGAGTGTAACAGAGTATAGGAGACAGTAACAGAGTATAGGAGACAGTAACAGAGTGTAAGAGACAGTAACAGAGTGTACGAGACAGTAACAGAGTGTAAGATACAGTAAAAGAGTGTATGACAGTGTACTAGAGTGTAAGAGACAGTAACAGAGCGTAAGAGATAGTAGCAGAGTGAAAGAGACAGTAACAGAGTGTAAGAGACAGTAGCAGAGTGTAAGAGACAGTAGCAGAGTGTAGGAGGGTGTAAGAGACAGTAACAGAGTGTAAGAGACAGCAGCAGAGTGTAAGAGAGTGTAACATAGTGTAAGAGAGTGTAAGAGACAGTAGCAGAGTGTAATAGACAGTAACAGAGTGTAAGAGAGTGTAACAGAGTGTAAGAGACAGTAACAGAGTGTACGCGACAGTAACAGAGTGTAAGAGACCGTAACAGAGTGTACGAGAGTGTAGTAGAGTGTAAGAGACAGTAACAGAGCGTAAGAGACAGTAGCAGAGTGTAAGAGACAGAAGCAGAGTGAAAGAGAGAGTAGCAGAGTGTAGGAGACAGTAGCAGAGTGTAAGAGACAGTAGCAGAGTATAAGAGAATGTAAGAGACAGTAACAGAATGTAAGAGTGTGTAACAGCGTGTAAGAGAGTGTAAGAGAGTGTAAGAGAGTGTAAGAGACAGTAACAGAGTGTAAGAGAGTGTAAGAGACAGTAACAGAGTGTAGGAGAGTGTAGGAGACAGTAACAGAGTGTAAGAGACAGTAACAGAGTGTAAGAGACAGTAACAGAGTGTAAGAGACAGCAGCAGAGTGTAAGAGAGTGTAACATAGTGTAACAGAGTGTAAGAGACAGTAGCAGAGTGTAATAGACAGTAACAGAGTGTAAGAGAGTGTTATAGACAGTAGCAGAGTTTAAGAGACAGTAACAGAGTGTACAAGAGTAACAGAGTGTAAGAGGGTGTAAGAGACAGTAGCAGAGTGTAGGAGAGTGTAAGAGAGTGTAAGAGACGGTAACAGAGTGTAAGAGACAGTAACAGAGTGTAAGAGACAGCAGCAGAGTGTAAGAGAGTGTAAGAGACAGTAACAGAGTGTAAGAGACAGTAACAGAGTGTACGAGACAGTAACAGAGTGTACGAGACAGTAACAGAGTGTAGGAGAGTGTAGTAGAGTGTAAGAGACAGTAACAGAGCGTAAGAGACAGTAGCAGAGTGTAAGAGACAGAAGCAGAGTGTAAGAGACAGTGGCAGAGTGTGAGAGACAGTAGCAGAGTGTAAGAGAGTGTAAGAGACAGTAACATAGTGTAAGAGAGTGTAACAGCGTGTAAGAGAGTGTAACAGAGTGTAAGAGAGTGTAAGAGACAGTAACAGAGTATATAAGACAGCAGCAGAGTGTAAGAGAGTGTAACAGAGTATAGGAGACAGTAACAGAGTATAGGAGACAGTAACAGAGTGTAAGAGACAGTAACAGAGTGTACGAGACAGTAACAGAGTGTAAGATACAGTAACAGAGGGTATGACAGTGTAGTAGAGTGTAAGAGACAGTAACAGAGTGTAAGAGACAGTAACAGAGTGTAAGAGACAGTAGCAGAGTTTAAGAGAGTGTAAGAGACAGTAACAGTGTGTAAGAGGGTGTAACAGCGTGTAAGAGAGTGTAACAGCGTGTAAGAGAGTGTAACAGAGTGTAAGAGAGTGTAAGAGACAGTAACAGAGTGTAAGAGACAGTAATAGAGTATATGAGACAGCAGCAGAGTGTAAGAGAGTGTAACAGAGTAAAGGAGACAGTAACAGAGTATAGGAGACACTAACAGAGTGTAAGAGACTGTAACAGAGTGTACGAGACAGTAACAGAGTGTAAGAGACAGTAACAGTGTGTAACAGGGTGTAACAGCGTGTAAGAGAGTGTAACAGCGTGTAAGAGAGTGTAACAGAATGTAAGAGAGTGTAAGAGACAGTAACAGAGTGTAAGAGACAGTAACAGAGTATATGAGACAGCAGCAGAGTGTAAGAGAGTGTAACAGAGTATAGGAGACAGTAACAGAGTATAGGAGACAGTAACAGAGTGTAAGAGACAGTAACAGAGTGTAAGAGACAGTAACAGAGCGTAAGAGATAGTAGCAGAGTGTAAGAGACAGTAGCAGAGTGAATGAGACAGTAACAGAGTGTAGGAGACAGTAGCAGAGTGTAAGAGACAGTAACAGAGTGTAAGAAACAGTAGCAGAGTGTAAGAGAGTGTAAGAGACAGTAACAGTGTGTAAGAGGGTGTAACAGCATGTAAGAGAGTGTAACAGAGTGTAAGAGAGTGTAAGAGACAGTAACAGAGTGTAAGAGGGTGTAAGAGACAGTAGCAGAGTGTAGGAGAGTGTAAGAGAGTGTAAGAGAGTGTAAGAGACAGTAACAGAGTGTAAGAGACAGTAACAGAGTATATGAGACAGCAGCAGAGTGTAAGAGAGTGTAACAGAGTAAAGGAGACAGTAACAGAGTATAGGAGACAGTAACAGAGTGTAAGAGACAGTAACAGAGTGTACGAGACAGTATCAGAGTGTATGACAGTGTAGTAGAGTGTAAGAGACAGTAACAGAGCGTAAGAGATAGTAGCAGAGTGTAAGAGACAGTAGCAGAGTGAAAGAGACAGTAACAGAGTGTAGGAGACAGTAGCAAAGTGTAAGAGACAGTAACAGAGTGTAAGAGACAGTAGCAGAGTGTAAGAGAGTGTAAGAGACAGTAACAGTGTGTAAGAGGGTGTAACAGCGTGTAAGAGAGTGTAACAGAGTGTAAGAGAGTGTAAGAGACAGTAACAGAGTGTAAGAGGGTGTAAGAGACAGTAGCAGAGTGTAGGAGAGGGAAAGAGAGTGTAAGAGAGTGTAAGAGACAGTAACAGAGTGTAAGAGACAGTAACAGAGTATATGAGACAGCAGCAGAGTATAAGAGAGTGTAACAGAGTATAGGAGACAGTAACAGAGTATAGGAGACAGTAACAGAGTGTAAGAGACAGTAACAGAGTGTACGAGACAGTAACAGAGTGTAAGATACAGTAAAAGAGTGTATGACAGTGTACTAGAGTGTAAGAGACAGTAACAGAGCGTAAGAGATAGTAGCAGAGTGAAAGAGACAGTAACAGAGTGTAAGAGTTAGTAGCAGAGTGTAAGAGACAGTAGCAGAGTGTAGGAGGGTGTAAGAGACAGTAACAGAGTGTAAGAGACAGTAACAGAGTGTAAGAGACAGCAGCAGAGTGTAAGAGAGTGTAACATAGTGTAAGAGAGTGTAAGAGACAGTAGCAGAGTGTAATAGACAGTAACAGAGTGTAAGAGAGTGTAACAGAGTGTAAGAGACAGTAACAGAGTGTACGCGACAGTAACAGAGTGTAAGAGACAGTAACAGAGTGTACGAGAGTGTAGTAGAGTGTAAGAGACAGTAACAGAGCGTAAGAGACAGTAGCAGAGTGTAAGAGACAGAAGCAGAGTGAAAGAGAGAGTAGCAGAGTGTAGGAGACAGTAGCAGAGTGTAAGAGACAGTAGCAGAGTATAAGAGAATGTAAGAGACAGTAACAGAATGTAAGAGTGTGTAACAGCGTGTAAGAGAGTGTAAGAGAGTGTAAGAGACAGTAACAGAGTGTAAGAGAGTGTAAGAGACAGTAACAGAGTGTAGGAGAGTGTAAGAGACAGTAACAGAGTGTAAGAGACAGTAACAGAGTGTAAGAGACAGTAACAGAGTGTAAGAGACAGCAGCAGAGTGTAAGAGAGTGTAACATAGTGTAACAGAGTGTAAGAGACAGTAGCAGAGTGTAATAGACAGTAACAGAGTGTAAGAGAGTGTTATAGACAGTAGCAGAGTTTAAGAGACAGTAACAGAGTGTACGAGAGTAACAGAGTGTAAGAGACAGTAGCAGAGTGTAGGAGAGTGTAAGAGAGTGTAAGAGACAGTAACAGAGTGTAAGAGACAGTAACAGAGTGTAAGAGACAGCAGCAGAGTGTAAGAGAGTGTAAGAGACAGTAACAGAGTGTAAGAGACAGTAACAGAGTGTACGAGACAGTAACAGAGTGTACGAGACAGTAACAGAGTGTAGGAGAGTGTAGTAGAGTGTAAGAGACAGTAACAGAGCGTAAGAGACAGTAGCAGAGTGTAAGAGACAGAAGCAGAGTGTAAGAGACAGTGGCAGAGTGTGAGAGACAGTAGCAGAGTGTAAGAGAGTGTAAGAGACAGTAACATAGTGTAAGAGAGTGTAACAGCGTGTAAGAGAGTGTAACAGAGTGTAAGAGAGTGTAAGAGACAGTAACAGAGTATATGAGACAGCAGCAGAGTGTAAGAGAGTGTAACAGAGTATAGGAGACAGTAACAGAGTATAGGAGACAGTAACAGAGTGTAAGAGACAGTAACAGAGTGTACGAGACAGTAACAGAGTGTAAGATACAGTAACAGAGGGTATGACAGTGTAGTAGAGTGTAAGAGACAGTAACAGAGCGTAAGAGATTGTAGCAGAGTGTAAGAGACAGTAGCAGAGTGTAAGAGACAGTAACAGAGTGTAAGAGACAGTAGCAGAGTGTAAGAGAGTGTAAGAGACAGTAACAGTGTGTAAGAGGGTGTAACAGCGTGTAAGAGAGTGTAACAGCGTGTAAGAGAGTGTAACAGAGTGTAAGAGAGTGTAAGAGACAGTAACAGAGTGTAAGAGACAGTAATAGAGTATATGAGACAGCAGCAGAGTGTAAGAGAGTGTAACAGAGTAAAGGAGACAGTAACAGAGTATAGGAGACACTAAAAGAGTGTAAGAGACAGTAGCAGAGTGTACGAGACAGTAACAGAGTGTACGCGACAGTAACAGAGTGTAAGAGACATTAACAGAGTGTACGAGAGTGTAGTAGAGTGTAACAGACAGTAACAGAGCGTAAGAGACAGTAGCAGAGTGTAAGAGAAAGAAGAAGAGTGAAAGAGAGAGTAGCAGAGTGTAAGAGACAGTAGCAGAGTGTAAGAGACAGTAGCAGAGTATAAGAGAATGTAAGAGACAGTAACAGAATGTAAGAGTGTGTAACAGCGTGTAAGAGAGTGTAAGAGAGTGTAAGAGACAGTAACAGAGTGTAAGAGAGTGTAAGAGACAGTAACAGAGTGTAGGAGAGTGTAAGAGACAGTAACAGAGTGTAAGAGACAGTAACAGAGTGTAAGAGACAGCAGCAGAGTGTAAGAGAGTGTAACATAGTGTAAGAGAGTGTAAGAGACAGTAGCAGAGTGTAATAGACAGTAACAGAGTGTAAGAGAGTGTTATAGACAGTAGCAGAGTTTAAGAGACAGTAACAGAGTGTACGAGAGTAACAGAGTGTAAGAGGGTGTAAGAGACCGTAGCAGAGTGTAGGAGAGTGTAAGAGAGTGTAAGAGACAGTAACAGAGTGTAAGAGACAGCAGCAGAGTGTAAGAGAGTGTAAGAGACAGTAACAGAGTGCAAGAGACAGTAACAGAGTGTACGAGACAGTAACAGAGTGTAAGAGACAGAAGAAGAGTGAAAGAGAGAGTAGCAGAGTGTAAGAGACAGTAGCAGAGTGTAAGAGACAGTAGCAGAGTATAAGAGAATGTAAGAGACAGTAACAGAATGTAAGAGTGTGTAACAGCGTGTAAGAGAGTGTAAGAGAGTGTAAGAGAGTGTAAGAGACAGTAACAGAGTGTAAGAGAGTGTAAGAGACAGTAACAGAGTGTAGGAGAGTGTAAGAGACAGTAACAGAGTGTAAGAGACAGTAACAGAGTGTAAGAGACAGCAGCAGAGTGTAAGAGAGTGTAACATAGTGTAAGAGAGTGTAAGAGACAGTAGCAGAGTGTAATAGACAGTAACAGAGTGTAAGAGAGTGATATAGACAGTAGCAGAGTTTAAGAGACAGTAACAGAGTGTACGAGAGTAACAGAGTGTAAGAGGGTGTAAGAGACAGTAGCAGAGTGTAGGAGAGTGTAAGAGAGTGTAAGAGACAGTAACAGAGTGTAAGAGACAGTAACAGAGTGTAAGAGACAGCAGCAGAGTGTAAGAGAGTGTAAGAGACAGTAACAGAGTGCAAGAGACAGTAACAGAGTGTAAGAGACAGTAACAGAGTGTACGAGACAGTAACAGAGTGTAAGAGACAGTAACAGAGTGTAGGAGAGTGTAGTAGATTGTAAGAGACAGTAACAGAGCGTAAGAGACAGTAGCAGAGTGTAAGAGACAGAAGCAGAGTGAAACAGAGAGTAGCAGAGTGTAAGAGACAGTGGCAGAGTGTGAGAGACAGTAGCAGAGTGTAAGAGAGTGTAAGAGACAGTAACAGAGTGTAAGAGAGTGTAACAGCGTGTAAGAGAGTGTAACAGAGTGTAAGAGAGTGTAAGAGACAGTAACAGAGTATATGAGACAGCAGCAGAGTGTAAGAGAGTGTAACAGAGTATAGGAGACAGTAACAGAGTGTAAGAGACAGTAACAGAGTGTACGAGACAGTAACAGAGTGTAAGATACAGTAACAGAGGGTATGACAGTGTAGTAGAGTGTAAGAGACAGTAACAGAGCGTAAGAGATAGTAGCAGAGTGTAAGAGACAGTAACAGAGTGTAAGAGACAGTAGCAGAGTGTAAGAGAGTGTAAGAGACAGTAACAGTGTGTAAGAGACAGTAACAGTGTGTAAGAGGGTGTAACAGCGTGTAAGAGAGTGTAACAGCGTGTAAGAGAGTGTAACAGAGTGTAAGAGAGTGTAAGAGACAGTAACAGAGTGTAAGAGACAGTAATAGAGTATATGAGACAGCAGCAGAGTGTAAGAGAGTGTAACAGAGTATAGGAGACAGTAACAGAGTATAGGAGACAGTAACAGAGTGTAAGAGACTGTAACAGAGTGTACGAGACAGTAACAGAGTGTAAGAGACAGTAGCAGAGTGTAAGAGACAGTAACAGAGTGTACGCGACAGTAACAGAGTGTAAGAGACAGTAACAGAGTGTACGAGAGTGTAGTAGAGTGTAAGAGACAGTAACAGAGCGTAAGAGACAGTAGCAGAGTGTAAGAGACAGAAGAAGAGTGAAAGAGAGAGTAGCAGAGTGTAAGAGACAGTAGCAGAGTGTAAGAGACAGTAGCAGAGTATAAGAGAATGTAAGAGACAGTAACAGAATGTAAGAGTGTGTAACAGCATGTAAGAGAGTGTAAGAGAGTGTAAGAGAGTGTAAGAGACAGTAACAGAGTGTAAGAGACAGTAACAGAGTGTAAGAGACAGCAGCAGAGTGTAAGAGAGTGTAACATAGTGTAAGAGAGTGTAAGAGACAGTAGCAGAGTGTAATAGACAGTAACAGAGTGTAAGAGAGTGTTATAGACAGTAGCAGAGTTTAAGAGACAGTAACAGAGTGTACGAGAGTAACAGAGTGTAAGAGACAGTAGCAGAGTGTAGGAGAGTGTAAGAGAGTGTAAGAGACAGTAACAGAGTGTAAGAGACAGTAACAGAGTGTAAGAGACAGTAACAGAGTGTAAGAGACAGCAACAGAGTGTAAGAGAGTGTAAGAGACAGTAACAGAGTGCAAGAGACAGTAACATAGTGTAAGAGACAGTAACAGAGTGTACGAGACAGTAACAGAGTGTAAGAGACAGTAACAGAGTGTAGGAGAGTGTAGTAGATTGTAAGAGACAGTAACAGAGCGTAAGAGACAGTAGCAGAGTGTAAGAGACAGAAGCAGAGTGAAACAGAGAGTAGCAGAGTGTAAGAGACAGTGGCAGAGTGTGAGAGACAGTAGCAGAGTGTAAGAGAGTGTAAGAGACAGTAACAGAGTGTAAGAGAGTGTAACAGCATGTAAGAGAGTGTAACAGAGTGTAAGAGAGTGTAAGAGACAGTAACAGAGTATATGAGATAGCAGCAGAGTGTAAGAGAGTGTAACAGAGTATAGGAGACAGTAACAGAGTATAGGAGACAGTAACAGAGTGTAAGAGACAGTAACAGAGTGTACGAGACAGTAACAGAGTGTAAGATACAGTAACAGAGCGTATGACAGTGTAGTAGAGTGTAAGAGACAGTAACAGAGCGTAAGAGATAGTAGCAGAGTGTAAGAGACAGTAGCAGAGTGTAAAAGAGTGTAAGAGACAGTAACAGTGTGTAAGAGGGTGTAACAGCGTGTAAGAGAGTGTAACAGCGTGTAAGAGAGTGTAACAGAGTGTAAGAGAGTGTAAGAGACAGTAACAGAGTGTAAGAGACAGTAACAGAGTATATGAGACAGCAGCAGAGTGTAAGAGAGTGTAACAGAGTATATTAGACAGTAACAGAGTATAGGAGACAGTAACAGAGAGTAAGAGACTGTAACAGAGTGTACGAGACAGTAACAGAGTGTAAGAGACAGTAGCAGAGTGTAAAAGAGTGTAAGAGACAGTAACAGTGTGTAAGAGGGTGTAACAGCGTGTAAGAGAGTGTAACAGTGTGTAAGAGAGTGTAACAGAGTGTAAGAGAGTGTAAGAGACAGTAACAGAGTGTAAGAGGGTGTAAGAGACAGTAGCAGAGTGTAGGAGAGTGTAAGAGAGTGTAAGAGACAGTAACAGAGTGTAAGAGAGTGTAACAGAGTGTAAGAGACAGTAACAGAGTGTACGAGACAGTAACAGAGTGTAAGAGACAGTAACAGAGTGTACGAGAGTGTAGTAGAGTGTAAGAGACAGTAACAGAGCGTAAGAGACAGTAGCAGAGTGTAAGAGACAGAAGCAGAGTGAAAGAGAGAGTAGCAGAGTGTAAGAGACAGTAGCAGAGTGTAAGAGACAGTAGCAGAGTGTAAGAGAGTGTAAGAGACAGTAACAGAGTGTAGGAGAGTGTAAGAGACAGTAACAGAGTGTAAGAGACAGCAGCAGAGTGTAAGAGAGTGTAACATAGTGTAAGAGAGTGTAAGAGACAGAAGCAGAGTGTAATAGACAGTAACAGAGTGTAAGAGACAGTTACAGAGTGAAAGAGAGTGTAAGAGACAGTAGCAGAGTGTAATAGACAGTAGCAGAGTGTAAGAGAGTGTTATAGACAGTAGCAGAGTTTAAGAGACAGTAACAGAGTGTAAGAGACAGTAACAGAGTGAAAGAGACAGTAGCAGAGTGAAAGAAACAGCAGTAGAGTGCAGTAGAGTGTAAGAGAGTGTCACATGGCATATACCGTCCTCTAGGATCACATACTCCCGAATGATCTCAGTATACTGTGAACGTCTTTGGGGATCTCTTCGCGTAGACATCGTAAACCTGTGTAAGAGACAGTAGCAGAGAGTAAGAGACGGTAACAGAGTATATGAGAATGTAGCAGAGTGTAAGAGACAGTAACAGAGTGTAAGAGACAGCAACATAGTGTAAGAGCGTGTAAGAGACAGTAACAGAGTGTAAGAGAGTGTAACAGAGTGTAAGAGACCTTAACAGAGTGTACGAGACAGTAACAGAGTGTAAGAGACAGTAACAGAGTGTACGAGAGTGTAGTAGAGTGTAAGAGACAGTAACAGAGCGTAAGAGACAGTAGCAGAGTGTAAGAGACAGAAGCAGAGTGAAAGAGAGAGTAGCAGAGTGTAAGAGACAGTAGCAGAGTGTAAGAGACAGTAGCATAGTGTAAGAGAGTGTAAGAGACAGTAACAGAGTGTAAGAGAGTGTAACAGCGTGTAAGAGAGTGTAACAGAGTGTAAGAGAGTGTAAGAGATAGTAACAGAGTGTAGGAGAGTGTAAGAGACAGTAACAGAGTGTAAGAGACAGTAACAGAGTATAAGAGACAGCAGCAGAGTGTAAGAGAGTGTAACATAGTGTAAGAGAGTGTAAGAGACAGTAGCAGAGTGTAATAGACAGTAACAGAGTGTAAGAGAGTGTAAGAGACAGTAACAGAGTGTAAGAGACAGTAACAGAGTGTAAGAGACAGCAGCAGAGTGTAAGAGAGTGTAAGAGACAGTAACGGAGTGTAAGAGAGTGTAACAGAGTGTAAGAGATAGTAACAGAGTGTACAAGACAGTAACAGAGTGTAAGAGACAGTAACAGAGTGTACGAGAGTGTAGTAGAGTGTAAGAGACAGTAACAGAGCGTAAGAGACAGTAGCATAGTCTAAGAGACAGAAGCAGAGTGAAACAGAGAGTAGCAGAGTGTAAGAGACAGTAGCAGAGTGTAAGAGAGTGTAAGAGACAGTAACAGAGTGTAAGAGAGTGTAACAGAGTGTAAGAGAGTGTGAGAGACAGTAACAGAGTGTAGGAGAGTGTAAGAGACAGTAACAGAGTGTAAGAGACAGTAACAGAGTGTAAGAGACAGCAGCAGAGTGTAAGAGAGTGTAACATAGTGTAAGAGAGTGTAAGAGACAGTAGCAGAGTGTAATAGACAGTAACAGAGTGTAAGAGAGTGTAAGAGACAGTAGCAGAGTGTAAGAGAGTGTTATAGACAGTAGCAGAGTTTAAGAGACAGTAACAGAGTGTATGAGACAGTAACAGAGTGTAAGAGACAGTAACAGAGTGAAAGAGACAGTAGCAGAGTGAAAGAAACAGTAGTAGAGTGTCGTAGAGTGTCGTAGAGTGTAAGAGAGTGTAAGAGACGGTAACAGAGTATATGAGACAGTAGCAGAGTTTAAGAGAGTGTAACAGAGTATAGGAGACAGTAACAGAGTATAGGAGACAGTAACAGAGTCTAAGAGAATGTAAGAGACAGTAACAGAGTGTAAGAGACAGTAGCAGAGTGTAAGAGAGTGTAACAGAGTATAGGAGACAGTAACAGAGTATAGGAGACAGTAACAGAGTGTAAGAGACAGTAACAGAGTGTAAGAGAGTGTTATAGACAGTAGCAGAGTGTAAGAGACAATAGCAGAGTGTAAGATACAGTAGCAGAGTGTAAGAGACAGTAACAGAGTGTAAGAGACAGTAACAGAGTGTAAGAGACAGTAACAGAGTGTAAGAGACAGTAGCAGAGTGAAAGAGACAATAGTAGAGTGTAGTAGAGTGTAGTAGAGTGTAAGAGAGTGTCACATGGCATATACCGTCCTCTAGGATCACATAGTCCCGAATGATCTCAGTATACTGTGAACGTCTTTGGGGATCTCTTCGCGTAGACATCGTAAACCTGTGTAAGAGACAGTAGCAGAGAGTAAGAGACAGTAACAGAGTATATGGGACAGTAGCAGAGTGTAAGAGAGTGTAACAGAGTATAGGAGACAGTATCAGAGTATAGGAGACAGTAACAGAGTGTAAGAGAGTGTAAGAGACAGTTACAGAGTGTAAGAGAGTGTAATAGACAGTAACAGAGTGTAAGAGAGTGTTATAGACAGTAGCAGAGTGTAAGAGACAATAGCAGAGTGTAAGAGACAGTAGCAGAGTGTAATAGACCGTAACAGAGTGTAAGAGAGTGTTATAGACAGTAGCAGAGTTTAAGAGACAGTAACAGAGTGTAAGAGAGTAACAGAGTGTAAGAGGGTGTAAGAGACAGTAGCAGAGTGTAGGAGAGTGTAAGAGAGTGTAAGAGAGTGTAAGAGACAGTAACAGAGTATATGAGACAGCAGCAGAGTGTAAGAGAGTGTAACAGAGTGTAAGAGACAGTAACAGAGTATAGGAGAGAGTAACAGAGTGTAAGAGACAGTAACAGAGTGTACGAGACAGTAACAGAGTGTATGACAGTGTAGTAGAGTGTAAGAGACAGTAACAGAGCGTAAGAGATAGTAGCAGAGTGTAAGAGACAGTAGCAGAGTGAAAGAGACAGTAACAGAGTGTAGGAGACAGTAGCAGAGTGTAAGAGACAGTAACAGAGTGTAAGAGACAGTAGCAGAGTGTAAGAGAGTGTAAGAGACAGTAACAGTGTGTAAGAGGGTGTAACAGCGTGTAAGAGAGTGTAACAGAGTGTAAGAGAGTGTAAGAGACAGTAACAAAGTGTAAGAGACAGTAACAGAGTATATGAGACAGCAGCAGAGTGTAAGAGAGTGTAACAGAGTATAGGAGACAGTAACAGAGTATAGGAGACAGTAACAGAGTGTAAGAGACTGTAACAGAGTGTACGAGACAGTAACAGAGTGTAAGAGACAGTAGCAGAGTGTAAGAGAGTGTAAGAGACAGTAACAGTGTGTAAGAGGGTGTAACAGCGTGTAAGAGAGTGTAACAGTGTGTAAGAGAGTGTAACAGAGTGTAAGAGAGTGTAAGAGACAGTAACAGAGTGTAAGAGGGTGTAAGAGACAGTAGCAGAGTGTAGGAGAGTGTAAGAGAGTGTAAAAGACAGTAACAGAGTGTAAGAGAGTGTAACAGAGTGTAAGAGACAGTAACAGAGTGTACGAGACAGTAACAGAGTGTATGAGACAGTAACAGAGTGTACGAGAGTGTAGTAGAGTGTAAGAGACAGTAACAGAGCGTAAGAGACATTAGCAGAGTGTAAGAGACAGAAGCAGAGTGAAAGAGAGAGTAGCAGAGTGTAAGAGACAGTAGCAGAGTGTAAGAGACAGTAGCAGAGTGTAAGAGAGTGTAAGAGACAGTAGCAGAGTGTAGGAGAGTGTAAGAGACAGTAACAGAGTGTAAAAGACAGTAACAGAGTGTAAGAGACAGCAGCAGAGTGTAAGAAAGTGTAAGAGACAGTAACAGAGTGTAAGACAGTGTAACAGAGTGTAAGAGACAGTAACAGAGTGTACGAGATAGTAACAGAGTGTATGACAGTGTAGTAGAGTGTAAGAGACAGTAACAGAGCGTAAGAGATAGTAGCAGAGTGGAAGAGACAGTAGCAGAGTGAAAGAGACAGTAGCAGAGTGTAAGAGACAGTAGCAGAGTGTAAGAGAGTGTAAGAGACAGTAACAGTGTGTAAGAGGGTGTAACAGCGTGTAAGAGGGTGTAACAGCGTGTAAGAGAGTGTAACAGCGTGTAAGAGAGTGTCAGAGACAGTAACAGAGTGTAAGAGGGTGTAAGAGACAGTAGCAGAGTGTAGGAGAGTGTAAGAGAGTGTAAGAGAGTCTAAGAGACAGTAACAGAGTGTAAGAGAGTGTAAGAGACAGTAACAGAGTGTAAGAGAGTGTAACAGAGTGTAAGAGACAGTAACAGAGTGTACGAGACAGTAACAGAGTGTACGAGACAGTAACAGAGTGTACGAAAGAGTAGTAGAGTGTAAGAGACAGTAACAGAGCGTAAGAGACAGTAGCAGAGTGTAAGAGACAGAAGCAGAGTGTAAGAGACAGCAGCAAAGTGTAAAAGAGTGTAACATAGTGTATGAGAGTGTAAGAGACAGTAGCAGAGTGTAACAGACAGTAGCAGAGTGTAGGAGAGTGTAAGAGACAGTAACAGAGTGTAAGAGACAGTAACAGAGTGTAAGAGACAGCAGCAGAGTGTAAGAGAGTGTAACATAGTGTAAGAGAATGTAAGAGACAGTAGCAGAGTGTAATAGACAGTAACAGAGTGTAAGAGAGTGTAAGAGAGTGTAACAGAGTGTAAGAGACAGTAACAGAGTGTACGCGACAGTAACAGAGTGTAAGAGACACTAACAGAGTGTACGAGAGTGTAGTAGAGTGTAAGAGACAATAACAGAGCATAAGAGACAGTAGCAGAGTGTAAGAGACAGTAGCAGAGTGAAAGAGACAGTAAGAGAGGGTAAGAGAGTGTAAGAGACAGTAACAGAGTGTAAGAGACAGTAACAGAGTGTATGAGACAGCAGCAGAGTGTAAGAGAGTGTAACAGAGTATAGGAGACAGTAACAGAGTATAGGAGACAGTAACAGACTGTAAGAGACCGTAACAGAGTGTACGAGACAGTAACAGAGTGTAAGATACAGTAACAGAGTGTATGACAGTGTAGTAGAGTGTAAGAGACAGTAACAGAGCGTAAGAGATAGTAGCAGAGTGGAAGAGACAGTAGCAGAGTGAAAGAGACAGTAACAGAGTGTAAGAGACAGTAGCAGAGTGTAAGAGAGTGTAAGAGACAGTAACAGTATGTAAGAGGGTGTAACAGCGTGTAAGAGAGTGTAACAGCTTGTAAGAGAGTGTAAAAGCGTGTAAGAGAGTGTAAGAGACAGTAACAGAGTGTAAGAGGGTGTAAGAGACAGTAGCAGAGTGTAGGAGAGTGTAAGAGAGTGTACGAGACAGTAACAGAGTGTAAGAGACAGTAACAGAGTGTAAGAGACAGCAGCAGAGTGTAAGAGACAGCAGCAGAGTGTAAGAGAGTGTAAGAGACAGTAACAGAGTGTAAGAGAGTGTAACAGAGTGTAAGAGACAGTAACAGAGTGTACGCGACAGTAACAGAGTATATGAGACAGCAGCAGAGTGTAAGAGAGTGTAACAGAGTATAGGAGACAGTAACAGAGTATAGGAGACAGTAACAGAGTGTAAGAGACAGTAACAGAGTGTACGAGACAGTAACAGATTGTATGACAGTGTAGTAGAGTGTAAGAGACAGTAACAGAGCGTAAGAGATAGTAGCAGAGTGTAAGAGACAGTAGCAGAGTGAAAGAGACAGTAACAGAGTGTAGGAGACAGTAGCAGAGTGTAAGAGACAGTAACAGAGTGTAAGAGACAGTAGCAGAGTGTAAGAGAGTGTAAGAGACAGTAACAGTGTGTAAGAGGGTGTAACAGCGTGTAAGAGAGTGTAACAGCGTGTAAGAGAGTGTAACAGCGTGTAAGAGAGTGTAAGAGACAGTAACAGAGTGTAAGAGGGTGTAAGAGACAGTAGCAGAGTGTAGGAGAGTGTAAGAGAGTGTAAGAGAGTGTAAGAGACAGTAACAGAGTGTAAGAGACAGTAAGAGAGTGTAAGAGACAGCAGCAGAGTGTAAGAGAGTGTAAGAGACAGTAACAGAGTGTAAGAGAGTGTAACAGAGTGTAAGAGACAGTAACAGAGTGTACAAGACAGTAACAGAGTGTAAGAGACAGTAACAGAGTGTACGAGAGTGTAGTAGAGTGTAAGAGACAGTAACAGAGCGTAAGAGACAGTAACAGAGCGTAAGAGACAGTAGCAGAGTGTAAGAGACAGAAGCAGAGTGAAAGAGAGAGTAGCAGAGTGTAAGAGACAGTAGCAGAGTGTAAGAGACAGTAGCAGAGTGTAAGAGAGTGTAAGAGACAGTAACAGAGTGTAGGAGAGTGTAAGAGACAGTAACAGAGTGTAAGAGACAGTAACAGAGTGTAAGAGACAGCATCAGAGTGTAAGAGAGTGTAACATAGTGTAAGAGAGTGTAAGAGACAGTAGCAGAGTGTAATAGACAGTAACAGAGTGTAAGAGAGTGTTATAGACAGTAGCAGAGTGTAAGAGACAATAGCAGAGTGTAAGATACAGTAGCAGAGTGTAAGAGACAGTAACAGAGTGTAAGAGACAGTAACAGAGTGTAAGAGACAGTAGCAGAGTGAAAGAGACACTAGTAGAGTGTAGTAGAGTGTAGTAGAGTGTAAGGGAGTGTCACATGGCATATACCGTCCTCTAGGATCACATAGTCCCGAATGATCTCAGTATACTGTGAACGTCTTTGGGGATCTCTTCGCATAGACATCGTAAACCTGTGTAAGAGACAGTAGCAGAGAGTAAGAGACAGTAACAGAGTATATGAGACAGTAGCAGAGTGTAAGAGAGTGTAACAGAGTATAGGAGACAGTAACAAAGTATAGGAGAGTGTAAGAGAGTGTAAGAGAGTGTAAGAGACAGTAACAGAGTGTAAGAGACAGTAACAGAGTGTAAGAGACAGCAGCAGAGTGTAAGAGAGTGTAAGAGACAGTAACAGAGTGTAAGAGAGTGTAACAGAGTGTAAGAGAGTGTAAGAGACAGTAACAGAGTGTAAGAGACAGTAACAGAGTGTACGAGACAGTAACAGAGTGTAAGAGACAGTAACAGAGTGTACGAGAGTGTAGTAGAGTGTAAGAGACAGTAACAGATCGTAAGAGACAGTAACAGAGCGTAAGAGACAGTAGCAGAGTGTAAGAGACAGAAGCAGAGTGAAAGAGAGAGTAGCAGAGTGTAAGAGACAGTAGCAGAGTGTAAGAGACAGTAGCAGAGTGTAAGAGAGTGTAAGAGACAGTAACAGAGTGTAGGAGAGTGTAAGAGACAGTAACAGAGTGTAAGAGACAGTAACAGAGTGTAAGAGACAGCATCAGAGTGTAAGAGAGTGTAACATAGTGTAAGAGAGTGTAAGAGACAGTAGCAGAGTGTAATAGACAGTAACAGAGTGTAAGAGAGTGTTATAGACAGTAGCAGAGTGTAAGAGACAATAGCAGAGTGTAAGATACAGTAGCAGAGTGTAAGAGACAGTAACAGAGTGTAAGAGACAGTAACAGAGTGTAAGAGACAGTAGCAGAGTGAAAGAGACAGTAGTAGAGTGTAGTAGAGTGTAAGAGAGTGTCACATGGCATATACCGTCCTCTAGGATCACATAGTCCCGAATGATCTCAGTATACTGTGAACGTCTTTGGGGATCTCTTCGCATAGACATCGTAAACCTGTGTAAGAGACAGTAGCAGAGAGTAAGAGACAGTAACAGAGTATATGAGACAGTAGCAGAGTGTAAGAGAGTGTAACAGAGTATAGGAGACAGTAACAAAGTATAGGAGACAGTAACAGAGTGTAAGAGAGTGTAAGAGACAGTTACAGAGTGTAAGAGAGTGTAACAGAGTGTAAGAGACAGTAACAGAGTGTACGAGACAGTAACAGAGTGTAAGATACAGTAACAGAGTGTATGACAGTGTAGTAGAGTGTAAGAGACAGTAACAGAGCGTAAGAGATAGTAGCAGAGTATAAGAGACAGTAACAGAGTGTAAGAGACAATAGCAGAGTGCAAGAGACAGTAACAGAGTGTTAGAGACAGTAGCAGAGTGTAAGAGAGTGTAAGAGACAGTAACAGTGTGTAAGAGGTTGTAACAGCGTCTAAGAGAGTGTAACAGCGTGTAAGAGAGTGTAACAGAGTGTAAGAGAGTGTAAGAGACAGTAACAGAGTGTAAGATGGTGTAAGAGACAGTAGCAGAGTGTAGGAGAGTGTAAGAGAGTGTAACAGAGTGTAAGAGACAGTAACAGAGTGTGAGAGACAGGAACAGAGTGTAAGAGACAGCAGCAGAGTGTAAGAGAGTGTAAGAGACAGTGACAGAGTGTAAGAGAGTGTAACAGAGTGTAAGAGACAGTAACAGAGTGTACGAGACAGTAACAGAGTGTACGAGACAGTAACAGAGTGTAAGAGAGTGTAGTAGAGTGTAAGAGACAGTAACAGAGCGAAAGAGACAGTAGCAGAGTGTAAGAGACAGTAGCAGAGTGTAAGAGAGTGTAAGAGACAGTAACAGAGTGTAGGAGAGTGTAAGAGACAGTAACAGAGTGTAAGAGACAGCAACAGAGTGTAAGAGACAGCAGCAGAGTGTAAGAGAGTGTAAAATAGTGTAAGAGAGTGTAAGAGACAGTAGCAGAGTGTAATAGACAGTAACAGAGTGTAAGAGAGTGTTATGGACAGTAGCAGAGTGTAAGAGACAATAGCACAGTGTAAGATACAGTAGCAGAGTGTAAGAGACAGTAACAGAGTGTAAGAGACAGTAGCAGAGTGAAAGAGACAGTAGTAGAGTGTAGTAGAGTGTAGTAGAGTGTAAGAGAGTGTCAAATGGCATATACCGTCCTCTAGGATCACATAGTCCCGAATGATCTCAGTATACTGTGAACGTCTTTGGGGATCTCTTCGCATAGACATCGTAAACCTGTGTAAGAGACAGTAGCAGAGAGTAAGAGACAGTAACAGAGTATATGAGACAGTAGCAGAGTGTAAGAGAGTGTAACAGAGTATAGGAGACAGTAACAAAGTATAGGAGAGTGTAAGAGAGTGTAAGAGAGTGTAAGAGACAGTAACAGAGTGTAAGAGACAGTAACAGAGTGTAAGAGACAGCAGCAGAGTGTAAGAGAGTGTAAGAGACAGTAACAGAGTGTAAGAGAGTGTAACAGAGTGTAAAAGACAGTAACAGAGTGTACGAGACAGTAACAGAGTGTAAGAGACAGTAACAGAGTGTACGAGAGTGTAGTAGAGTGTAAGAGACAGTAACAGAGCGTAAGAGACAGTAGCAGAGTGTAAGAGACAGAAGCAGAGTGAAAGAGAGAGTAGCAGAGTGTAAGAGACAGTAGCAGAGTGTAAGAGACAGTAGCAGAGTGTAAGAGAGTGTAAGAGACAGTAACAAAGTGTAGGAAAGTGTAAGAGACAGTAACAGAGTGTAAGAGACAGTAAAAGAGTGTAAGAGACAGCAGCTGAGTGTAAGAGAGTGTAACATAGTGTAAGAGAGTGTAAGAGACAGAAGCAGAGTGTAATAGACAGTAACAGAGTGTAAGAGAGTGTTATAGACAGTAGCAGAGTGTAAGAGACAATAGCAGAGTGTAAGATACAGTAGCAGAGTGTAAGAGACAGTAACAGAGTGTAAGAGACAGTAACAGAGTGTAAGAGATAGTAGCAGAGTGAAAGAGACAGTAGTAGAGTGTAGTAGAGTGTAGTAGAGTGTAGTAGAGTGTAAGAGAGTGTCACATGGCATATACCGTCCTCTAGGATCACATAGTCCCGAATGATCTCAGTATACTGTGAACGTCTTTGGGGATCTCTTCGCGTAGACATCGCAAACCTGTGTAAGAGACAGTAGCAGAGAGTAAGAGACAGTAACAGAGTATATGAGACAGTAGCAGAGTGTAAGAGAGTGTAACAGAGTATAGGAGACAGTAACAAAGTATAGGAGACAGTAACAGAGTGTAAGAGAGTGTAAGAGACAGTTACAGAGTGTAAGAGAGTGTAACGGAGTGTAAGAGACAGTAACAGAGTGTACGAGACAGTAACAGAGTGTAAGATACAGTAACAGAGTGTATGACAGTGTAGTAGAGTGTAAGAGACAGTAACAGAGCGTAAGAGATAGTAGCAGAGTGTAAGAGACAGTAACAGAGTGTAAGAGACAGTAGCAGAGTGCAAGAGACAGTAACAGAGTGTTAGAGACAGTAGCAGAGTGTAAGAGAGTGTAAGAGACAGTAACAGAGTGTAGGAGAGTGTAAGAGACAGTAACAGAGTTTAAGAGACAGTAACAGAGTGTAAGAGACAGCAGCAGAGTGTACGAGAGTGTAACATAGTGTAAGAGAGTGTAAGAGACAGTAGCAGAGTGTAATAGACAGTAACAGAGTGTAAGAGAGTGTTATGGACAGTAGCAGAGTGTAAGAGACAATAGCACAGTGTAAGATACAGTAGCAGAGTGTAAGAGACAGTAACAGAGTGTAAGAGACAGTAACAGAGTGTAAGAGACAGTAGCAGAGTGAAAGAAACAGTAGTAGAGTGTAGTAGAGTGTAGTAGAGTGTAAGAGAGTGTCACATGGCATATACCGTCCTCTACGATCACATAGTCCCGAATGATCTCAGTATACTGTGAACGTCTTTGGGGATCTCTTCGCGTAGACATCGTAAACCTGTGTAAGAGACAGTAGCAGAGAGTAAGAGACGGTAACAGAGTATATGAGACAGTAGCAGAGTGTAAGAGAGTGTAACAGAGTATAGGAGACAGTAACAGAGTATAGGAGACAGTTACAGAGTGTAAGAGAATGTAAGAGACAGTAACAGAGTGTAAGAGAGTGTAACAGAGTGTAAGAGACAGTAACAGAGTGTAAGAGGGTATAAGAGACAGTAGCAGCGTGTAGGAGAGTGTTAGAGAGTGTAAGAGAGTGTAAGAGACAGTAACAGAGTGTACGAGACAGTAACAGAGTGTAAGATACAGTAACAGAGTGTATGACAGTGTAGTAGAGTGTAAGAGACAGTAATAGAGCGTAAGAGATAGTAGCAGAGTGTAAGAGACAGTAGCAGAGTGAAAGAGACAGTAACAGAGTGTAGGAGACAGTAGCAGAGTGTAAGAGACAGTAACAGAGTGTAAGAGACAGTAGCAGAGTGTAAGAGAGTGTAAGAGACAGTAACAGTGTGTAAGAGGGTGTAATAGCGTGTAAGAGAGTGTAACAGAGTGTAAGAGAGTGTAAGAGACAGTAACAGAGTGTAAGAGGGTGTAAGAGACAGTAGCAGAGTGTAGGAGAGTGTAAGAGAGTGTAACAGAGTGTAAGAGACAGTAACAGAGTGTAAGAGACAGTAACAGAGTGTACGAGAGTGTAGTAGAGTGGAAGAGACAGTAACAGAGCGTAAGAGACAGTAGCAGAGTGTAAGTGACAGAAGCAGAGTGAAACAGAGAGTAGCAGAGTGTAAGAGACAGTAGCAGAGTGTAAGAGAGTGTAAGAGACAGTAACAGAGTGTAAGAGAGTGTTACAGCGTGTAAGAGAGTGTAACAGAGTGTAAGAGAGTGTAAGAGACAGTAACAGAGTGTAGGAGAGTGTAAGAGACAGTAACAGAGTGTAAGAGACAGTAACAGAGTGTAAGAGACAGTAACAGAGTGTAAGAGACAGCAGCAGAGTGTAAGAGAGTGTAACATAGTGTAAGAGAGTGTAAGAGACAGTAGCAGAGTGTAATAGACAGTAACAGAGTGTAAGAGAGTGTAAGAGACAGTAGCAGAGTGCAATAGACAGTAACAGAGTGTAAGAGAGTGTTATAGACAGTAGCAGAGTTTAAGAGACAGTAACAGAGTGTAAGAGACAGTAACAGAGTGTAAGAGATAGTAACAGAGTGAAAGAGACAGTAACAGAGTGTAGGAGACAGTAGCAGAGTGTAAGAGACAGTAACAGAGTGTAAGAGACAGTAGCAGAGTGTAAGAGAGTGTAAGAGACAGTAACAGTGTGTAAGAGGGTGTAATAGCGTGTAAGAGAGTGTAACAGAGTGTAAGAGAGTGTAAGAGACAGTAACAGAGTGTAAGAGGGTGTAAGAGACAGTAGCAGAGTGTAGGAGAGTGTAAGAGAGTGTAAGAGAGTGTAAGAGACAGTAACAGAGTGTAAGAGACAGTAACAGAGTGTACGAGAGTGTAGTAGAGTGGAAGAGACAGTAACAGAGCGTAAGAGACAGTAGCAGAGTGTAAGTGACAGAAGCAGAGTGAAACAGAGAGTAGCAGAGTGTAAGAGACAGTAGCAGAGTGTAAGAGAGTGTAAGAGACAGTAACAGAGTGTAAGAGAGTGTTACAGCGTGTAAGAGAGTGTAACAGAGTGTAAGAGAGTGTAAGAGACAGTAACAGAGTGTAGGAGAGTGTAAGAGACAGTAACAGAGTGTAAGAGACAGTAACAGAGTGTAAGAGACAGTAACAGAGTGTAAGAGACAGCAGCAGAGTGTAAGAGAGTGTAACATAGTGTAAGAGAGTGTAAGAGACAGTAACAGAGTGTAAGAGAGTGTAAGAGACAGTAGCAGAGTGCAATAGACAGTAACAGAGTGTAAGAGAGTGTTATAGACAGTAGCAGAGTTTAAGAGACAGTAACAGAGTGTAAGAGACAGTAACAGAGTGTAAGAGATAGTAACAGAGTGAAAGAGACAGTAGCAGAGTGAAAGAAACAGTAGTAGAGTGTAGTAGAGTGTAGTAGAGTGTAAGAGAGTGTCACATGGCATATACCGTCCTCTAGGATCACATAGTCCCGAATGATCTCAGTATACTGTGAACGTCTTTGGGGATCTCTTCGCGTAGACATCGTAAACCTGTGTAAGAGACAGTAGCAGAGAGTATGAGACGGTAACAGAGTATATGAGACAGTAGCAGAGTGTAAGAGAGTGTAACAGAGTATAGGAGACAGTAACAGAGTATAGGAGACAGTAACAGAGTATAGGAGACAGTAACAGAGTGTAAGAGAATGTAAGAGACAGTAACAGAGTGTAAGAGAGTGTAACAGAGGGTAAGAGGGTGTAAGAGACAGTAGCAGAGTGTAGGAGAGTGTAAGAGAGTGTAATAGACAGTAACAGAATGTAAGAGACAGTAACAGAGTATATTAGACAGCAGCAGAGTGTAAGAGAGTGTAACAGAGTATAGGAGACAGTAACAGAGTATAGGAGACAGTAACAGAGTGTAAGAGAATGTAACAGAGTGTATGAGACAGTAACAGAGTGTAAGATACAGTAACAGAGTGTATGACAGTGTAGTAGAGTGTAAGAGACAGTAACAGAGCGTAAGAGATAGTAGCAGAGTGTAAGAGACAGTAGCAGAGTGAAAGAGACAGTAGCAGAGTGTAAGAGAGTGTAAGAGACAGTAACAGTGTGTAAGAGGGTGTAACAGCGTGTAAGGGGGTGTAACAGCGTGTAAGAGAGTGTAACAGCATGTAAGAGAGTGTAACAGCGTGTAAGAGAGTGTAAGAGACAGTAACAGAGTGTAAGAGGGTGTAAGAGACAGTAGCAGAGTGTAGGAGAGTGTAAGAGAGTGTAACAGAGTGTAAGAGACAGAAACAGAGTGTACGAGACAGTAACAGAGTGTAAGAGACAGTAACAGAGTGTACGAGAGTGTAGTAGAGTGTAAGAGAGTGTAAGAGACAGTAACAGAGTGTAGGAGAGTGTAAGAGACAGTAACAGAGTGTAAGAGACAGTAACAGAGTGTAAGAGACAGCAGCAGAGTGTAAGAGAGTGTAACATAGTGTAAGAGAGTGTAAGAGAAAGAAGCAGAGTGTAATAGACAGGAACAGAGTGTAAGAGAGTGTTATAGACAGTAGCAGAGTGTAAGAGACAATAGCAGAGTGTAAGATACAGTAGCAGAGTGTAAGAGACAGTAACAGAGTGTAAGAGACAGTAACGGAGTGTAAGAGACAGTAGCAGAGTGAAACAGACAGTAGTAGAGTGTAGTAGAGTGTAGTAGAGTGTAAGAGAGTGTCACATGGCATCTACCGTCCTCTAGGATCACATAGTCCCGAATGATCTCAGTATACTGTGAACGTCTTTGGGGATCTCTTCGCGTAGACATCGTAAACCTGTGTAAGAGACAGTAGCAGAGAGTAAGAGACAGTAACAGAGTAAATGAGACAGTAGCAGAGTGTAAGAGAGTGTAACAGAGTATAGGAGACAGTAACAAAGTATAGGAGACAGTAACAGAGTGTAAAAGAGTGTAAGAGACAGTTGCAGAGTGTAAGAGAGTGTAACAGAGTGTAAGAGACAGTAACAGAGTGTACGAGACAGTAACAGAGTGTAAGATACAGTAACAGAGTGTATGACAGTGTAGTAGAGTGTAAGAGACAGTAACAGAGCGTAAGAGATAGTAGCAGAGTGTAAGAGACAGTAACAGAGTGTAAGAGACAGTAGCAGAGTGCAAGAGACAGTAACAGAGTGTAAGAGTAGCAGAGTGTAAGAGAGTGTAAGAGACAGTAACAGTGTGTAAGAGGGTGTAACAGCGTGTAAGAGAGTGTAACAGCGTGTAAAAGAGTGTAACAGCGTGTAAGAGAGTGTAAGAGACAGTAACAGAGTGTAAGAGGGTGTAAGAGACAGTAGCAGAGTGTAACAGAGTGTAAGAGACAGTAACATAGTGTAAGAGACAGCAGCAGAGTGTAAGAGAGTGTAAGAGACAGTAACAGAGTGTAAGAGAGTGTAACAGAGTGTAAGAGACAGTAACAGAGTGTACGAGACAGTAACAGAGTGTAAGAGACAGTAACAGAGTGTACGAGAGTGTAGTAGAGTGTAAGAGACAGTAACAGAGCGTAAGAGACAGTAGCAGAGTGTAAGAGACAGAAGCAGAGTGAAAGAGAGAGTAGCAGAGTGTAAGAGACAGTAGCAGAGTGTAAGAGACAGTAGCAGAGTGTAAGAGAGTGTAAGAGACAGTAACAGAGTGTAGGAGAGTGTAAGAGACAGTAACAGAGTGTAAGAGACAGTAACAGAGTGTAAGAGACAGCAGCAGAGTGTAAGAGAGTGTAACATAGTGTAAGAGAGTGTAAGAGACAGTAGCAGAGTGTAATAGACAGTAACAGAGTGTAAGAGAGTGTTATAGACAGTAGCAGAGTTTAAGAGACAGTAACAGATTGTAAGAGACAGTAACAGAGTGTAAGAGACAGTAACAGAGTGAAAGAGACAGTAGCAGAGTGTAGTAGAGTGTAGCAGAGTGTAAGAGAGTGTCACATGGCATATACCGTCCTCTAGGATCACATAGTCCAGAATGATCTCAGTATACTGTGAACGTCTTTGGGGATCTCTTCACGTAGACATCGTAAACCTGTGTAAGAGACAGTAGCAGAGAGTAAGAGACGGTAACAGAGTATATGAGACAGTAACAGAGTGTAAGAGAATGTACGAGACAGTAACAGAGTGTAAGAGAGTGTAACAGAGTGTAAGAGACAGTAACAGAGTGTAAGAGGGTGTAAGACAGTAGCAGAGTGTAGGAGAGTGTAAGAGAGTGTAAGAGAGTGTAAGAGACAGTAACAGAGTGTAAGAGACAGTAACAGAGTGTAAGAGACAGTAACAGAGTATATGAGACAGCAGCAGAGTGTAAGAGAGTGTAACAGAGTATAGGAGACAGTAACAGAGTGTAAGAGACAGTAACAGAGTGTAAGAGACAGTAACAGAGTATATGAGACAGCAGCAGAGTGTAAGAGAGTGTAACAGAGTATAGGAGACAGTAACAGAGTATAGGAGACAGTAACAGAGTGTAAGAGACAGTAACAGAGTGTACGAGACAGTAACAGAGTGTACGAGACAGTAACAGAGTGTATGACAGTGTAGTAGAGTGTAAGAGACAGTAACAGAGCGTAAGAGATAGTAGCAGAGTGTAAGAGACAGTAGCAGAGTGAAAGAGACAGTAACAGAGTGTAGGAGACAGTAGCAGAGTGTAAGAGACAGTAACAGAGGGTAAGAGACAGTAGCAGAGTGTAAGAGAGTGTAAGAGACAGTAACAGTGTGTAAGAGGGTGTAACAGCGTGTAAGAGAGTGTAACAGAGTGTAAGAGAGTGTAAGAGACAGTAACAGAGTGTAAGAGGGTGTAAGAGACAGTAGCAGAGTGTAGGAGAGGGTAAGAGAGTGTAAGAGACAGTAACAGAGTGTAAGAGACAGTAACATAGTATATGAGACAGCAGCAGAGTGTAAGAGAGTGTAACAGAGTATAGGAGACAGTAACAGAGTATAGGAGACAGTAACAGAGTGTAAGAGACAGTAACAGAGTGTACGAGACAGTAACAGAGTGTAAGATACAGTAACAGAGTGTATGACAGTGTAGTAGAGTGTAAGAGACAGTAGCAGAGCGTAAGAGACAGTAGCAGAGTGTAAGAGACAGTAGCAGAGTGAAAGAGACAGTAACAGAGTGTATGAGACAGTAGCAGAGTGTAAGTGACAGTAACAGAATGTAAGAGACAGTAGCAGAGTGTAAGAGAGTGTAAGAGACAGTAACAGTGTATAAGAGGGTGTAACAGAGTGTAAGAGTGTGTAACAGCGTGTAAGAGAGTGTAACAGATTGTAAGAGAGTGTAAGAGACAGTAACAGAGTATATGAGACAGCAGCAGAGTGTAAGAGAGTGTAACAGAGTATAGGAGACAGTAACAGAGTATAGGAGACAGTAACAGAGTGTAAGAGACAGTAACAGAGTGTAAGAGACAGTAACAGTGTGTAAGAGGGTGTAACAGCGTGTAAGAGAGTGTAACAGAGTGTAAGAGAGTGTAAGAGACAGTAACAGAGTGTAAGAGGGTGTAAGAGACAGTAGCAGAGTGTATGAGAGTGTAAGAGAGTGTAAGAGAGTGTAAGAGACAGTAACAGAGTGTAAGAGACAGCAGCAGAGTGTAAGAGACAGTAGCAGAGTGTATGAGAGTGTAAGAGACAGTAACAGTGTGTAAGAGGGTGTAACAGCGTGTAAGAGAGTGTAACAGAGTGTAAGAGAGTGTAAGAGACAGTAACAGAGTGTAAGAGGGTGTAAGAGACAGTAGCAGAGTGTAGGAGAGGGTAAGAGAGTGTAAGATAGTGTAAGAGACAGTAACAGAGTGTAAGAGACAGTAACAGAGTATATGAGACAGCAGCAGAGTGTAGGAAACAGTAGCAGAGTGTAAGAGACAGTAACAGAGGGTAAGAGACAGTAGCAGAGTGTAAGAGAGTGTAAGAGACAGTAACAGTGTGTAAGAGGGTGTAACAGCGTGTAAGAGAGTGTAACAGAGTGTAAGAGAGTGTAAGAGACAGTAACAGAGTGTAAGAGGGTGTAAGAGACAGTAGCAGAGTGTAGGAGAGGGTAAGAGAGTGTAAGATAGTGTAAGAGACAGTAACAGAGTGTAAGAGACAGTAACAGAGTATATGAGACAGCAGCAGAGTGTAAGAGAGTGTAACAGAGTATAGGAGACAGTAACAGAGTGTAAGAGACAGTAACAGAGTGTACGAGACAGTAACAGAGTGTATGACAGTGTAGTAGAGTGTAAGAGACAGTAACAGAGCGTAAGAGATAGTAGCAGAGTGTAAGAGACAGTAGCAGAGTGAAAGAGACAGTAACAGAGTGTAGGAAACAGTAGCAGAGTGTAAGAGACAGTAACAGAGGGTAAGAGACAGTAGCAGAGTGTAAGAGAGTGTAAGAGACAGTAACAGTGTGTAAGAGGGTGTAACAGTGTGTAAGAGAGTGTAACAGAGTGTAAGAGAGTGTAAGAGAAAGTAACAGAGTGTAAGAGGGTGTAAGAGACAGTAGCAGAGTGTAGAAGAGGGTAAGAGAGTGTAAGAGACAGTAACAGAGTGTAAGAGACAGTAACAGAGTATATGAGACAGCAGCAGAGTGTAGGAGAGTGTAACAGAGTATAGGAGACAGTAACAGAGTGTAAGAGACTGTAACAGAGTGTAAGAGACAGTAACAGAGTGTACGAGACAGTAACAGAGTGTAAGATACAGTAACAGAGTGTATGACAGTGTAGTAGAGTGTAAGAGACAGTAACAGAGCATAAGAGATAGTAGCAGAGTGTAAGAGACAGTAGCAGAGTGAAAGAGACAGTAACAGAGTGTAAGAGACAGTAGCAGAGTGTAAGTGACAGTAACAGAATCTAAGAGACAGTAGCAGAGTGTAAGAGAGTGTAAGAGACAATAACAGTGTATAAGAGGGTGTAACAGAGTGTAAGAGAGTGTAACAGCGTGTAAGAGAGTGTAACAGATTGTAAGAGAGTGTAAGAGACAGTAACAGAGAGTAAGAGACAGTAACAGAGTATATGAGACAGTAGCAGAGTGTAAGAGAGTGTAACAGAGTATAGGAGACAGTAACAGAGTATAAGAGACAGTAACAGAGTGTAAGAGAATGTAAGAGACAGTAACAGAGTGTAACAGAGTGCACGAGACAGTAACAGAGTGTAAGAGACAGTAACAGAGTATATGAGACAGCAGCAGAGTGTAAAAGAGTGTAACAGAGTATAGGAGACAGTAACAGAGTATAGGAGACAGTAACAGAGTGTAAGAGACAGTAACAGAGTGTACGAGACAGTAACAGAGTGTAAGATACAGTAACAGAGTGTATGACAGTGTAGTAGAGTGTAAGAGACAGTAACAGAGCGTAAGAGATAGTAGCAGAGTGTAAGAGACAGTAGCAGAGTGAAAGAGACAGTAACAGAGTGTAAGAGACAGTAGCAGAGTGTAAGAGAGTATAAGAGACAGTAACAGTGTGTAAGAGGGTGTAACAGCGTGTAAGAGAGTGTAACAGCGTGTAAGAGAGTGTAACAGCGTGTAAGAGGGTGTAAGAGACAGTAGCAGAGTGTAGGAGAGTGTAAGAGAGTGTAAGAGAGTGTAAGAGACAGTAACAGAGTGTAAGAGAGAGTAACAGAGCGAGCGTAAGAGACAGAAGCAGAGTGAAAGAGAGAGTAGCAGAGTGTAAGAGACAGTAGCAGAGTGTAGGAGACAGTAGCAGAGTGTAAGAGAGTGTAAGAGACAGTAACAGAGTGTAGGAGAGTGTAAGAGACAGTAACAGAGTGTAAGAGACAGTAACAGAGTGTAAGAGACAGCAGCAGAGTGTAAGAGAGTGTAACATAGTGTAAGAGAGTGTAAGAGACAGAAGCAGAGTGTAATAGACAGTAACAGAGTGTAAGAGAGTGTTATAGACAGTAGCAGAGTGTAAGAGACAATAGCAGAGTGTAAGATACAGTAGCAGAGTGTAAGAGACAGTAACAGAGTGTAAGAGACAGTAACAGAGTGTAAGAGACAGCAGCAGAGTGTAAGAGAGTGTAAGAGACAGTAACAGAGTGTAAGAGAGTGTAACAGAGTGTAAGAGACAGTAACAGAGTGTAAGAGACAGTAACAGAGTGTACGAGAGTGTAGGAGAGTGTAAGAGACAGTAACAGAGCGTAAGAGACAGTAGCAGAGTGTAAGAGACAGAAGCAGAGTGAAACAGAGAGTAGCAGAGTGTAAGAGACAGTAGCAGAGTGTAAGAGACAGTAGCAGATTGTAAGAGAGTATAAGAGACAGTAACAGAGTGTAAGAGAGTGTAACAGCGTGTAAGACAGTGTAACTGAGTGTAAGAGAGTGTAAGAGACAGTAACAGAGTGTAGGAGAGTGTAAGAGACAGTAACAGAGTGGAAGAGACAGCAGCAGAGTGTAAGAGAGTGTAACATAGTGTAAGAGAGTGTAAGAGACAGTTGCAAAGTGTAATAAACAGTAACAGAGTGTAAGAGAGTGTAAGAGACAGTAGCAGAGTGTAATAGACAGTAGCAGAGTGTAAGAGAGTGTTATAGACAGTAGCAGAGTTTAAGAGACAGTAACAGAGTGTAAGAGACAGTAACAGAGTGTAAGAGACAGTAACAGAGTGAAAGAGACAGTAGCAGAGTGAAAGAAACATTAGTAGAGTGTAGTAGAGTGTAGTAGAGTGTAAGAGAGTGTCACATGGCATATACCGTCCTCTAGGATCACATAGTCCCGAATGATCTCAGTATACTGTGAACGTCTTTGGGGATCTCTTCGCGTAGACATCGTAAACCTGTGTAAGAGACAGTAGCAGAGAGTAAGAGATGGTAACAGAGAATATGAGACAGTAGCAGAGTGTAAGAGAGTGTAACAGAGTATAGGAGACAGTAACAGAGTGTAAGAGAATGTAAGAGACAGTAACAGAGTGTAAGAGAGTGTAACAGAGTGTAAGAGACAGTAACAGAGTGTAAGAGGGTGTAAGAGACAGTAGCAGAGTGTAAGAGAGTGTAAGAGAGTGTAAGAGACAGTAACAGAGTGTAAGAGACAGTAACAGAGCATATGAGACAGCAGCAGAGTGTAAGAGAGTGTAACAGAGTATAGGAGACAGTAACAGAGTATAGGAGACAGTAACAGAGTGTAAGAGACAGTAACAGAGTGTACGAGACAGTAACAGAGTGTATGACAGTGTAGTAGAGTGTAAGAGACAGTAACAGAGCGTAAGAGATAGTAGCAGAGTGTAAGAGACAGTAGCAGAGTGAAAGAGACAGTAGCAGAGTGTAAGAGTGTAAGAGACAGTAACAGTGTGTAAGAGGGTGTAACAGCGTGTAAGAGAGTGTAACAGAGTGTAAGAGAGTGTAAGAGACAGTAACAGAGTGTAAGAGGGTGTAAGAGACAGTAGCAGAGTGTAGGAGAGTGTAAGAGAGTGTAAGAGACAGTAACAGAGTGTAAGAGACAGTAACAGAGTGTAAGAGACAGCAGCAGAGTGTAAGAGAGTGTAAGAGACAGTAACAGAGTGTAAGAGAGTGTAACAGAGTGTAAGAGACAGTAACAGAGTGTACGCGACAGTAACAGAGTATATGAGACAGCAGCAGAGTGTAAGAGAGTGTAACGGAGTATAGGAGACAGTAATAGAGTATAGGAGACAGTAACAGAGTGTAAGAGACAGTAACAGAGTGTACGAGACAGTAACAGAGTGTATGACAGTGTAGTAGAGTGGAAGAGACAGTAACAGAGCGTAAGAGACAGTAGCAGAGTGTAAGAGACAGAAGCAGAGTGAAAGAGACAGTAACAGAGTGTAGGAGACAGTAGCAGAGTGTAAGAGACAGTAACAGAGTGTAAGAGACAGTAGCAGAGTGTAAGAGAGTGTAAGAGACAGTAACAGTGTGTAAGAGGGTGTAACAGCATGTAAGAGAGTGTAACAGCGTGTAAGAGAGTGTAACAGCGTGTAAGAGAGTGTAAGAGACAGTAACAGAGTGTAAGAGGGTGTAAGAGACAGTAGCAGAGTGTAGGAGAGTGTAAGAGAGTGTAAGAGAGTGTAAGAGACAGTAACAGAGTGTAAGATACAGTAACAGAGCGTAAGAGACAGCAGCAGAGTGTAAGAGAGTGTAAGAGACAGTAACAGAGTGTAAGAGAGTGTAACAGAGTGTAAGAGACAGTAACAGAGTGTACGAGACAGTAACAGAGTGTAAGAGACAGTAACAGAGTGTACGAGAGTGTAGTAGAGTGTAAGAGACAGTAACAGAGCGTAAGAGACAGAAGCAGAGTGAAAGAGAGAGTAGCAGAGTGTAAGAGACAGTAGCAGAGTGTAAGAGACAGTAGCAGAGTGTAAGAGAGTGTAAAAGACAGTAACAGAGTGTAGGAGAGTGTAAGAGACAGTAACAGAGTGTAAGAGACAGTAACAGAGTGTAAGAGACAGCAGCAGAGTGTACGAGAGTGTAACATAGTGTAAGAGAGTGTAAGAGACAGTAGCAGAGTGTAATAGACAGTAACAGAGTGTAAGAGAGTGTTATGGACAGTAGCAGAGTGTAAGAGACAATAGCACAGTGTAAGATACAGTAGCAAAGTGTAAGAGACAGTAACAGAGTGTAAGAGACAGTAACAGAGTGTAAGAGACAGTAGCAGAGTGATAGAGACAGTAGTAGAGTGTAGTAGAGTGTAGTAGAGTGTAAGAGAGTGTCACATGGCATATACCGTCCTCTAGGATCACATACTCCCGAATGATATCAGTATACTGTGAACGTCTTTGGGGATCTCTTCGCGTAAACATCGTAAACCTGTGTAAGAGACAGTAGCAGAGAGTAAGAGACAGTAACAGAGTATATGGGACAGTAGCAGAGTGTAAGAGAGTGTAACAGAGTATAGGAGACAGTATCAGAGTATAGGAGACAGTAACAGAGTGTAAGAGAGTGTAAGAGACAGTTACAGAGTGTAAGAGAGTGTAATAGACAGTAACAGAGTGTAAGAGAGTGTTATAGACAGTAGCAGAGTGTAAGAGACAATAGCAGAGTGTAGGAGACAGTAGCAGAGTGTAATAGACAGTAACAGAGTGTAAGGGAGTGTTATAGACAGTAGCAGAGTTTAAGAGACAGTAACAGAGTGTAAGAGAGTAACAGAGTGTAAGAGGGTGTAAGAGACAGTAGCAGAGTGTAGGAGAGTGTAAGAGAGTGTAAGAGACAGTAACAGAGTGTAAGAGACAGTAACAGAGTGTAAGAGACAGCAGCAGAGTGTAAGAGAGTGTAAGAGACAGTAACAGAGTGTAAGAGAGTGTAACAGAGTGTAAGAGACAGTAACAGAGTGTACGAGACAGTAACAGAGTGTAAGAGACAGTAACAGAGTGTAGGAGAGTGTAGTAGAGTGTAAGAGACAGTAACAGCGCGTAAGAGACAGTAGCAGAGTGTAAGAGACAGAAGCAGAGTGAAACAGAGAGTAGCAGAGTGGAAGAGACAGTGGCAGAGTGTGAGAGACAGTAGCAGAGTGTAAGAGAGTGTAAGAGACAGTAACAGAGTGTAAGAGAGTGTAACAGCGTGTAAGAGAGTGTAACAGAGTGTAAGATAGTGTAAGAGACAGTAACAGAGTGTAGGAGAGTGTAAGAGACAGTAACAGAGTGTAAGAGACAGCAGCAGAGTGTAAGAGAGTGTAACATAGTGTAAGAGAGTGTAAGAGACAGTAGCAGAGTGTAATAGACAGTAACAGAGTGTAAGAGAGTGTAAGAGACAGTTACAGAGTGTAAGAGAGTGTAAGAGACAGTAGCAGAGTGTAATAGACAGTAACAGAGTGTAAGAGAGTGTTATAGACAGTAGCAGAGTGTAAGAGACAATAGCAGAGTGTAAGAGACAGTAGTAGAGTGTAATAGACTGTAGCAGAGTGTAACATAGTGTAAGAGAGTGTAAGAGACAGTAGCAGAGTGTAATAGACAGTAACAGAGTGTAAGAGAGTGTTATAGACAGTAGCAGAGTTTAAGAGACAGTAACAGAGTGTAAGAGACAGTAACAGAGTGAAAGAGGCAGTAGCAGAGTGAAAGAAACAGTAGTAGAGTGTAGTAGAGTGTAGTAGAGTGTAAGAGAGTGTCACATGGCATGTACCGTCCTCTGGGATCACATAGTCCCGAATGATCTCAGTATACTGTGAACGTCTTTGGGGATCTCTTTGCGTAGACATCGAAAACCTGTGTAAGAGACAGTAGCAGAGAGTAAGAGACGGTAACAGAGTAAATGAGACAGTAGCAGAGTGTAAGAGAGTGTAACAGAGTATAGGAGACAGTAACAGAGTATAGGAGACAGTAACAGAGTGTAAGAGAATGTAAGAGACAGTAACAGAGTGTAAGAGAGTGTAACAGAGTGTAAGAGACAGTAACAGAGTGTAAGAGGGTGTAAGAGACAGTTGCAGAGTGTAGGAGAGTATAAGAGAGTGTAAGAGACAGTAACAGAGTGTAAGAGACAGTAAAAGAGTATATGAGACAGCAGCAGAGTGTAAGAGAGTGTAACAGAGTATAGGAGACAGTAACAGAGTATAGGAGAAAGTAACAGAGTGTAAGAGACAGTAACAGAGTGTACGAGACAGTAACAGAGTGTAAGATACAGTAACAGAGTGTATGACAGTGTAGTAGAGTGTAAAAGACAGTAACAGAGCGTAAGAGATAGTAGCAGAGTGTAAGAGACAGTAGCAGAGTGAAAGAGACAGTAACAGAGTGTAAGAGACAGTGGCAGAGTGTAAGTGACAGTAACAGAATGTAAGAGACAGTAGCAGAGTGTAAGAGAGTGTAAGAGACAGTAACAGTGTGTAAGAGGGTGTAACAGCGTGTAAGAGAGTGTAACAGCGTGTAAGAGAGTGTAACAGCGTGTAAGAGAGTGTAAGAGACAGTAACAGAGTGTAAGAGGGTGTAAGAGACAGTAGCAGAGTGTAACAGAGTGTAAGAGACAGTAACATAGTGTAAGAGACAGCAGCAGAGTGTAAGAGAGTGTAAGAGACAGTAACAGAGTGTAAGAGAGTGTAACAGAGTGTAAGAGACAGTAACAGAGTGTACGAGACAGTAACAGAGTGTAAGAGACAGTAACAGAGTGTACGAGAGTGTAGTAGAGTGTAAGAGACAGTAACAGAGCGTAAGAGACAGTAGCAGAGTGTAAGAGACAGAAGCAGAGTGAAAGAGAGAGTAGCAGAGTGTAAGAGACAGTAGCAGAGTGTAAGAGACAGTAGCAGAGTGTAAGAGAGTGTAAGAGACAGTAACAGAGTGTAGGAGAGTGTAAGAGACAGTAACAGAGTGTAAGAGACAGTAACAGAGTGTAAGAGACAGCAGCAGAGTGTAAGAGAGTGTAACATAGTGTAAGAGAGTGTAAGAGACAGTAGCAGAGTGTAATAGACAGTAACAGAGTGTAAGAGAGTGTTATAGACAGTAGCAGAGTTTAAGAGACAGTAACAGATTGTAAGAGACAGTAACAGAGTGTAAGAGACAGTAACAGAGTGAAAGAGACAGTAGCAGAGTGTAGTAGAGTGTAGCAGAGTGTAAGAGAGTGTCACATGGCATATACCGTCCTCTAGGATCACATAGTCCAGAATGATCTCAGTATACTGTGAACGTCTTTGGGGATCTCTTCACGTAGACATCGTAAACCTGTGTAAGAGACAGTAGCAGAGAGTAAGAGACGGTAACAGAGTATATGAGACAGTAACAGAGTGTAAGAGAATGTACGAGACAGTAACAGAGTGTAAGAGAGTGTAACAGAGTGTAAGAGACAGTAACAGAGTGTAAGAGGGTGTAAGACAGTAGCAGAGTGTAGGAGAGTGTAAGAGAGTGTAAGAGAGTGTAAGAGACAGTAACAGAGTGTAAGAGACAGTAACAGAGTGTAAGAGACAGTAACAGAGTATATGAGACAGCAGCAGAGTGTAAGAGAGTGTAACAGAGTATAGGAGACAGTAACAGAGTGTAAGAGACAGTAACAGAGTGTAAGAGACAGTAACAGAGTATATGAGACAGCAGCAGAGTGTAAGAGAGTGTAACAGAGTATAGGAGACAGTAACAGAGTATAGGAGACAGTAACAGAGTGTAAGAGACAGTAACAGAGTGTACGAGACAGTAACAGAGTGTACGAGACAGTAACAGAGTGTATGACAGTGTAGTAGAGTGTAAGAGACAGTAACAGAGCGTAAGAGATAGTAGCAGAGTGTAAGAGACAGTAGCAGAGTGAAAGAGACAGTAACAGAGTGTAGGAGACAGTAGCAGAGTGTAAGAGACAGTAACAGAGGGTAAGAGACAGTAGCAGAGTGTAAGAGAGTGTAAGAGACAGTAACAGTGTGTAAGAGGGTGTAACAGCGTGTAAGAGAGTGTAACAGAGTGTAAGAGAGTGTAAGAGACAGTAACAGAGTGTAAGAGGGTGTAAGAGACAGTAGCAGAGTGTAGGAGAGGGTAAGAGAGTGTAAGAGACAGTAACAGAGTGTAAGAGACAGTAACATAGTATATGAGACAGCAGCAGAGTGTAAGAGAGTGTAACAGAGTATAGGAGACAGTAACAGAGTATAGGAGACAGTAACAGAGTGTAAGAGACAGTAACAGAGTGTACGAGACAGTAACAGAGTGTAAGATACAGTAACAGAGTGTATGACAGTGTAGTAGAGTGTAAGAGACAGTAGCAGAGCGTAAGAGATAGTAGCAGAGTGTAAGAGACAGTAGCAGAGTGAAAGAGACAGTAACAGAGTGTATGAGACAGTAGCAGAGTGTAAGTGACAGTAACAGAATGTAAGAGACAGTAGCAGAGTGTAAGAGAGTGTAAGAGACAGTAACAGTGTATAAGAGGGTGTAACAGAGTGTAAGAGTGTGTAACAGCGTGTAAGAGAGTGTAACAGATTGTAAGAGAGTGTAAGAGACAGTAACAGAGTATATGAGACAGCAGCAGAGTGTAAGAGAGTGTAACAGAGTATAGGAGACAGTAACAGAGTATAGGAGACAGTAACAGAGTGTAAGAGACAGTAACAGAGTGTAAGAGACAGTAACAGTGTGTAAGAGGGTGTAACAGCGTGTAAGAGAGTGTAACAGAGTGTAAGAGAGTGTAAGAGACAGTAACAGAGTGTAAGAGGGTGTAAGAGACAGTAGCAGAGTGTATGAGAGTGTAAGAGAGTGTAAGAGAGTGTAAGAGACAGTAACAGAGTGTAAGAGACAGCAGCAGAGTGTAAGAGACAGTAGCAGAGTGTATGAGAGTGTAAGAGACAGTAACAGTGTGTAAGAGGGTGTAACAGCGTGTAAGAGAGTGTAACAGAGTGTAAGAGAGTGTAAGAGACAGTAACAGAGTGTAAGAGGGTGTAAGAGACAGTAGCAGAGTGTAGGAGAGGGTAAGAGAGTGTAAGATAGTGTAAGAGACAGTAACAGAGTGTAAGAGACAGTAACAGAGTATATGAGACAGCAGCAGAGTGTAGGAAACAGTAGCAGAGTGTAAGAGACAGTAACAGAGGGTAAGAGACAGTAGCAGAGTGTAAGAGAGTGTAAGAGACAGTAACAGTGTGTAAGAGGGTGTAACAGCGTGTAAGAGAGTGTAACAGAGTGTAAGAGAGTGTAAGAGACAGTAACAGAGTGTAAGAGGGTGTAAGAGACAGTAACAGAGTGTAGGAGAGGGTAAGAGAGTGTAAGATAGTGTAAGAGACAGTAACAGAGTGTAAGAGACAGTAACAGAGTATATGAGACAGCAGCAGAGTGTAAGAGAGTGTAACAGAGTATAGGAGACAGTAACAGAGTGTAAGAGACAGTAACAGAGTGTACGAGACAGTAACAGAGTGTATGACAGTGTAGTAGAGTGTAAGAGACAGTAACAGAGCGTAAGAGATAGTAGCAGAGTGTAAGAGACAGTAGCAGAGTGAAAGAGACAGTAACAGAGTGTAGGAAACAGTAGCAGAGTGTAAGAGACAGTAACAGAGGGTAAGAGACAGTAGCAGAGTGTAAGAGAGTGTAAGAGACAGTAACAGTGTGTAAGAGGGTGTAACAGTGTGTAAGAGAGTGTAACAGAGTGTAAGAGAGTGTAAGAGAAAGTAACAGAGTGTAAGAGGGTGTAAGAGACAGTAGCAGAGTGTAGAAGAGGGTAAGAGAGTGTAAGAGACAGTAACAGAGTGTAAGAGACAGTAACAGAGTATATGAGACAGCAGCAGAGTGTAAGAGAGTGTAACAGAGTATAGGAGACAGTAACAGAGTGTAAGAGACTGTAACAGAGTGTAAGAGACAGTAACAGAGTGTACGAGACAGTAACAGAGTGTAAGATACAGTAACAGAGTGTATGACAGTGTAGTAGAGTGTAAGAGACAGTAACAGAGCATAAGAGATAGTAGCAGAGTGTAAGAGACAGTAGCAGAGTGAAAGAGACAGTAACAGAGTGTAAGAGACAGTAGCAGAGTGTAAGTGACAGTAACAGAATCTAAGAGACAGTAGCAGAGTGTAAGAGAGTGTAAGAGACAATAACAGTGTATAAGAGGGTGTAACAGAGTGTAAGAGAGTGTAACAGCGTGTAAGAGAGTGTAACAGATTGTAAGAGAGTGTAAGAGACAGTAACAGAGAGTAAGAGACAGTAACAGAGTATATGAGACAGTAGCAGAGTGTAAGAGAGTGTAACAGAGTATAGGAGACAGTAACAGAGTATAAGAGACAGTAACAGAGTGTAAGAGAATGTAAGAGACAGTAACAGAGTGTAACAGAGTGCACGAGACAGTAACAGAGTGTAAGAGACAGTAACAGAGTATATGAGACAGCAGCAGAGTGTAAAAGAGTGTAACAGAGTATAGGAGACAGTAACAGAGTGTAAGAGACAGTAACAGAGTGTACGAGACAGTAACAGAGTGTAAGATACAGTAACAGAGTGTATGACAGTGTAGTAGAGTGTAAGAGACAGTAACAGAGCGTAAGAGATAGTAGCAGAGTGTAAGAGACAGTAGCAGAGTGAAAGAGACAGTAACAGAGTGTAAGAGACAGTAGCAGAGTGTAAGAGAGTGTAAGAGACAGTAACAGTGTGTAAGAGGGTGTAACAGCGTGTAAGAGAGTGTAACAGCGTGTAAGAGAGTGTAACAGCATGTAAGAGGGTGTAAGAGACAGTAGCAGAGTGTAGGAGAGTGTAAGAGAGTGTAAGAGAGTGTAAGAGACAGTAACAGAGTGTAAGAGAGAGTAACAGAGCGAGTGTAAGAGAGAGTAACAGAGCGAGCGTAAGAGACAGAAGCAGAGTGAAAGAGAGAGTAGCAGAGTGTAAGAGACAGTAGCAGAGTGTAGGAGACAGTAGCAGAGTGTAAGAGAGTGTAAGAGACAGTAACAGAGTGTAGGAGAGTGTAAGAGACAGTAACAGAGTGTAAGAGACAGTAACAGAGTGTAAGAGACAGCAGCAGAGTGTAAGAGAGTGTAACATAGTGTAAGAGAGTGTAAGAGACAGAAGCAGAGTGTAATAGACAGTAACAGAGTGTAAGAGAGTGTTATAGACAGTAGCAGAGTGTAAGAGACAATAGCAGAGTGTAAGATACAGTAGCAGAGTGTAAGAGACAGTAACAGAGTGTAAGAGACAGTAACAGAGTGTAAGAGACAGCAGCAGAGTGTAAGAGAGTGTAAGAGACAGTAACAGAGTGTAAGAGAGTGTAACAGAGTGTAAGAGACAGTAACAGAGTGTAAGAGACAGTAACAGAGTGTACGAGAGTGTAGGAGAGTGTAAGAGACAGTAACAGAGCGTAAGAGACAGTAGCAGAGTGTAAGAGACAGAAGCAGAGTGAAACAGAGAGTAGCAGAGTGTAAGAGACAGTAGCAGAGTGTAAGAGACAGTAGCAGATTGTAAGAGAGTATAAGAGACAGTAACAGAGTGTAAGAGAGTGTAACAGCGTGTAAGACAGTGTAACTGAGTGTAAGAGAGTGTAAGAGACAGTAACAGAGTGTAGGAGAGTGTAAGAGACAGTAACAGAGTGGAAGAGACAGCAGCAGAGTGTAAGAGAGTGTAACATAGTGTAAGAGAGTGTAAGAGACAGTTGCAAAGTGTAATAAACAGTAACAGAGTGTAAGAGAGTGTAAGAGACAGTAGCAGAGTGTAATAGACAGTAGCAGAGTGTAAGAGAGTGTTATAGACAGTAGCAGAGTTTAAGAGACAGTAACAGAGTGTAAGAGACAGTAACAGAGTGTAAGAGACAGTAACAGAGTGAAAGAGACAGTAGCAGAGTGAAAGAAACATTAGTAGAGTGTAGTAGAGTGTAGTAGAGTGTAAGAGAGTGTCACATGGCATATACCGTCCTCTAGGATCACATAGTCCCGAATGATCTCAGTATACTGTGAACGTCTTTGGGGATCTCTTCGCGTAGACATCGTAAACCTGTGTAAGAGACAGTAGCAGAGAGTAAGAGATGGTAACAGAGAATATGAGACAGTAGCAGAGTGTAAGAGAGTGTAACAGAGTATAGGAGACAGTAACAGAGTGTAAGAGAATGTAAGAGACAGTAACAGAGTGTAAGAGAGTGTAACAGAGTGTAAGAGACAGTAACAGAGTGTAAGAGGGTGTAAGAGACAGTAGCAGAGTGTAAGAGAGTGTAAGAGAGTGTAAGAGACAGTAACAGAGTGTAAGAGACAGTAACAGAGCATATGAGACAGCAGCAGAGTGTAAGAGAGTGTAACAGAGTATAGGAGACAGTAACAGAGTATAGGAGACAGTAACAGAGTGTAAGAGACAGTAACAGAGTGTACGAGACAGTAACAGAGTGTATGACAGTGTAGTAGAGTGTAAGAGACAGTAACAGAGCGTAAGAGATAGTAGCAGAGTGTAAGAGACAGTAGCAGAGTGAAAGAGACAGTAGCAGAGTGTAAGAGTGTAAGAGACAGTAACAGTGTGTAAGAGGGTGTAACAGCGTGTAAGAGAGTGTAACAGAGTGTAAGAGAGTGTAAGAGACAGTAACAGAGTGTAAGAGGGTGTAAGAGACAGTAGCAGAGTGTAGGAGAGTGTAAGAGAGTGTAAGAGACAGTAACAGAGTGTAAGAGACAGTAACAGAGTGTAAGAGACAGCAGCAGAGTGTAAGAGAGTGTAAGAGACAGTAACAGAGTGTAAGAGAGTGTAACAGAGTGTAAGAGACAGTAACAGAGTGTACGCGACAGTAACAGAGTATATGAGACAGCAGCAGAGTGTAAGAGAGTGTAACGGAGTATAGGAGACAGTAATAGAGTATAGGAGACAGTAACAGAGTGTAAGAGACAGTAACAGAGTGTACGAGACAGTAACAGAGTGTATGACAGTGTAGTAGAGTGGAAGAGACAGTAACAGAGCGTAAGAGACAGTAGCAGAGTGTAAGAGACAGAAGCAGAGTGAAAGAGACAGTAACAGAGTGTAGGAGACAGTAGCAGAGTGTAAGAGACAGTAACAGAGTGTAAGAGACAGTAGCAGAGTGTAAGAGAGTGTAAGAGACAGTAACAGTGTGTAAGAGGGTGTAACAGCATGTAAGAGAGTGTAACAGCGTGTAAGAGAGTGTAACAGCGTGTAAGAGAGTGTAAGAGACAGTAACAGAGTGTAAGAGGGTGTAAGAGACAGTAGCAGAGTGTAGGAGAGTGTAAGAGAGTGTAAGAGAGTGTAAGAGACAGTAACAGAGTGTAAGAGACAGTAACAGAGCGTAAGAGACAGCAGCAGAGTGTAAGAGAGTGTAAGAGACAGTAACAGAGTGTAAGAGAGTGTAACAGAGTGTAAGAGACAGTAACAGAGTGTACGAGACAGTAACAGAGTGTAAGAGACAGTAACAGAGTGTACGAGAGTGTAGTAGAGTGTAAGAGACAGTAACAGAGCGTAAGAGACAGAAGCAGAGTGAAAGAGAGAGTAGCAGAGTGTAAGAGACAGTAGCAGAGTGTAAGAGACAGTAGCAGAGTGTAAGAGAGTGTAAAAGACAGTAACAGAGTGTAGGAGAGTGTAAGAGACAGTAACAGAGTGTAAGAGACAGTAACAGAGTGTAAGAGACAGCAGCAGAGTGTACAAGAGTGTAACATAGTGTAAGAGAGTGTAAGAGACAGTAGCAGAGTGTAATAGACAGTAACAGAGTGTAAGAGAGTGTTATGGACAGTAGCAGAGTGTAAGAGACAATAGCACAGTGTAAGATACAGTAGCAAAGTGTAAGAGACAGTAACAGAGTGTAAGAGACAGTAACAGAGTGTAAGAGACAGTAGCAGAGTGATAGAGACAGTAGTAGAGTGTAGTAGAGTGTAGTAGAGTGTAAGAGAGTGTCACATGGCATATACCGTCCTCTAGGATCACATACTCCCGAATGATATCAGTATACTGTGAACGTCTTTGGGGATCTCTTCGCGTAAACATCGTAAACCTGTGTAAGAGACAGTAGCAGAGAGTAAGAGACAGTAACAGAGTATATGGGACAGTAGCAGAGTGTAAGAGAGTGTAACAGAGTATAGGAGACAGTATCAGAGTATAGGAGACAGTAACAGAGTGTAAGAGAGTGTAAGAGACATTTACAGAGTGTAAGAGAGTGTAATAGACAGTAACAGAGTGTAAGAGAGTGTTATAGACAGTAGCAGAGTGTAAGAGACAATAGCAGAGTGTAGGAGACAGTAGCAGAGTGTAATAGACAGTAACAGAGTGTAAGAGAGTGTTATAGACAGTAGCAGAGTTTAAGAGACAGTAACAGAGTGTAAGAGAGTAACAGAGTGTAAGAGGGTGTAAGAGACAGTAGCAGAGTGTAGGAGAGTGTAAGAGAGTGTAAGAGACAGTAACAGAGTGTAAGAGACAGTAACAGAGTGTAAGAGACAGCAGCAGAGTGTAAGAGAGTGTAAGAGACAGTAACAGAGTGTAAGAGAGTGTAACAGAGTGTAAGAGACAGTAACAGAGTGTACGAGACAGTAACAGAGTGTAAGAGACAGTAACAGAGTGTAGGAGAGTGTAGTAGAGTGTAAGAGACAGTAACAGCGCGTAAGAGACAGTAGCAGAGTGTAAGAGACAGAAGCAGAGTGAAACAGAGAGTAGCAGAGTGGAAGAGACAGTGGCAGAGTGTGAGAGACAGTAGCAGAGTGTAAGAGAGTGTAAGAGACAGTAACAGAGTGTAAGAGAGTGTAACAGCGTGTAAGAGAGTGTAACAGAGTGTAAGATAGTGTAAGAGACAGTAACAGAGTGTAGGAGAGTGTAAGAGACAGTAACAGAGTGTAAGAGACAGCAGCAGAGTGTAAGAGAGTGTAACATAGTGTAAGAGAGTGTAAGAGACAGTAGCAGAGTGTAATAGACAGTAACAGAGTGTAAGAGAGTGTAAGAGACAGTTACAGAGTGTAAGAGAGTGTAAGAGACAGTAGCAGAGTGTAATAGACAGTAACAGAGTGTAAGAGAGTGTTATAGACAGTAGCAGAGTGTAAGAGACAATAGCAGAGTGTAAGAGACAGTAGTAGAGTGTAATAGACTGTAGCAGAGTGTAACATAGTGTAAGAGAGTGTAAGAGACAGTAGCAGAGTGTAATAGACAGTAACAGAGTGTAAGAGAGTGTTATAGACAGTAGCAGAGTTTAAGAGACAGTAACAGAGTGTAAGAGACAGTAACAGAGTGAAAGAGGCAGTAGCAGAGTGAAAGAAACAGTAGTAGAGTGTAGTAGAGTGTAGTAGAGTGTAAGAGAGTGTCACATGGCATGTACCGTCCTCTGGGATCACATAGTCCCGAATGATCTCAGTATACTGTGAACGTCTTTGGGGATCTCTTTGCGTAGACATCGAAAACATGTGTAAGAGACAGTAGCAGAGAGTAAGAGACGGTAACAGAGTAAATGAGACAGTAGCAGAGTGTAAGAGAGTGTAACAGAGTATAGGAGACAGTAACAGAGTATAGGAGACAGTAACAGAGTGTAAGAGAATGTAAGAGACAGTAACAGAGTGTAAGAGAGTGTAACAGAGTGTAAGAGACAGTAACAGAGTGTAAGAGGGTGTAAGAGACAGTAGCAGAGTGTAGGAGAGTATAAGAGAGTGTAAGAGACAGTAACAGAGTGTAAGAGACAGTAAAAGAGTATATGAGACAGCAGCAGAGTGTAAGAGAGTGTAACAGAGTATAGGAGACAGTAACAGAGTATAGGAGAAAGTAACAGAGTGTAAGAGACAGTAACAGAGTGTACGAGACAGTAACAGAGTGTAAGATACAGTAACAGAGTGTATGACAGTGTAGTAGAGTGTAAAAGACAGTAACAGAGCGTAAGAGATAGTAGCAGAGTGTAAGAGACAGTAGCAGAGTGAAAGAGACAGTAACAGAGTGTAAGAGACAGTGGCAGAGTGTAAGTGACAGTAACAGAATGTAAGAGACAGTAGCAGAGTGTAAGAGAGTGTAAGAGACAGTAACAGTGTGTAAGAGGGTGTAACAGCGTGTAAGAGAGTGTAACAGAGTGTAAGAGACAGTAACAGAGTGTAAGAGGGTGTAAGAGACAGTAGCAGAGTGTAGGACAGGGTAAGAGAGTGTAAGAGAGTGTAAAAGACAGTAACAGAGTGTAAGAGACAGTAACAGAGTATATGAGACAGCAGCAGAGTGTAAGAGAGTGTAACAGAGTATAGGAGACAGTAACATAGTATAGGAGACAGTAACAGAGTGTAAGAGACAGTAACAGAGTGTACGAGACAGTAACAGAGTGTATGACAGTGTAGTAGAGTGTAAGAGACAGTAACAGAGCGTAAGAGATAGTAGCAGAGTGTAAGAGACAGTAGCAGAGTGAAAGAGACAGTAACAGAGTGTAAGAGACAGTAGCAGAGTGTAAGAGAGTGTAAGAGACAGTAACAGTGTGTAAGAGGGTGTAACAGCATGTAACTGAGTGTAACAGCGTGTAAGAGAGTGTAACAGCGTGTAAGAGAGTGTAAGAGACAGTAACAGAGTGTAAGAGGGTGTAAGAGACAGTAGCAGAGTGTAGGAGAGTGTAAGAGAGTGTAAGAGAGTGTAAGAGACAGTAACAGAGTGTAAGAGACAGTAAGAGAGTGTAAGAGACAGCAGCAGAGTGTAAGAGAGTGTAAGAGACAGTAACAGAGTGTTAGAGAGTGTAACAGAGTGTAAGAGACAGTAACAGAGTGTAGGAGACAGTAACAGAGTGTAAGAGACAGTAACAGAGTGTACGAGAGTGTAGTAGAGTGTAAGAGACAGTAACAGAGCGTAAGAGACAGTAGCAGAGTGTAAGAGACAGAAGCAGAGTGAAAGAGACAGTAGCAGAGTGTAAGAGACAGTAGCAGAGTGTAAGAGAGTGTAAGAGACAGTAACAGAGTGTAGGAGAGTGTAAGAGACAGTAACAGAGTGTAATAGACAGTAACAGAGTGTAAGAGAGTGTTATAGACAGTAGCAGAGTGTAAGAGACAATAGCAGAGTGTAAGATACAGTAGCAGAGTGTAAGAGACAGTAACAGAGTGTAAGAGACAGTAGCAGAGTGTAAGAGACAGTAGCAGAGTGAAAGAGACAGTAGTAGAGTGTAGTAGAGTGTAGTAGAGTGTAAGAGAGTGTCACATGGCATATACCGTCCTCTAGGATCACATAGTCCCGAATGATCTCAGTATACTGTGAACGTCTTTGGGGATCTCTTCGCATAGACATCCTAAACCTGTGTAAGAGACAGTAGCAGAGAGTAAGAGACAGTAACAGAGTATATGAGACAGTAGCAGAGTGTAAGAGAGTGTAACAGAGTATAGGAGACAGTAACAAAGTATAGGAGACAGTAACAGAGTGTAAGAGAGTGTAAGAGACAGTTACAGAGTGTAAGAGAGTGTAACAGAGTGTAAGAGACAGTAACAGAGTGTACAAGACAGTAACAGAGTGTAAGATACAGTAACAGAGTGTATGACAGTGTAGTAGAGTGTAAGAGACAGTAACAGAGCGTAAGAGATAGTAGCAGAGTGTAAGAGACAGTAACAGAGTGTAAGAGACAGTAGCAGAGTGTAAGAGAGTGTAAGAGACAGTAACAGTGTGTAAGAGGGTGTAACAGCGTCTAAGAGAGTGTAACAGCATGTAAGAGAGTGTAACAGAGTGTAAGAGAGTGTAAGAGACAGTAACAGAGTGTAAGAGGGTGTAAGAGACAGTAGCAGAGTGTAGGAGAGTGTAAGAGAGTGTAAGAGAGTGTAGGAGACAGTAACAGAGTGTAAGAGACAGTAACAAAGTGTAAGAGACAGCAGCAGAGTGTAAGAGAGTATAAGAGACAGTAACAGAGTGTAAGAGAGTGTAAGAGAGTGTAAGAGACAGTAACAGAGTGTAAGAGACAGTAACAGAGTGTAAGAGACAGTAACAGAGTGTACGAGAGTGTAGTAGAGTGTAAGAGACAGTAACAGAGGGTAAGAGACAGTAGCAGAGTGTAAGAGACAGAAGCAGAGTGAAACAGAGAGTAGCAGAGTGTAAGAGACAGTGGCAGAGTGTGAGAGACAGTAGCAGAGTGTAAGAGAGTGTAAGAGACAGTAACAGAGTGTAAGAGAGTTTAACAGAGTGTAAGAGACAGTAACAGAGTGTACGAGACAGTAACACAGTGTAAGAGACAGTAACAGAGTGTACGAGAGTGTAGTAGAGTGTAAGAGACAGTAACAGAGGGTAAGAGACAGTAGCAGAGTGTAAGAGACAGAAGCAGAGTGAAAGAGAGAGTAGCAGAGTGTAAGAGACAGTAGCATAGTGTAGGAGAGTGTAAGAGAGTGTAAGAGACAGTAACAGAGTGTAAGAGACAGTAACAGAGTGTAAGAGACAGCAGCAAAGTGTAAGAGAGTGTAAGAGACAGTAACAGAGTGTAAGAGAGTGTAACAGAGTGTAAGAGACAGTAACAGAGTGTACGAGACAGTAACACAGTGTAAGAGACAGTAACAGAGTGTACGAGAGTGTAGTAGAGTGTAAGAGACAGTAACAGAGGGTAAGAGACAGTAGCAGAGTGTAAGAGACAGAAGCAGAGTGAAACAGAGAGTAGCAGAGTGTAAGAGACAGTGGCAGAGTGTGAGAGACAGTAGCAGAGTGTAAGAGAGTGTAAGAGACAGTAACAGAGTGTAAGAGAGTGTAACAGCGTGTAAGAGAGTGTAACAGAGTGTAAGAGAGTGTAAGAGACAGTAACAGAGTGTAGGAGAGTGTAAGAGACAGTAACAGAGTGTACGAGAGTGTAGTAGAGTGTGAAAGACAGTAACAGAGCGTAAGAGACAGTAGCAGAGTGTAAGAGACAGAAGCAGAGTGAAAGAGAGAGTAGCAGAGTGTAAGAGACAGTAGCATAGTGTAGGAGACAGTAGCAGAGTGTAAGAGAGTGTAAGAGACAGTAACAGAGTGTAGGAGAGTGTAAGAGACAGTAACAGATTGTAAGAGACAGTAACAGAGTGTAAGAGACAGCAGCAGAGTGTAAGAGAGTGTAACATAGTGTAAGAGAGTGTAAGAGACAGTAACAGAGTGTAAGAGAGTGTTATGGACAGTAGCAGAGTGTAAGAGACAATAGCACAGTGTAAGATACAGTAGCAGAGTGTAAGAGACAGTAACAGAGTGTAAGAGACAGTAACAGAGTGTAAGAGACAGTAGCAGAGTGAAAGGGACAGTAGTAGAGTGTAGTGGAGTGTAGTAGAGCGTAAGAGAGTGTCACATGGCATATACCGTCCTCTAGGATCACATAGTCCCGAATGATCTCAGTATACTGTGAACGTCTTTGGGGATCTCTTCGCGTAGACATCGTAAACCTGTGTAAGAGACAGTAGCAGAGAGTAAGAGACAGTAACAGAGTACATGAGACAGTAGCAGAGTGTAAGAGAGTGTAACAGAGTATAGGAGGCAGTAACAGAGTATAGGAGACAGTAACAGAGTGTAAGAGAGTGTAAGAGACAGTTACAGAGTGTAAGAGAGTGTAAGAGACAGTAGCAGAGTGTAATAGACAGTAACAGAGTGTAAGAGAGTGTTATAGACAGTAGCAGAGTGTAAGAGACAATAGCAGAGTGTAAGAGACAGTAGCAGAGTGTAATAGACAGTAACAGAGTGTAAGAGAGTGTTATAGACAGTAGCAGAGTTTAAGAGACAGTAACAGAGTGTAAGAGACAGTAACAGAGTGAAAGAGACAGTAGCAGAGTGAAAGAAACAGTAGTAGAGTGTAGTAGAGTGTAAGAGAGTGTCACATGGCATATACCGTGCTCTAGGATCACATAGTCCCGAATGATCTCAGTATACTGTGAACGTCTTTGGGGATCTCTTTGCGTAGACATCGTAAACCTGTGTAAGAGACAGTAGCAGAGAGTAAGAGACGGTAACAGAGTAAATGAGACAGTAGCAGAGTGTAAGAGAGTGTAACAGAGTATAGGAGACAGTAACAGAGTATAGGAGACAGTAACAGAGTGTAAGAGAATGTAAGAGACAGTTACAGAGTGTAAGAGAGTGTAACAGAGTGTAAGAGACAGTAACAGAGTGTAAGAGACAGCAGCAGAGTGTAAGAGAGTGTAAGAGACAGTAGCAGAGTGTAATAGACAGTAACAGAGTGTAAGAGAGTGTTATAGACAGTAGCAGAGTGTAAGAGACAATAGCAGAGTGTAAGAGAGTAGCAGAGTGGAATAGACAGTAACAGAGTGTAAGAGAGTGTTATAGACAGTAGCAGAGTTTAAAAGACAGTAACAGAGTGTAAGAGACAGTAACAGAGTGAAAGAGACAGTAGCAGAGTGAAAGAAACAGTAGTATAGTGTAATAGAGTGTAGTAGAGTGTAAGAGAGTGTCACATGGCATATACCGTCCTCTAGGATCACATAGTCCCGAATGATCTCAGTATACTGTGAACGTCTTTGGTGATCTCTTCGTGTAGACATCGCAAACCTGTGTAAGAGACAGTAGCAGAGAGTAAGAGACGGTAACAGAGTACATGAGACAGTAGCAGAGTGTAAGAGACAGTAACAGAGTGTAAGAGACAGCAGCAGAGTGTAAGAGCGTGTAAGAGACAGTAACAGAGTGTAAGAGAGTGTAACAGAGTGTAAGAGACAGTAACAGAGTGTACGAGACAGTAACAGAGTGTACGAGAGTGTAGTAGAGTGTAAGAGACAGTAACAGAGCGTAAGAGACAGTAGCAGAGTGTAAGAGACAGAAGCAGAGTGAAAGAGAGAGTAGCAGAGTGTAAGAGACAGTAGCAGAGTGTAAGAGAGTGTAAGAGACAGTAACAGAGTATAAGAGAGTGTAACAGCGTGTAAGAGAGTGTAACAGAGTGTAAGAGAGTATAAGAGACAGTAACAGAGTGTAGGAGAGTGTAAGAGACAGTAACAGAGTGTAAGAGACAGCAACAGAGTGTAAGAGACAGCAGCAGAGTGTAAGAGAGTGTAACATAGTGTAAGAGAGTGTAACATAGTGTAAGAGAGTGTAAGAGACAGTAGCAGAGTGTAATAGACAGTAACAGAGTGTAAGTGAGTGTTATAGACAGTATCAGAGTGTAAGAGACAGTAGCAGCGTGTAATAGACTGTAGCAGAGTGTAACAGAGTGTAAGAGAGTGTAAGAGACAGTAGCAGAGTGTAATTGACAGTAACAGAGTGTAAGAGAGTGTTATAGACAGTAGCAGAGTGTAAGAGACAATAGCAGAGTGTAAGATACAGTAACAGAGTGTAAGAGACAGTAAGAGAGTGTAAGAGACAGTAGTAGAGTGTAGTAGAGTGTAAGTGAGTGTCACATGGCATACACCGTCCTCTAGGATCACATAGTCCTGAATGATCTCAGTATACTGTGAACGTCTATGGGGATCTCTTCGAGTAGACATCGTAAACCTGTGTAAGAGACAGTAGCAGAGAGTAAGAGACAGTAACAGAGTATATGAGACAGTAGCAGAGTGTAAGAGAGTGTAACAGAGTATAGGAGACAGTAACAGAGTATAGGAGACAGTAACAGAGTGTAAGAGAGTGTAAGAGACAGTTACAGAGTGTAAGAGAGTGTAAGAGACAGTAACAGAGTGTAAGAGACAGCAGCAGAGTGTAAGAGAGTTTAAGAGAAAGTAGCAGAGTGTAATAGACAGTAACAGAGTGTAAGAGAGTGTTATAGACAGTAGCAGAGTGTAAGAGACAATAGCAGAGTGTAAGAGACAGTAGCAGAGTGTAATAGACAGTAGCAGAGTGTAACATAGTGTAAGAGAGTATAAGAGACAGTAGCAGAGTGTAATAGACAGTAACAGAGTGTAAGAGAGTGTTATAGACAGTAGCAGAGTTTAAGAGACAGTAACAGAGTGTAAGAGACAGTAACAGAGTGTAAGAGGGTGTAAGAGACAGAAGCAGAGTGTAGGAGAGTGCAAGAGAGTGTAAGAGACAGTAACAGAGTGTAAGAGACAGTGACAGAGTGTAAGAGACAGCAGCAGAGTGTAAGAGAGTGTAAGAGACAGTAACAGAGTGTACGAGACAGTAACAGAGTGTAAGAGACAGTAATAGAGTGTACGAGAGTGTAGTAGAGTGTAAGAGACAATAACAGAGCGTAAGAGACAATAACAGAGCGTAAGAGACAGTAGCAGAGTGTAAGAGACAGAAGCAGAGTGAAAGAGAGAGTAGCAGAGTGTAAGAGACAGTAGCAGAGTGTAAGAGAGTGTAAGAGACAGTAACAGAGTGTAACAGCGTGTAAGAGAGTGTAACAGAGTGTAAGAGAGTGTAAGAGACAGTAACAGAGTGTAGGACAGTGTAAGAGACAGTACCAGAGTGTAAGAGACAGTAACAGAGTGTACGAGACAGCAGCAGAGTGTAAGAGAGTGTAACATAGTGTAAGAGAGTGTAAGAGACAGTAACAGAGTGTAAGTGAGTGTTATAGACAGTATCAGAGTGTAAGAGACAATAGCAGAGTGTAAGAGACAATAGCAGAGTGTAATAGACTGTAGCAGAGTGTAACAGCGTGTAAGAGAGTGTAAGAGACAGTAGCAGAGTGTAATAGACAGTAACAGAGTGTAAGAGAGTGTTATAGACAGTAGCAGACTGTAAGAGACAAAAACAGCGTGTAAGAGACAGTAGCAGAGTGTAATAGACTGTAGAAGAGTGTAACAGAGTGTAAGAGAATGTAAGAGACAGTAGCAGAGTGTAATAGACAGTAACAGAGTGTAAGAGAGTGTTATAGACAGTAGCAGAGTGTAAGAGACAATAGCAGAGTGTAAGATACAGTAGCAGAGTGTAAGATACAGTAGCAGAGTGTAAGAGACAGTAACAGAGTATAAGAGACAGTAACAGAGTGTAAGAGACAGTAGCAGAGTGAAAGAGACAGTAGTAGAGTGTAGTAGAGTGTAGTAGAGTGCAAGAGAGTGTCACATGGCATATACCGTCCTCTATGATCACATAGTGCCGAATGATCTCAGTATACTGTGAACGTCTTTGGGGATCTCTTCGCGTAGACATCGTAAACCTGTGTAAGAGACAGTAGCAGAGAGTAAGAGACAGTAACAGAGTATATGAGACAGTAGCAGAGTGTAAGAGAGTGTAACAGAGTATAGGAGACAGTAACAGAGTATAGGAGACAGTAACAGAGTGTAAGAGAGTGTAAGAGACAGTTACAGAGTGTAAGAGAGTGTAACAGAGTGTAAGAGACAGTAACAGAGTGTAAGAGACAGCAGCAGAGTGTAAGAGAGTGTAAGAGACAGTAGCAGAGTGTAATAGACAGTAACAGAGTGTAAGAGAGTGTTATAGACAGTAGCAGAGTGTAAGAGACAATAGCAGAGTGTAAGAGACAGTAGCAGAGTGTAATAGACTGTAGCAAAGTTTAACATAGTGTAAGAGAGTGTAAGAGACAGTAGCAGAGTGTAAAAGACAGTAACAGAGTGTAAGAGAGTGTTATAGACAGTAGCAGAGTTTAAGAGACAGTAACAGAGTGTAAGAGACAGTAACAGAGTGTAAGAAGGTGTAAGAGACAGTAGCAGAGTGTAGGAGAGTGTAAGAGACAGTAACAGAGTGTAAGAGACAGCAGCAGAGTGTAAGAGAGTGTAAGAGACAGTAACAGAGTGTAAGAGAGTGTAAGAGAGTGTAAGAGACAGTAACAGAGTGTACGAGACAGTAACAGAGTGTAAGAGACAGTAACAGAGTGTAAGACACAGTAACAGAGTGTACGAGAGTGTAGTAGAGTGTAAGAGACAGTAACATAGCGTAAGAGACAGTAGCAGAGTGTAAGAGACAGTAGCAGAGTGTAAGAGACAGTAGCAGAGTGTAAGAGACAGTAGAAAAGTGTAAAAGACAGTAGCAGAGTGTAAGAGAGTGTAAGAGACAGTAACAGAGTGTAAGAGAGTGTAACAGCGTGTAAGAGAGTGTAAGAGACAGTAACAGAGTGTAGGAGAGTGTAAGAGACAGTAACAGAGTGTAAGAGAGTGTAACAGAGTGTAAGAGACAGTAACAGAGTGTACGAGACAGTAACAGAGTGTAAGAGACAGTAATAGAGTGTATGAGAGTGTAGTAGAGTGTAAGAGACAATAACAGAGCGTAAGAGACAATAGCAGAGTGTAAGAGACAGAAGCAGAGTGAAAGAGAGAGTAGCAGAGTGTAAGAGACAGTAGCAGAGTGTAAGAGAGTGTAAGAGACAGTTACAGAGTGTAAGAGAGTGTAACAGAGTGTAAGAGAGTGTAAGAGACAGTAACAGAGTGTAGGAGAGTGTAAGAGACAGTCACAGAGTGTAAGAGACAGTAACAGAGTGTTAGAGACAGCAGCAGAGTGTAAGAGAGTGTAACATAGTGTAAGAGAGTGTAAGAGACAGTAGCAGAGTGTAATAGACAGTAACAGAGTGTAAGTGAGTGTTATAGACAGTATCAGAGTGTAAGAGACAATAGCAGAGTGTAGGAGACAGTAGCAGAGTGTAATAGACTGTAGCAGAGTGTAACAGAGTGTAAGAGAGTGTAAGCGACAGTAGCAGAGTGTAATAGACAGTAACAGAGTGTAAGAGAGTGTTATAGACAGTAGCAGACTGTAAGAGACAATAGCAGCGTGTAAGAGACAGTAGCAGAGTGTAATAGACTGTAGCAGAGTGTAACAGAGTGTAAGAGAATGTAAGAGACAGTAGCAGAGTGTAATAGACAGTAACAGAGTGTAAGAGAGTGTTATAGACAGTAGCAGAGTGTAAGAGACAATAGCAGAGTGTAAGAGACAGTAACAGAGTGTAAGAGACAGTAACAGAGTGTAAGAGACAGTAGCAGAGTGAAAGAGACAGTAGTAGAGTGTAGTAGAGTGTAGTAGAGTGTAAGAGAGTGTCACATGGCATATACCGTCCTCTAGGATCACATAGTCCCGAATGATCTCAGTATACTGTGAACGTCTTTGGGGATCTCTTCGCGTAGACATCGTAAACCCGTGTAAGAGACAGTAGCAGAGAGTAAGAGACAGTAACAGAGTATATGAGACAGTAGCAGAGTGTAAGAGAGTGTAACAGAGTATAGGAGACAGTAACAAAGTATAGGAGACAGTAACAGAGTGTAAGAGAGTGTAAGAGACAGTTACAGAGTGTAAGAGAGTGTAACAGAGTGTAAGAGACAGTAACAGAGTGTACAAGACAGTAACAGAGTGTAAGATACAGTAACAGAGTGTATGACAGTGTAGTAGAGTGTAAGAGACAGTAACAGAGCGTAAGAGATAGTAGCAGAGTGTAAGAGACAGTAACAGAGTGTAAGAGACAATAGCAGAGTGCAAGAGACAGTAACAGAGTGTTAGAGACAGTAGCAGAGTGTAAGAGAGTGTAAGAGACAGTAACAGTGTGTAAGAGGGTGTAACAGCGTCTAAGAGAGTGTAACAGCGTGTAAGATAGTGTAACAGAGTGTAAGAGAGTGTAAGAGACAGTAACAGAGTGTAAGAGGGTGTAAGAGACAGTAGCAGAGTGTAGGAGAGTGTAAGAGAGTGTAAGAGAGTGTAAGAGACAGTAACAGAGTGTGAGAGACAGTAACAGAGTGTAAGAGACAGCAGCAGAGTGTAAGAGAGTGTAAGAGACAGTGACAGAGTGTAAGAGAGTGTAACAGAGTGTAAGAGACAGTAACAGAGTGTACGAGACAGTAACAGAGTGTAAGAGACAGTAACAGAGTGTACGAGAGTTTAGTAGAGTGTAAGAGACAGTAACAGAGCGTAAGAGACAGTAGCAGAGTGTAAGAGACAGTAGCAGAGTGTAAGAGAGTGTAAGAGACAGTAACAGAGTGTAGGAGAGTGTAAGAGACAGTAACAGAGTGTAAGAGACAGTAACAGAGTGTAAGAGACAGCACCAGAGTGTAAGAGAGTGTAACATAGTGTAAGAGAGTGTAAGAGACAGTAGCAGAGTGTAATAGACAGTAACAGAGTGTAAGAGAGTGTTATGGACAGTAGCAGAGTGTAAGAGACAATAGCACAGTGTAAGATACAGTAGCAGAGTGTAAGAGACAGTAACAGAGTGTAAGAGACAGTAGCAGAGTGAAAGAGACAGTAGTAGAGTGTAGTAGAGTGTAGTAGAGTGTAGTAGAGTGTCAAATGGCATATACCGTCCTCTAGGATCACATACTCCCGAATGATCTCAGTATACTGTGAACGTCTTTGGGGATCTCTTCGCGTAGACATCGTAAACCTGTGTAAGAGACAGTAGCAGAGAGTAAGAGACAGTAACAGAGTATATGGGACAGTAGCAGAGTGTAAGAGAGTGTAACAGAGTATAGGAGACAGTATCAGAGTATAGGAGACAGTAACAGAGTGTAACAGAGTGTAAGAGACAGTTACAGAGTGTAAGAGAGTGTAATAGACAGTAACAGTGTAAGAGAGTGTTATAGACAGTAGCAGAGTGTAAGAGACAATAGCAGAGTGTAAGAGACAGTAGCAGAGTGTAATAGACAGTAACAGAGTGTAAGAGAGTGTTATAGACAGTAGCAGAGTTTAAGAGACAGTAACAGAGTGTAAGAGAGTAACAGAGTGTAAGAGGGTGTAAGAGACAGTAGCAGAGTGTAGGAGAGTGTAAGAGACAGTAACAGAGTGTAAGAGACAGTAACAGAGTGTAAGAGACAGCAGCAGAGTGTAAGAGAGTGTAAGAGACAGTAACAGAGAGTAAGAGAGTGTAACAGAGTGTAAGAGACAGTAACAGAGTGTACGAGACAGTAACAGAGTATAAGAGACAGTAACAGAGTGTAGGAGAGTGTAGTAGAGTGTAAGAGACAGTAACAGAGTGTAAGAGACAGTAGCAGAGTGTAAGAGACAGAAGCAGAGTGAAACAGAGAGTAGCAGAGTGTAAGAGACAGTGGCAGAGTGTGAGAGACAGTAGCAGAGTGTAAGAGAGTGTAAGAGACAGTAACAGAGTGTAAGAGAGTGTAACAGCGTGTAAGAGAGTGTAACAGAGTGTAAGAGAGTGTAAGAGACAGTAACAGAGTGTAGGAGAGTGTAAGAGACAGTAACAGAGTGTAAGAGACAGTAACAGAGTGTAAGAGACAGCAGCAGAGTGTAAGAGAGTGTAACATAGTGTAAGAGAGTGTAAGAGACAGTAGCAGAGTGTAATAGACAGTAACAGAGTGTAAGAGAGTGTAAGAGACAAATACAGAGTGTAAGAGAGTGTAAGAAACAGTAGCAGAGTGTAATAGACAGTAACAGAGTGTAAGAGAGTGTTATAGACAGTAGCAGAGTGTAAGAGACAATAGCAGAGTGTAAGAGACAGTAGCAGAGTGTAATAGACTGTAGCAGAGTGTAAAATAGTGTAAGAGAGTGTAAGAGACAGAAGCAGAGTGTAATAGACAGTAACAGAGTGTAAGAGAGTGTTATAGACAGTAGCAGAGTTTAAGAGACAGTAACAGAGTGTAAGAGACAGTAACAGAGTGAAAGAGACAGTAGTAGAGTGAAAGAAACAGTAGTAGAGTGTAGTAGAGTGTAAGAGAGTGTCACATGGCATGTACCGTCCTCTGGGATCACATAGTCCCGAATGATCTCAGTATACTGTGAACGTCTTTGGGGATCTCTTTGCGTAGACATCGAAAACCTGTGTAGGAGACAGTAGCAGAGAGTAAGAGAGTGTAACAGAGTATAGGAGACAGTAACAGAGTATAGGAGACAGTAACAGAGTGTAAGAGAATGTAAGAGACAGTAACAGAGTGTAAGAGAGTGTAACAGAGTGTAAGAGACAGTAACAGAGTGTAAGAGGGTGTAAGAGACAGTAGCAGAGTGTAGGAGAGTGTAAGAGAGTGTAAGAGAGTGTAAGAGACAGTAACAGAGTGTAAGAGACAGTAAAAGAGTATATGAGACAGCAGCAGAGTGTAAGAGAGTGTAACAGAGTATAGGAGACAGTAACAGAGTATAGGAGACAGTAACAGAGTGTAAGAGACAGTAACAGAGTGTACGAGACAGTAACAGAGTGTAAGATACAGTAACAGAGTGTATGACAGTGTAGTAGAGTGTAAGAGACAGTAACAGAGCGTAAGAGATAGTAGCAGAGTGTAAGAGACAGTAGCAGAGTGAAAGAGACAGTAACAGAGTGTAAGAGACAGTAGCAGAGTGTAAGTGACAGTAACAGAATGTAAGAGACAGTAGCAGAGTGTAAGAGAGTGTAACAGCGTGTAAGAGAGTGTAACAGAGTGTAAGAGACAGTAACAGAGTGTAAGAGGGTGTAAGAGACAGTAGCAGAGTGTAGGAGAGGGTAAGAGAGTGTAAGAGACTGTAAGAGACAGTAACAGAGTGTAAAAGACAGTAACAGAGTATATGAGACAGCAGCAGAGTGTAAGAGAGTGTAACAGAGTATAGGAGACAGTAACATAGTATAGGAGACAGTAACAGAGTGTAAGAGACAGTAACAGAGTGTACGAGACAGTAACAGAGTGTAAGATACAGTAACAGAGTGTATGACAGTGTAGTAGAGTGTAAGAGACAGTAACAGAGCGAAAGAGACAGTAACAGAGTGTAAGAGACAGTAGCAGAGTGTAAGAGAGTGTAAGAGACAGTAACAGCGTGTAAGAGGGTGTAACAGCGTGTAAGAGAGTGTAACAGCGTGTAAGAGAGTGTAACAGCGTGTAAGAGAGTGTAAGAGACAGTAACAGAGTGTAAGAGGGTGTAAGAGACAGTAGCAGAGTGTAGGAGAGTGTAAGAGAGTGTAAGAGAGTGTAAGAGACAGTAACAGAGTGTACGAGAGTGTAGTAGAGTGTAAGAGACAGTAACAGAGCGTAAGAGACAGTAACAGAGTGTAAGAGACAGAAGCAGAGTGAAAGAGAGAGTAGCAGAGTGTAAGAGACAGTAGCAGAGTGTAAGAGACAGTAGCAGAGTGTAAGAGAGTGTAAGAGACAGTAACAAAGTGTAGGAGAGTGTAAGAGACAGTAACAGAGTGTAAGAGACAGTAACAGAGTGTAAGAGACAGCAGCAGAGTGTAAGAGACAGCAGCAGAGTGTAAGAGAGTGTAACATAGTGTAAGAGAGTGTAAGAGACAGAAGCAGAGTGCAATAGACAGTAACAGAGTGTAAGAGAGTGTTATAGACAGTAGCAGAGTGTAAGAGACAATAGCAGAGTGTAAGATACAGTAGCAGAGTGTAAGAGACAGTAACAGAGTGTAAGAGACAGTAACAGAGTGTAAGAGACAGTAACAGAGTGTACGAGAGTGTAGTAGAGTGTAAGAGACAGTAACAGAGCGTAAGAGACAGTAGCAGAGTGTAAGAGACAGAAGCAGAGTGTAAGAGACAGCAGCAAAATGTAAGAGAGTGTAACATAGTGTAAGAGACAGTAGCAGAGTGTAAGAGACAGTAACAGAGTGTAAGAGGGTGTAAGAGACAGTAGCAGAGTGTAGGATAATGTAAGAGAGTGTAAGAGACAGTAACAGAGTGTAAGAGACAGTAACAGAGTGTAAGAGACAGCAGCAGAGTGTAAGAGAGTGTAAGAGACAGTAACATAGTGTAAGAGAGTGTAACAGAGTGTACGAGACAGTAACAGAGTGTAAGAGACAGTAACAGAGTGTAGGAGAGTGTAGTAGAGTGTAAGAGACAGTAACAGAGCGTAAGAGACAGTAGCAGAGTGTAAGAGACAGAAGCAGAGTGAAACAGAGAGTAGCAGAGTGTAAGAGACAGTGGCAGAGTGTGAGAGACAGTAGCAGAGTGTAAGAGAGTGTAAGAGACAGTAACAGAGTGTAGGAGAGTGTAAGAGACAGTAACAGAGGGTAAGAGACAGTAACAGAGTGTACGAGAGTGTAGTAGAGTGTGAGAGACAGTAACAGAGTGTAAGAGAGTGTAACAGCGTGTAAGAGAGTGTAACAGAGTGTAAGAGAGTGTAAGAGACAGTAACAGAGTGTAGGAGAGTGTAAGAGACAGTAACAGAGTGTAAGAGACAGTAACAGAGTGTACGAGAGTGTAGTAGAGTGTGAGAGACAGTAACAGAGCGTAAGAGACAGTAGCAGAGTGTAAGAGACAGAAGCAGAGTGAAAGAGAGAGTAGCAGAGTGTAAGAGACAGTAGCATAGTGTAAGAGACAGTAGCAGAGTGTAAGAGAGTGTAAGAGACAGTAACAGAGTGTAGGAGAGTGTAAGAGACAGTAACAGATTGTAAGAGACAGTAACAGAGTGTAAGAGACAGCAGCAGAGTGTAAGAGAGTGTAACATAGTGTAAGAGAGTGTAAGAGACAGTAGCAGAGTGTAATAGACAGTAACAGAGTGTAAGAGAGTGTTATGGACAGTAGCAGAGTGTAAGAGACAATAGCACAGTGTAAGATACAGTAGCAGAGTGTAAGAGACAGTAACAGAGTGTAAGAGACAGTAACAGAGTGTAAGAGACAGTAGCAGAGTGAAAGGGACAGTAGTAGAGTGTAGTGGAGTGTAGTAGAACGTAAGAGAGTGTCACATGGCATATACCGTCCTCTAGGATCACATAGTCCCGAATGATCTCAGTATACTGTGAACGTCTTTGGGGATCTCTTCGCGTAGACATCGTAAACCTGTGTAAGAGACAGTAGCAGAGAGTAAGAGACAGTAACAGAGTACATGAGACAGTAGCAGAGTGTAAGAGAGTGTAACAGAGTATAGGAGGCAGTAACAGAGTATAGGAGACAGTAAGAGAGTGTAAGAGAGTGTAAGAGACAGTTACAGAGTGTAAGAGAGTGTAAGAGACAGCAGAGTGTAATAGACAGTAACAGAGTGTAAGAGAGTGTTATAGACAGTAGCAGAGTGTAAGAGACAATAGCAGAGTGTAAGAGACAGTAGCAGAGTGTAATAGACTGTAGCAGAGTGTAACATAGTGTAAGAGAGTGTAAGAGACAGTAGCAGAGTGTAATAGACAGTAACAGAGTGTAAGAGAGTGTTATAGACAGTAGCAGAGTTTAAGAGACAGTAACAGAGTGTAAGAGACAATAACAGAGTGTAAGAGGGTGTAAGAGACAGTAGCAGAGTGTAGGAGAGTGTAAGAGAGTGAAAGAGAGTGTAAGAGACAGTAACAGAGTGTAAGAGACAGTAACAGAGTGTTAGAGACAGCAGCAGAGTGTAAGAGAGTGTAAGAGACAGTAACAGAGTGTAAGAGAGTGTAACAGAGTGTAAGAGACAGTAACAGAGTGTAAGAGACAGTAACAGAGTGTACGAGACAGTAACAGAGTGTAAGAGAGTGTAGTAGAGTGTAAGAGACAGTAACAGTGCGTAAGAGACAGTAGCAGAGTGTAAGAGACAGAAGCAGAGTGAAACAGAGAGTAGCAGAGTGTAAGAGACAGTAACAGAGTTTAAGAGAGTGTAACAGCATGTAAGAGAGTGTAACAGAGTGTAAGAGAGTGTATGAGACAGTAACAGAGTGTAACAGAGTTTAAGAGACAGTAACAGAGTGTAAGAGACAGTAACAGATTGTAAGAGACAGTAACAGAGTGTACGAGAGTGTAGTAGAGTGTAAGAGACAGTAACAGAGCGTAAGAGACAGTAGCAGAGTGTAAGAGACAGAAGCAGAGTGAAACAGAGAGTAGCAGAGTGTAAGAGACAGAAGCAGAGTGTAAGAGAGTGTAACAGCGTGTAAGAGAGTGTAACAGAGTGTAAGAGAGTGTAAGAGACAGTAACAGAGTGTAGGAGAGTGTGAGAGACAGTAACAGAGTGTCAGAGACAGTAACAGAGTGTAAGAGACAGCAGCAGAGTGTAAGAGAGTGTAACATAGTGTAAGAGAGTGTAAGAGACAGTAGCAGAGTGTAATAGACAGTAACAGAGTGTAAGAGAGTGTAAGAGACATTAGCAGAGTGTAATAGACAATAACAGAGTGTAAGAGAGTGTTGTAGACAGTAGCAGAGTTTAAGAGACAGTAACAGAGTGTAAGAGACAGTAACAGAGTGTAAGAGACAGTAATAGAGTGAAAGAGACAGTAGCAGAGTGAAAGAAACAGTAGTAGAGTGTAGTAGAGTGTAGTAGAGTGTAGTACAGTGTAAGAGAGTGTCACATGGCATGTACCGTCCTCTAGGATCACATAGTCCCGAATGATCTCAGTATACTGTGAACGTCTTTGGGGATCTCTTCGCGTAGACATCGTAAACCTGTGTAAGAGACAGTAGCAGAGAGTAAGAGACGGTAACAGAGTATATGAGACAGTAGCAGAGTGTAAGAGAGTGTAACAGAGTATAGGAGACAGTAACAGAGTATAGGAGACAGTAACAGAGTGTAAGAGAATGTAAGAGACAGTAACAGAGTGTAAGAGAGTGTAACAGAGTGTAAGAGACAGTAACAGAGTGTAAGAGGGTGTAAGAGACAGTAGCAGAGTGTAGGAGAGTGTAAGAGAGTGTAAGAGAGTGTAACAGAGTGTAAGAGAGAGTAACAGAGTGTACGCGACAGTAACAGAGTGTAAGAGACAGTAACAGAGTGTACGAGAGTGTAGTAGAGTGTAAGAGACAGTAACAGAGCATAAGAGACAGAAGCAGAGTGAGAGAGAGTAGCAGAGTGTAAGAGACAGTAGCAGAGTGTAAGAGACAGTAGCAGAGTGTAATAGAGTGTAAGAGACAGTAACAGAATGTAAGAGAGTGTAACAGCGTGTAAGAGAGTGTAACAGAGTTTAAGAGAGTGTAAGAGACAGTAACAGAGTGTAGGAGAGTGTAAGAGACAGTAACAGAGTGTAAGAGACAGTAACAGAGTGTAAGAGACAGCAGCAGAGTGTAAGAGAGTGTAACATAGTGTTAGAGAGTGTAAGAGACAGTAGCAGAGTGTAATAGACAGTAACAGAGTGTAAGAGAGTGTAAGAGACAGTAGCAGAGTGCAATAGACAGTAACAGAGTGTAAGAGAGTGTTATAGACTGTAGCAGAGTTTAAGAGACAGTAACAGAGTGTAAGAGACAGTAACAGAGTGTAAGAGACAGTAACAGAGTGAAAGAGACAGTAGCAAAGTGAAAGAAACAGTAGTAGAGTGTAGTAGAGTGTAGTAGAGTGTAAGAGAGTGTCACATGGCATATACCGTCCTCTAGGATCACATAGTCCCGAATGATCTCAGTATACTGTGAACGTCTTTGGGGATCTCTTCGCGTAGACATCGTAAACCTGTGTAAGAGACAGTAGCAGAGAGTAAGAGACAGTAACAGAGTATATGAGACAGTAGCAGAGTGTAAGAGAGTGTAACAGAGTATAGGAGACAGTAACAGAGTATAGGAGACAGTAACAGAGTGTAAGAGACAGTTACAGAGTGTACGAGACAGTGACAGAGTGTATGACAGTGTAGTAGAGTGTCAGAGACAGTAACAGAGCGTAAGAGATAGTAGCAGAGTGTAAGAGACAGTAGCAGAGTGAAAGAGACAGTAACAGAGTGTAGGAGACATTAGCAGAGTGTAAGAGACAGTAACAGAGTGTAAGAGACAGTAGCAGAGTGTAAGAGAGTGTAAGAGACAGTAACAGTGTGTAAGAGGGTGTAACAGCGTGTAAGAGAGTGTAACAGAGTGTAAGAGAGTGTAAGAGACAGTAACAGAGTGTAAGAGGGTGTAAGAGACAGTAACAGAGTGTAAGAGAGTGTAACAGAGTGTAAGAGACAGTAACAGAGTGTACGCGACAGTAACAGAGTGTAAGAGACAGTAACAGAGTGTACGAGAGTGTAGTAGAGTGTAAGAGACAGTAACAGAGCATAAGAGACAGAAGCAGAGTGAGAGAGAGTAGCAGAGTGTAAGAGACAGTAGCAGAGTGTAAGAGACAGTAGCAGAGTGTAATGGAGTGTAAGAGACAGTAACAGAATGTAAGAGAGTGTAACAGCGTGTAAGAGAGTGTAACAGAGTGTAAGAGAGTGTAAGAGACAGTAACAGAGTGTAGGAGAGTGTAAGAGACAGTAACAGAGTGTAAGAGACAGTAACAGAGTGTAAGAGACAGCAGCAGAGTGTAAGAGAGTGTAACATAGTGTAAGAGAGTGTAAGAGACAGTAGCAGAGTGTAATAGACAGTAACAGAGTGTAAGAGAGTGTAAGAGACAGTAGCAGAGTGCAATAGACAGTAACAGAGTGTAAGAGAGTGCTATAGACTGTAGCAGAGTTTAAGAGACAGTAACAGAGTGTAAGAGACAGTAACAGAGTGTAAGAGACAGTAACAGAGTGAAAGAGACAGTAGCAGAGTGAAAGAAACAGTAGTAGAGTGTAGTAGAGTGTAGTAGAGTGTAAGAGAGTGTCACATGGCATATACCGTCCTCTAGGATCACATAGTCCCGAATGATCTCAGTATACTGTGAATGTCTTTGGGGATCTCTTCGCGTAGACATCGTAAACCTGTGTAAGAGACAGTAGCAGAGAGTAAGAGACAGTAACAGAGTATATGAGACAGTAGCAGAGTGTAAGAGAGTGTAACGGAGTATAGGAGACAGTAACAGAGTATAAGAGACAGTAACAGAGTGTAAGAGAATGTAAGAGACAGTAACAGAGTGTAACAGAGTGTAAGAGACAGTAACAGAGTGTAAGAGACAGCAGCAGAGTGTAAAAGAGTGTAACAGAGTATAGGAGACAGTAACAGAGTATAGGAGACAGTAACAGAGTGTAAGAGACAGTAACAGAGTGTACGAGACAGTAACAGAGTGTAAGATACAGTAACAGAGTGTATGACAGTGTAGTAGAGTGTAAGAGACAGTAACAGAGCGTAAGAGATAGTAGCAGAGTGTAAGAGACAGTAACAGTGTGTAAGAGGGTGTAACAGCGTGTAAGAGAGTGTAACAGCGTGTAAGAGAGTGTAAGAGACAGTAGCAGAGTGCAATAGACAGTAACAGAGTGTAAGAGAGTGTTATAGACTGTAGCAGAGTTTAAGAGACAGTAACAGAGTGTAAGAGACAGTAACAGAGTGTAAGAGACAGTAACAGAGTGAAAGAGACAGTAGCAGAGTGAAAGAAACAGTAGTAGAGTGTAGTAGAGTGTAGTAGAGTGTAAGAGAGTGTCACATGGCATATACCGTCCTCTAGGATCACATAGTCCCGAATGATCTCAGTATACTGTGAACGTCTTTGGGGATCTCTTCGCGTAGACATCGTAAACCTGTGTAAGAGACAGTAGCAGAGAGTAAGAGACAGTAACAGAGTATATGAGACAGTAGCAGAGTGTAAGAGAGTGTAACAGAGTATAGGAGACAGTAACAGAGTATAGGAGACAGTAACAGAGTGTAAGAGACAGTTACAGAGTGTACGAGACAGTGACAGAGTGTATGACAGTGTAGTAGAGTGTCAGAGACAGTAACAGAGCGTAAGAGATAGTAGCAGAGTGTAAGAGACAGTAGCAGAGTGAAAGAGACAGTAACAGAGTGTAGGAGACATTAGCAGAGTGTAAGAGACAGTAGCAGAGTGTAAGAGAGTGTAAGAGACAGTAACAGTGTGTAAGAGGGTGTAACAGCGTGTAAGAGAGTGTAACAGAGTGTAAGAGAGTGTAAGAGACAGTAACAGAGTGTAAGAGGGTGTAAGAGACAGTAACAGAGTGTACGCGACAGTAACAGAGTGTAAGAGACAGTAACAGAGTGTACGAGAGTGTAAGAGACAGTAACAGTGTGTAAGAGGGTGTAACAGCGTGTAAGAGAGTGTAACAGCGTGTAAGAGAGTGTAAGAGACAGTAACAGAGTGTAAGAGGGTGTAAGAGACAGTAGCAGAGTGTAGGAGAGTGTAAGAGAGTGTAAGAGAGTGTAAGAGACAGTAACAGAGTGTAAGAGAGAGTAACAGAGCGTAAGAGACAGAAGCAGAGTGAAAGAGAGAGTAGCAGATTGTAAGAGACAGTAGCAGAGTGTAAGAGACAGTAGCAGAGTGTAAGAGAGTGTAAGAGACAGTAACAGAGTGTAGGAGAGTGTAAGAGACAGTAACAGAGTGTACGAGAGTGTAGTAGAGTGTAAGAGACAGTAACAGAGCGTAAGAGACAGAAGCAGAGTGAGAGAGAGTAGCAGAGTGTAAGAGACAGTAGCAGAGTGTAAGAGACAGTAGCAGAGTGTAATAGAGTGTAAGAGACAGTAACAGAATGTAAGGGAGTGTAACAGAGTGTAAGAGAGTGTAAGAGACAGTAACAGAGTGTAGGAGAGTGTAAGAGACAGTAACAGAGTGTAAGAGACAGTAACAGAGTGTAAGAGACAGCAGCAGAGTGTAAGAGAGTGTAACAGAGTGTAAGAGACAGCAGCAGAGTGTAAGAGAGTGTAACATAGTGTAAGAGAGTGTAAGAGACAGTAGCAGAGTGTAATAGACAGTAACAGAGTGTAAGAGAGTGTAAGAGACAGTAGCAGAGTGCAATAGACAGTAACAGAGTGTAAGAGAGTGTTATAGACTGTAGCAGAGTTTAAGAGACAGTAACAGAGTGTAAGAGACAGTAACAGAGTGAAAGAGACAGTAGCAGAGTGAAAGAAACAGTAGTAGAGTGTAGTAGAGTGTAGTAGAGTGTAAGAGAGTGTCACATGGCATATACCGTCCTCTAGGATCACATAGTCCCGAATGATCTCAGTATACTGTGAACGTCTTTGGGGATCTCTTCGCGTAGACATCGTAAACCTGTGTAAGAGACAGTAGCAGAGAGTAAGAGACAGTAACAGAGTATATGAGACAGTAGCAGAGTGTAAGAGAGTGTAACAGAGTATAGGAGACAGTAACAGAGTATAAGAGACAGTAACAGAGTGTAAGAGAATGTAAGAGACAGTAACAGAGTGTAACAGAGTGCACGAGACAGTAACAGAGTGTAAGAGACAGTAACAGAGTATATGAGACAGCAGCAGAGTGTAAAAGAGTGTAACAGAGTATAGGAGACAGTAACAGAGTATAGGAGACAGTAACAGAGTGTAAGAGACAGTAACAGAGTGTACGAGACAGTAACAGAGTGTAAGATACAGTAACAGAGTGTATGACAGTGTAGTAGAGTGTAAGAGACAGTAACAGAGCGTAAGAGATAGTAGCAGAGTGTAAGAGACAGTAGCAGAGTGTAAGAGACAGTAGCAGAGTGTAAGAGAGTGTAAGAGACAGTAACAGTGTGTAAGAGGGTGTAACAGCGTGTAAGAGAGTGTAACAGCGTGTAAGAGAGTGTAACAGCGTGTAAGAGAGTGTAAGAGACAGTAACAGAGTGTAAGAGGGTGTAAGAGACAGTAGCAGAGTGTAGGAGAGTGTAAGAGAGTGTAAGAGAGTGTAAGAGACAGTAACAGAGTGTAAGAGAGAGTAACAGAGCGTAAGAGACAGAAGCAGAGTGAAAGAGAGAGTAGCAGAGTGTAAGAGACAGTAGCAGAGTGTAAGAGACAGTAGCAGAGTGTAAGAGAGTGTAAGAGACAGTAACAGAGTGTAGGAGAGTGTAAGAGACAGTAACAGAGTGTAAGAGACAGTAACAGAGTGTAAGAGACAGCAGCAGAGTGTAAGAGAGTGTAACATAGTGTAAGAGAGTGTAAGAGACAGAAGCAGAGTGTAATAGACAGTAACAGAGTGTAAGAGAGTGTTATAGACAGTAGCAGAGTGTAAGAGACAATAGCAGAGTGTAAGATACAGTAGCAGAGTGTAAGAGACAGTAACAGAGTGTAAGAGACAGTAACAGAGTGTAAGAGACAGCAGCAGAGTGTAAGAGAGTGTAAGAGACAGTAACAGAGTGTAAGAGAGTGTAACAGAGTGTAAGAGACAGTAACAGAGTGTAAGAGACAGTAACAGAGTGTACGAGAGTGTAGGAGAGTGTAAGAGACAGTAACAGAGCGTAAGAGACAGTAGCAGAGTGTAAGAGACAGAAGCAGAGTGAAACAGAGAGTAGCAGAGTGTAAGAGACAGTAGCAGAGTGTAAGAGACAGTAGCAGATTGTAAGAGAGTGTAAGAGACAGTAACAGAGTGTAAGAGAGTGTAACAGCGTGTAAGACAGTGTAACTGAGTGTAAGAGAGTGTAAGAGACAGTAACAGAGTGTAGGAGAGTGTAAGAGACAGTAACAGAGTGGAAGAGACAGCAGCAGAGTGTAAGAGAGTGTAACATAGTGTAAGAGAGTGTAAGAGACAGTTGCAAAGTGTAATAAACAGTAACAGAGTGTAAGAGAGTGTAAGAGACAGTAGCAGAGTGTAATAGACAGTAACAGAGTGTAAGAGAGTGTTATAGACAGTAGCAGAGTTTAAGAGACAGTAACAGAGTGTAAGAGACAGTAACAGAGTGTAAGAGACAGTAACAGAGTGAAAGAGACAGTAGCAGAGTGAAAGAAACATTAGTAGAGTGTAGTAGAGTGTAAGAGATTTTCACATGGTATATACCGTCCTCTAGGATCACATAGTCCCGAATGATCTCAGTATACTGTGAACGTCTTTGGGGATCTCTTCGCGTAGACATCGTAAACCTGTGTAAGAGACAGTAGCAGAGAGTAAGAGATGGTAACAGAGTATATGAGACAGTAGCAGAGTGTAAGAGAGTGTAACAGAGTATAGGAGACAGTAACAGAGTATAGGAGACAGTAACAGAGTGTAAGAGAATGTAAGAGACAGTAACAGAGAGTAAGAGAGTGTAACAGAGTGTAAGAGACAGTAACAGAGTGTAAGAGGGTGTAAGAGACAGTAGCAGAGTGTAGGAGAGTGTAAGAGAGTGTAAGAGAGTGTAAGAGACAGTAACAGAGTGTAAGAGACAGTAACATAGTATATGAGACAGCAGCAGAGTGTAAGAGAGTGTAACAGAGTATAGGAGACAGTAACAGAGTATAGGAGACAGTAACAGAGTGTAAGAGACAGTAACAGAGTGTACGAGACAGTAACAGAGTGTATGACAGTGTAGTAGAGTGTAAGAGACAGTAACAGAGCGTAAGAGATAGTAGCAGAGTGTAAGAGACAGTAGCAGAGTGAAAGAGACAGTAACAGAGTGTAGGAGACAGTAGCAGAGTGTAAGAGACAGTAGCAGAGTGTAAGAGTGTAAGAGACAGTAACAGTGTGTAAGAGGGTGTAACAGCGTGTAAGAGAGTGTAACAGAGTGTAAGAGAGTGTAAGAGACAGTAACAGAGTGTAAGAGGGTGTAAGAGACAGTAGCAGAGTGTAGGAGAGTGTAAGAGAGTGTAAGAGACAGTAACAGAGTGTAAGAGACAGTAACAGAGTGTAAGAGACAGCAGCAGAGTGTAAGAAAGTGTAAGAGACAGTAACAGAGTGTAAGAGAGTGTAACAGAGTGTAAGAGACAGTAACAGAGTGTACGCGACAGTAACAGAGTATATGAGACAGCAGCAGAGTGTAAGAGAGTGTAACAGAGTATAGGAGACAGTAACAGAGTATAGGAGACAGTAACAGAGTGTAAGAGACAGTAACAGAGTGTACGAGACAGTAACAGAGTGTATGACAGTGTAGTAGAGTGTAAGAGACAGTAACAGAGCGTAAGAGACAGTAGCAGAGTGTAAGAGACAGAAGCAGAGTGAAAGAGACAGTAACAGAGTGTAGGAGACAGTAGCAGAGTGTAAGAGACAGTAACAGAGTGTAAGAGACAGTAGCAGAGTGTAAGAGAGTGTAAGAGACAGTAACAGTGTGTAAGAGGGTGTAACAGCATGTAAGAGAGTGTAACAGCGTGTAAGAGAGTGTAACAGCATGTAAGAGAGTGTAAGAGACAGTAACAGAGTGTAAGAGGGTGTACGAGACAGTAGCAGAGTGTAGGAGAGTGTAAGAGAGTGTAAGAGACAGTAACAGAGTGTAAGAGACAGTAACAGAGTGTACGAGACAGTAACAGAGCGTAAGAGATAATAGCAGAGTGTAAGAGACAGTAGCAGAGTGAAAGAGACAGTAACAGTGTGTAAGAGACAGTAGCAGAGTGTAATTGACAGTAACAGAATGTAAGAGACAGTAGCAGAGTGTAAGAGAGTGTAAGAGACAGTAACAGTGTGTAAGAGGGTGTAACAGCGTGTAAGAGAGTGTAACAGAGTGTAAGAGACAGTAACAGAGTGTAAGAGAGTGTTATAGACAGTAACAGAGCGTAAGAGATAGTAGCAGAGTGTAAGAGACAGTAGCAGAGTGAAAGAGACAGTAACAGAGTGTAGGAGACAGTAGCAGAGTTTAAGAGACAGTAGCAGAGTGTAAGAGTGTAAGAGACAGTAACAGTGTGTAAGAGGGTGTAACAGCGTGTAAGAGAGTGTAACAGAGTGTAAGAGAGTGTAAGAGACAGTAACAGAGTGTAAGAGGGTGTAAGAGACAGTAGCAGAGTGTAGGAGAGTGTAAGAGAGTGTAAGAGACAGTAACAGAGTGTAAGAGACAGTAACAGAGTGTAAGAGACAGCAGCAGAGTGTAAGAAAGTGTAAGAGACAGTAACAGAGTGTAAGAGAGTGTAACAGAGTGTAAGAGACAGTAACAGAGTGTACGCGACAGTAACAGAGTATATGAGACAGCAGCAGAGTGTAAGAGAGTGTAACAGAGTATAGGAGACAGTAACAGAGTATAGGAGACAGTAACAGAGTGTAAGAGACAGTAACAGAGTGTACGAGACAGTAACAGAGTGTATGACAGTGTAGTAGAGTGTAAGAGACAGTAACAGAGCGTAAGAGACAGTAGCAGAGTGTAAGAGACAGAAGCAGAGTGAAAGAGACAGTAACAGAGTGTAGGAGACAGTAGCAGAGTGTAAGAGACAGTAACAGAGTGTAAGAGACAGTAGCAGAGTGTAAGAGAGTGTAAGAGACAGTAACAGTGTGTAAGAGGGTGTAACAGCATGTAAGAGAGTGTAACAGCGTGTAAGAGAGTGTAACAGCATGTAAGAGAGTGTAAGAGACAGTAACAGAGTGTAAGAGGGTGTACGAGACAGTAGCAGAGTGTAGGAGAGTGTAAGAGAGTGTAAGAGACAGTAACAGAGTGTAAGAGACAGTAACAGAGTGTACGAGACAGTAACAGAGCGTAAGAGATAATAGCAGAGTGTAAGAGACAGTAGCAGAGTGAAAGAGACAGTAACAGTGTGTAAGAGACAGTAGCAGAGTGTAATTGACAGTAACAGAATGTAAGAGACAGTAGCAGAGTGTAAGAGAGTGTAAGAGACAGTAACAGTGTGTAAGAGGGTGTAACAGCGTGTAAGAGAGTGTAACAGAGTGTAAGAGACAGTAACAGAGTGTAAGAGAGTGTTATAGACAGTAGCAGAGTGTAAGAGACAATAGCAGAGTGTAAGATACAGTAGCAGAGTGTAAGAGACAGTAACAGAGTGTAAGAGACAGTAACAGAGTGTAAGAGACAGTAGCAGAGTGAAAGAGACAGTAGTAGAGTGTAGTAGAGTGTAGTAGAGTGTAAGAGAGTGTCACATGGCATATACCGTCCTCTAGGATCACATAGTCCCGAATGATCTCAGTATACTGTGAACGTGTTTGGGGATCTCTTCGCATAGACATCGTAAACCTGTGTAAGAGACAGTAGCAGAGAGTAAGAGACAGTAATAGAGTATATGAGACAGTAGCAGAGTGTAAGAGAGTGTAACAGAGTATAGGAGACAGTAACAAAGTATAGGAGACAGTAACAGAGTGTAAGAGAGTGTAAGAGACAGTTACAGAGTGTAAGAGACTGTAACAGAGTGTAAGAGACAGTAACAGAGTGTACAAGACAGTAACAGAGTGTAAGATACAGTAACAGAGTGTATGACAGTGTAGTAGAGTGTAAGAGACAGTAACAGAGCGTAAGAGATAGTAGCAGAGTGTAAGAGACAGTAACAGAGTGTAAGAGACAATAGCAGAGTGCAAGAGACAGTAACAGAGTGTTAGAGACAGTAGCAGAGTGTAAGAGAGTGTAAGAGACAGTAACAGTGTGTAAGAGGGTGTAACAGCGTCTAAGAGAGTGTAACAGCGTGTAAGAGAGTGTAACAGAGTGTAAGAGAGTGTAAGAGACAGTAACAGAGTGTAAGAGGGTGTAAGAGACAGTAGCAGAGTGTAGGAGAGTGTAAGAGAGTGTAAGAGAGTGTAAGAGACAGTAACAGAGTGTAAGAGACAGTAAAAGAGTATATGAGACAGCAGCAGAGTGTAAGAGAGTGTAACAGAGTATAGGAGACAGTAACAGAGTATAGGAGACAGTAACAGAGTGTAAGAGACAGTAACAGAGTGTACGAGACAGTAACAGAGTGTAAGATACAGTAACAGAGTGTATGACATTGTAGTAGAGTGTAAGAGACAGTAACAGAGCGTAAGAGACAGTAGCAGAGTGAAAGAGACAGTAACAGAGTGTAAGAGACAGTAGCAGAGTGTAAGTGACAGTAACAGAATGTAAGAGACAGTAGCAGAGTGTAAGAGAGTGTAAGAGACAGTAACAGTGTGTAAGAGGGTGTAACAGCATGTAAGAGAGTGTAACAGAGTGTAAGAGACAGTAACAGAGTGTAAGAGGGTGTAAGAGACAGTAGCAGAGTGTAGGAGAGGGTAAGAGAGTGTAAGAGAGTGTAAGAGACAGTAACAGAGTGTAAGAGACAGTAACAGAGTATATGAGACAGCAGCAGAGTGTAAGAGAGTGTAACAGAGTATAGGAGACAGTACCATAGTATAGGAGACAGTAACAGAGTGTAAGAGACAGTAACAGAGTGTACGAGACAGTAACAGAGTGTAAGATACAGTAACAGAGTGTATGACAGTGTAGTAGAGTGTAAGAGACAGTAACAGAGCGTAAGAGATAGTAGCAGAGTGTAAGAGACAGTAGCACAGTGAAAGAGACAGTAACAGAGTGTAAGAGACAGTAGCAGAGTGTAAGAGAGTGTAAGAGACAGTAAAAGTGTGTAAGAGGGTGTAACAGCGTGTAAGAGAGTGTAACAGCGTGTAAGAGAGTGTAACAGCGTGTAAGAGAGTGTAAGAGACAGTAACAGAGTGTAAGAGGGTGTAAGAGACAGTAACAGAGTGTAGGAGAGTGTAAGAGAGTGTAAGAGAGTGTAAGAGACAGTAACAGAGTGTAAGAGACAGCAGCAGAGTGTAAGAGAGTGTAAGAGACAGTAACAGAGTGTAAGAGAGTGTAACAGAGTGTAAGAGACAGTAACAGAGTGTACGAGACAGTAACAGAGTGTAAGAGACAGTAACAGAGTGTACGAGAGTGTAGTAGAGTGTAAGAGACAGTAACAGAGCGGAAGAGAAAGTAGCAGAGTGTAAGAGACAGAAGCAGAGTGAAAGAGAGAGAAGCAGAGTGAAAGAGAGAGTAGCAGAGTGTAAGAGACAGTAGCAGAGTGTAAGAGACAGTAGCAGAGTGTAAGAGAGTGTAAGAGACAGTAACAGAGTGTAGGAGAGTGTAAGAGACAGTAACAGAGTGTAAGAGACAGTAACAGAGTGTAAGAGACAGCATCAGAGTGTAAGAGAGTGTAACATAGTGTAAGAGAGTGTAAGAGACAGAAGCAGAGTGTAATAGACAGTAACAGAGTGTAAGAGAGTGTTATAGACAGTAGCAGAGTGTAAGAGACAGCAGCAGAGTGTAAGAGAGTGTAAGAGACAGTAACAGAGTGTAAGAGAGTGTAACAGAGTGTAAGAGACAGTAACAGAGTGTACGAGACAGTAACAGAGTGTACGAGACAGTAACAGAGTGTAAGAGACAGTAACAGAGTGTACGAGAGTGTAGTAGAGTGTAAGAGACAGTAACAGAGCGTAAGAGACAGTAGCAGAGTGTAAGAGACAGAAGCAGAGTGAAACAGAGAGTAGCAGAGTGTAAGAGACAGTAACAGAGTGTAAGAGAGTGTAACAGCGTGTAAGAGAGTGTAACAGAGTGTAAGAGAGTGTAAGAGACAGTAACAGAGTGTAACAGAGTTTAAGAGACAGTAACAGAGTGTAAGAGACAGTAACAGATTGTAAGAGACAGTAACAGAGTGGACGAGAGTGTAGAAGAGTGTAAGAGACAGTAACAGAGCATAAGAGACAGTAGCAGAGTGTAAGAGACAGAAGCAGAGTGAAACAGAGAGTAGCAGAGTGTAAGAGACAGTAACAGAGTGTAAGCGATTGTAACAGCGTGTAAGAGAGTGTAACAGAGTGTAAGAGAGTGTAAGAGACAGTAACAGAGTGTAGGAGAGTGTGAGAGACAGTAACAAAGTGTCAGAGACAGTAACAGAGTGTAAGAGACAGCAGCAGAGTGTAAGAGAGTGTAACATAGTGTAAGATAGTGTAAGAGACAGTAGCAGAGTGTAATAGACAGTAACAGAGTGTAAGAGAGTGTAAGAGACAGTAGCAGAGTGTAATAGACAATAACAGAGTGTAAGAGAGTGTTATAGACAGTAGAAGAGTTTAAGAGACAGTAACATAGTGTAAGAGACAGTAATAAAGTGAAAGAGACAGTAGCAGAGTGAAAGAAACAGTAGTAGAGTGTAGTAGAGTGTAGTAGAGTGTAAGAGAGTGTCACATGGCATGTACCGTCCTCTGGGATCACATAGTCCCGAATGATCTCAGTATACTGTGAACGTCTTTGGGGATCTCTTCGCGTAGACATCGTAAACCTGTGTAAGAGACAGTAGCAGAGAGTAAGAGACGGTAACAGAGTATAGGAGACAGTAACAGAGTGTAAGAGAATGTAAGAGACAGTAACAGAGTGTAAGAGAGTGTAACAGAGTGTAAGAGACAGTAACAGAGTGTAAGAGGGTGTAAGAGACAGTAGCAGAGTGTAGGAGAGTGTAAGAGAGTGTAAGAGAGTGTAAGAGACAGTAACAGAGTGTAAGAGACAGTAACAGAGTATATGAGACAGCAGCAGAGTGTAAGAGAGTGTAACAGAGTATAGGAGACAGTAACAGAGTTAAAGAGACAGTAACAGAGTGTAAGAGACAGTAACAGAGTGTACGAGACAGTAACAGAGTGTATGACAGTGTAGTAGAGTGTAAGAGACAGTAACAGAACTTAAGAGATAGTAGCAGAGTGTAAGAGACAGTAGCAGAGTGAAAGAGACAGTTACAGAGTGTAGGAGACAGTAGCAGAGTGTAAGAGACAGTAACAGAGTGTAAGAGACAGTAGCAGAGTGTAAGAGAGTGTAAGAGACAGTAAGAGAGTGTAAGAGACAGTAACAGTGTGTAAGAGGGTGTAACAGCGTGTAAGAGAGTGTAAGAGAGTGTAAGAGACAGTAACAGAGTGTAAGAGGGTGTAAGAGACAGTAGCAGAGTGTAGGAGAGTGTAAGAGAGTGTAAGAGACAGTAACAGAGTGTAAGAGACAGTAACAGAGTGTAAGAGACAGCAGCAGAGTGGAAGAGAGTGTAAGAGACAGTAACAGAGTGTAAGAGAGTGTAAGAGACAGTAACAGAGTGTACGAGACAGTAACAGAGTGTAAGAGACAGTAACAGAGTGTACGAGAGTGTAGTAGAGTGTAAGAGACAGTAACAGAGCGTAAGAGACAGTAGCAGAGTGTAAGAGACAGAAGCAGAGTGTAAGAGACAGCAGCAAAGTGTAAGAGAGTGTAACATAGTGTAAGAGAGTGTAAGAGACAGTAGCAGAGTGTCAGAGACAGTAGCAGAGTGTAGGAGAGTGTAAGAGACAGTAACAGAGTGTAAGAGACAGCAGCAGAGTGTAAGAGAGTGTAACATAGTGTAAGAGAGTGTAAGAGACAGTAGCAGAGTGTAATAGACAGTAACAGAGTGTAAGAGACAGTAACAGAGTGTACGAGAGTGTAGTAGAGTGTAAGAGACAGTAACAGAGCGTAACAGACAGTAGCAGAGTGTAAGAGACAGAAGCATAGTGAAAGAGAGAGTAGCAGAGTGTAAGAGACAGTAGCAGAGTGTAAGAGACAGTAGCAGAGTATAAGAGAGTGTAAGAGACAGTAACAGAATGTAAGAGTGTGTAACAGCGTGTAAGAGAGTGTAACAGAGTGTAAGAGAGTGTAAGAGACAGTAACAGAGTGTAGGAGAGTGTAAGAGACAGTAACAGAGTGTAAGAGACAGTAACAGAGTGTAAGAGACAGCAGCAGAGTGTAAGAGAGTGTAACATAGTGTAAGAGAGTGTAAGAGACAGTAGCAGAGTGTAATAGACAGTAACATAGTGTAAGAGAGTGTAAGAGACAGTAGCAGAGTGTAATAGACAGTAACAGAGTGTAAGAGAGTGTTATAGACAGTAGCAGAGTTTAAGAGACAGTAACAGAGTGTAAGAGAGTAACAGAGTGTAAGAGGGTGTAAGAGACAGTAGCAGAGTGTAGGAGAGTGTAAGAGAGTGTAAGAGACAGTAACAGAGTGTAAGAGACAGTAACAGAGTGTAAGAGACAGCAGCAGAGTGTAAGAGAGTGTAAGAGACAGTAACAGAGTGTAAGAGAGTGAAACAGAGTGTAAGAGACAGTAACAGAGTGTACGAGACTGTAACAGAGTGTAAGAGACAGTAACAGAGCGTAAGAGACAGTAGCAGAGTGTAAGAGACAGAAGCAGAGTGAAACAGAGAGTAGCAGAGTGTAAGAGACAGTAGCAGAGTGTAAGAGACAGTAGCAGAGTGTAAGAGAGTGTAAGAGACAGTAACAAAGTGTAGGAGAGTGTAAGAGACAGTAACAGAGTGTAAGAGACAGTAACAGAGTGTAAGAGACAGTAACAGAGTGAAAGAGACAGTAGCAGAGTGAAATAAACAGTAGTAGAGTGTAGTAGAGTGTAAGAGAGTGTCACATGGCATGTACCGTCCTCTGGGATCACATAGTCCCGAATGATCTCAGCATACTGTGAACGTCTTTGGGGATCTCTTTGCGTAGACATCGAAAACCTGTGTAAGAGACAGTAGCAGAGAGTAAGAGACGGTAACAGAGTAAATGAGACAGTAGCAGAGTGTAAGAGAGTGTAACAGAGTATAGGAGACAGTAACAGAGTATAGGAGACAGTAACAGAGTGTAAGAGAATGTAAGAGACAGTAACAGAGTGTAAGAGAGTGTAACAGAGTGTAAGAGACAGTAACAGAGTGTAAGAGGGTGTAAGAGACAGTAGCAGAGTGTAGGAGAGTGTAAGAGAGTGTAAGAGAGTGTAAGAGACAGTAACAGAGTGTAAGAGACAGTAACAGAGTATATGAGACAGCAGCAGAGTGTAAGAGAGTGTAACAGAGTGTAAGAGACAGTAACAGAGTATAGGAGACAGTAACAGAGTGTAAGAGACAGTAACAGAGTGTACGAGACAGTAACAGAGTGTATGACAGTGTAGTAGAGTGTAAGAGACAGTAACAGAGCGTAAGAGATAGTAGCAGAGTGTAAGAGACAGTAGCAGAGTGAAAGAGACAGTAACAGAGTGTAGGAGACAGTAGCAGAGTGTAAGAGACAGTAGCAGAGTGTAAGAGAGTGTAAGAGACAGTAACAGTGTGTAAGAGGGTGTAACAGCGTGTAAGAGAGTGTAACAGAGTGTAAGAGAGTGTAAGAGACAGTAACAGAGTGTAAGAGGGTGTAAGAGACAGTAGCAGAGTGTAGGGGAGGGTAAGAGAGTGTAAGAGAGTGTAAGAGACAGTAACAGAGTGTAAGAGACAGTAACAGAGTATCTGAGACAGCAGCAGAGTGTAAGTGAGTGTAACAGAGTATAGGAGACAGTAACAGAGTATAGGAGACAGTAACAGAGTGTAAGAGACAGTAACAGAGTGTACGAGACAGAAAAAGAGTGTAAGATACAGTAACAGAGTGTATGACAGTGTAGTAGAGTGTAAGAGACAGTAACAGAGCGTAGGAGATAGTAGCAGAGTGTAAGAGACAGTAACAGAGTGAAAGAGACAGTAGCAGAGTGTAAGAGACAGTAACAGAATGTAAGAGACAGTAGCAGAGTGTAAGAGACAGTAGCAGAGTGTAAGAGACAGTAGCAGAGTGTAAGAGAGTGTAAGAGACAGTAACAAAGTGTAGGAGAGTGTAAGAGACAGTAACAGAGTGTAAGAGACAGTAACAGAGTGTAAGAGACAGTAACAGAGTGAAAGAGACAGTAGCAGAGTGAAATAAACAGTAGTAGAGTGTAGTAGAGTGTAGTAGAGTGTAAGAGAGTGTCACATGGCATGTACCGTCCTCTGGGATCACATAGTCCCGAATGATCTCAGCATACTGTGAACGTCTTTGGGGATCTCTTTGCGTAGACATCGAAAACCTGTGTAAGAGACAGTAGCAGAGAGTAAGAGACGGTAACAGAGTAAATGAGACAGTAGCAGAGTGTAAGAGAGTGTAACAGAGTATAGGAGACAGTAACAGAGTATAGGAGACAGTAACAGAGTGTAAGAGAATGTAAGAGACAGTAACAGAGTGTAAGAGAGTGTAACAGAGTGTAAGAGACAGTAACAGAGTGTAAGAGGGTGTAAGAGACAGTAGCAGAGTGTAGGAGAGTGTAAGAGAGTGTAAGAGAGTGTAAGAGACAGTAACAGAGTGTAAGAGACAGTAACAGAGTATATGAGACAGCAGCAGAGTGTAAGAGAGTGTAACAGAGTGTAAGAGACAGTAACAGAGTATAGGAGACAGTAACAGAGTGTAAGAGACAGTAACAGAGTGTACGAGACAGTAACAGAGTGTATGACAGTGTAGTAGAGTGTAAGAGACAGTAACAGAGCGTAAGAGATAGTAGCAGAGTGTAAGAGACAGTAGCAGAGTGAAAGAGACAGTAACAGAGTGTAGGAGACAGTAGCAGAGTGTAAGAGACAGTAGCAGAGTGTAAGAGAGTGTAAGAGACAGTAACAGTGTGTAAGAGGGTGTAACAGCGTGTAAGAGAGTGTAACAGAGTGTAAGAGAGTGTAAGAGACAGTAACAGAGTGTAAGAGGGTGTAAGAGACAGTAGCAGAGTGTAGGGGAGGGTAAGAGAGTGTAAGAGAGTGTAAGAGACAGTAACAGAGTGTAAGAGACAGTAACAGAGTATCTGAGACAGCAGCAGAGTGTAAGTGAGTGTAACAGAGTATAGGAGACAGTAACAGAGTATAGGAGACAGTAACAGAGTGTAAGAGACAGTAACAGAGTGTACGAGACAGTAAAAGAGTGTAAGATACAGTAACAGAGTGTATGACAGTGTAGTAGAGTGTAAGAGACAGTAACAGAGCGTAGGAGATAGTAGCAGAGTGTAAGAGACAGTAACAGAGTGAAAGAGACAGTAACAGAGTGTAAGAGACAGTAGCAGAGTGTAAGAGACAGTAGCAGAGTGTAAGAGACAGTAACAGAATGTAAGAGACAGTAGCAGAGTGTAAGAGAGTGTAAGAGACAGTAACAGTGTGTAAGAGGGTGTAACAGCATGTAAGAGAGTGTAACAGCGTGTAAGAGAGTGTAACAGAGTGTAAGAGAGTGTAAGAGACAGTAACAGTGTGTAAGAGGGTGTAACAGCGTGTAAGAGAGTGCAACAGAGTGTAAGAGAGTGTAAGAGACAGTAACAGAGTGTAAGAGGGTGTAAGAGACAGTAGCAGAGTGTAGGAGAGTGTAAGAGACAGTAACAGAGCGTAAGAGATAGTAGCAGAGTGTAAGAGACAGTAGCAGAGTGAAAGAGACAGTAACAGAGTGTAAGAGGGTGTAAGAGACAGTAGCAGAGTGTAGGAGAGTGTAAGAGAGTGTAAGAGACAGTAACAGAGTGTAAGAGACAGTAACAGAGTATATGAGACAGCAGCAGAGTGTAAGAGAGTGTAACAGAGTATAGGAGACAGTAAAAGAGTTAAAGAGGCAGTAACAGAGTGTAAGAGACAGTAACAGAGTGTACGAGACAGTAACAGAGTGTATGACAGTGTAGTAGAGTGTAAGAGCCAGTAACAGAACTTAAGAGATAGTAGCAGAGTGTAAGAGACAGTAGCAGAGTGAAAGAGACAGTAACAGAGTGTAGGAGACAGTAGCAGAGTGTAAGAGACAGTAACAGAGTGTAAGAGACAGTAGCAGAGTGTAAGAGAGTGTAAGAGACAGTAACAGTGTGTAAGAGGGTGTAACAGCGTGTAAGAGAGTGTAAGAGAGTGTAAGAGACAGTAACAGAGTGTAAGAGGGTGTAAGAGACAGTAGCAGAGTGTAGGAGAGTGTAAGAGAGTGTAAGAGAGTGTAAGAGACAGTAACAGAGTGTAAGAGACAGTAACAGAGTGTAAGAGACAGCAGCAGAGTGTAAGAGAGTGTAAGAGACAGTAACAGAGTGTAAGAGAGTGTAAGAGAGTGTAAGAGACAGTGTTTTGGATGCTTTCCAATAAAGCCTTTCTTCAATTGTTGAACTGCTCCAAATTATGTGAATATAAATGTACGTGCACGGAGAGAAAAATAAGACACACGACACACTCTGGGTCAGGTCCAAAATCACTCTGCTTTATTTTGTTTATATTATAGATTATATAGTGTCCAGAAAAAAAGGGACGTCAGGTTACGTAAAGCTTATTAATTGGTTAATCCTGAAACTATGCGGAAATAGGCAGAAAGGCAGAAAACCGTTAGAAACAAATATTAGATACTTTCCTGCAACAAGATATAGCCAGAATGGCGCTTGCGGTTAGTAAAATATAGATAACTGAATACACTGCTACTTGCGTCTCTCACGTATCTGCGTGAGGTGTAACCCTTTATTGGTCGAGGCCAGCTTATATTCATTAAAGCAATAAGCGTTTCTTGCTGATATATATAATGGTTCCATAACAGTCCCCCCTTGAATATACGATGGCCGACTGTCCCTAATCCTGACAGATCCTACCGGACATGATCCCGCATCCTCTTCACCTGCAGTGGCGACAAATTATCCCTATTGGATAAAATCCCGGTTTCAGGTCTTGGACATGTCCCTCGGATCTATATGTCCCTACACGGGGCGGGGATTACTGTCAGGGGGAACTATCGAACTAGATGGTGTTTCATAAGAAGATGCAAAGCTTGGCATCGTGTCATCGTACATAAGCATTAACGGGATAGTCTTGCCTACTGCAAACATTTTATCGCATAGGCGTTGAAGACAAGGGACTACACAGAATAGCATAAAAGCAACAATAATCACAATAATCAGTAAAATTATTCCCAGCTGGACCAGAGCTTGTTTCCATCCTTTGAGCCAGCCAAACCATTCGGCCCATGGATGATCGATTCCGGAGTTGCGCTTTAATTCGTCTCCTAGAGAATTTAACTTTTTAATAGCCATGGTCACTTTTCCGTCGGGGCCTGTATTATCTGGGATGAAAGTACAACAAGTTTCTCTAATTATTCGACAGACCCCGCCTCTTTCTGCCAGAATCATATCTAATGCCATACGATTCTGAAAAGTCATCTGGGTTGCAGCCTCCAATTGATCCGAAAGTCCTTGGAGTGTATCTCGGGTATAGTTGACAAATCTCTGCTGATTATAATAGATATAGTTAATCCAGTCAACATTTTTATTTATTGTAACAATGGGAAAAATGGATTCGAAACCAGCGGCTACTTGATCTCGGGCTTTATACCCATCTGGGACCCCCCTAGGAACTCCTATTGCATCTATATACACATGGGGGTCGAAACTTCCTTCGGGGGCTTTTGAGACACTGCGTTTTTTACGGAACAGGGTAGACTGGGCCTCAACAGCTTCTGGCTCTTCCGACATTATAAATAACGGCATTATAACTTTGGCCAGTGCGCATTCACCAGTCCAACTACCTTCTAATCTGGTGCGCAATTTCATATCTCCACATAGCCAATAGATGTCTCCCAGAGAATATACTTGATTCTGTGTGGGGGGACCGGTCAAATTGCTGTATTCAGCACAATTACCATTAGAGAATTTACCAAGAAATTTGCCTGTTCCTTTGGTGTTTGAAATACAAATATAAGTGCCAGAATATATAGTAATTCCTCCGTTGAGCTTGGGAGCCTCGATTAGTAGAGGATATTCTCTTTTCCATTTCTCACATTCGGTGAATTTGTTACTGGTATTGGTATAAAGACTCAACAGACATAGTAGTGACTGATAGGGCAACTGTAGGGGTACTGTACCCAGATGTGGACGGGCTTTACCACACACATAGCAATTGGACTTATTGTGCTTAATAGCAGAATATTGCATCCACTCGAGCCATAGATTAATATCATTATATCCAGTTTCTATGGCTAAAGTATCATCATAAGTGGGATTCGCTATAGCTATCATACTTTGAATGGCGCGCAGAACAGCATATGGAATTTCCGGTGGATATGAGAGTCATTCGTGAGAGCAATGATTTACCATATTGATCTTTGAGGGCTAGGGCTTCAGGGGGCTTATATCCCCATTTGGTTCCTGAATTAGTTATAACAGAGCCCCAATACCTGCAGTCGTCCCCCCATTGCCCTCCAACATAGCATATGTACCCAACACATTCTCCTATTTGAACATCACAATACCCGGGGTCAAAATTGTCGGTGGTATCCCCTTCTTGTGTCATCACCCCGGTATATATATTGGTGTAGCGTTTAGAAACACAATCTATAATGTGACAAAATTGGAATGAGTATGTGGCTACTGTTGTGCTACTGGAGTTGTACCAAAAAATGGGAGGACCTGCTTGTTTTGCATCTCTTGTAATGGCTACCCGACCCCCCTGGTGACTGATAGCTTGGGCTGGTTTTCCCCATGTATGTTGGAAAATGAATGATAATAATAGTGGGATGCCCACTCTTTTGCAAAGGATATGCATTCTAGGAGTCATTGATTGGAGGATCGTATCCTTTGACTCTCTTGCAATGCGATGCGTGTATCCACGTGGGTTTCCCTTCAACTTTTATTGAGGTAGGAGTCGTTAGTAGCACTTGAAAAGGGCCCTCGAATCTCGGTTCCAAAGTAGATCGGACGTGTTTCTTCACGACCACCCACTCTCCAGGCAATAGAGAGTGAGTACCTTCGAGGATATTGGGATCTGGAATAGAAGAGAAAACTTGGGTATATATATTAGATAATTGAGTAGTCAAAGCAATAACATATTTTGCCATTGTTTCATAATTCATTTGCAACTGTTGTGGGAAGTATTGTCCTAACCTAGGGCTACTTCCAAAAAGTATTTCGTGTGGGGTCAGTTTGTGTGACGCCTTTGGCGTATGTCTGATAGCAAAAAGTACGATGGGTAGGCACTGTACCCAATTTAGACCAGTCTCTTGTGTCATTTTCAATATCTTTGATTTGATTATGCCATTTAATCTTTCCACTTTCCCGCTACTCTGCGGTCTGTAGGGAGTATGGAAAGCAAGATGTGAACCTATAATTTTCCACACTTCTTGAGTGACGTTTGCCGTAAATGCAGGTCCCTGATCACTTTCTATGACTTCTGGGACACCGAACCGGCAAATGAGTTCCTGAATAAGCTTCTTTGCGGTAGTGGGTGCGGTTTGGTTTCGTACTGGATAGGCTTCTGGCCATCCGGAAAACACATCTACCACTACCAGTACATACTGAAATGTCTGACACATCGGCATTTGAATATGGTCAATTTGAATCCGTTGGAAAGGGTATTGAGCATTCGGTAAACATTTGGATGGTGTAGGTTCTGTCCTTCCGGTATTGCACAGATTAAACATGATTCGGTGGTTCGTGCTAGCATTGGGGTGATTCCTGGTGCGATCCAGATTTTGTCGATAATCTCCTTCATAATGGTTTTAGACTGATGCGTCGGTCCATGAGCTAGTGATGCGACTAAAGGATATAAAGTCCGGGGTAAACAAAGATATTGGCCTCTGGCCCAGGCTCCCCGCTCATCCTCGGATGCTCCTTCTTGTATCCATTGATTTTGTTCCTTGGTTGAAGCTTGTTGTTTTAATTGAATTAAAATATCCCAGTCTAATTCCATTGGTGCTTTCTTGGTCACCGTCATTAAAGGGACCACTGAGTCTTCATCGAGAGCTGCTTGCTTGGCTGCACTATCTGCTAAGGCATTTCCTTTTGCTTCCATAGTGTCAGCCCGTGAGTGTGCCTTGACTTTGATCACTGCAACTTGTTTCGGGAGTAGGGCCGCAGTCATCAAAGCTTCAACTGCTTTCCCGTTCTTGATTGGAGTCCCTGCTGCGGTGATATAATCTCTTGCCTTCCAGATGACTCCAAAATCATGTACAACTCCAAAGGCGTACCTGGAATCCGTATAGATATTCGCGGTAGAATCTTTAGCCATAATGCAGGCCTCGGTGAGGGCAGCTAGTTCAGCCTCCTGAGCCGATTGATCCGGTCGTAGAGCTTTTGCACAGAGTACAGTCGTGTCAGTCGTAACCGCCATTCCCGTATGGAAATGACCCTTGTCATCGGCATATCTGGAGCCGTCCACAAATAGGGTCCATTCTGGGTTTGAGAGTGGGGTATCCTGTATTTTCGGAGGCGAACCGACTTCCGCTTGCATCATGGTCAGACAATCATGTGGATCGTCCTCGGGTGGTACATCTGGAAAATCGACATTTGATGACTGTGTATGCCACAATAGCTGTTCCTGAAGATCTTCTTCTGTGGCTAGATCAATAAAATCCGTAGACGGAATATCAGTATACTCCCCCCTTGGAAGTGGAAGGAGGGCAGCCGGATTGAGAACATTGCATCGTTGAATAGTAACATTGTCGGGCAACAACAGACTCCCTTGGAGACGAAGATGACGCTGAGCAGTGAGATGTCTGGGTTGAGTCTGTTGTAAAATAGCTGAGATGTCATGTGGAGCTAGAATTGTCAAGGGATGTCCGAGGACAATATCTGAAGTGACGTCCAGAAGACAGCTGGCAGCGTGAATAGCCCTTACACAGGAAGGTGTCGCGCGAGCAACTGGGTCCAATCGTTTGGAGTAGAATCCGAGGGGACGATGTCGACCACCGTGCATCTGAGTGAGAACACCTGTGGCATGGCCTTGCCGTTCCATAACATAGAGACGGAACGGCAGAGAATAGTTCGGAATTCCTAAAGCTGGAGATGAGGCAATCATTTGTTGTAGAGCGTCGAATGAGTCCAGTGCCTCTGGTGTTAAATAAAAAATTGCTGGTAGTTCTCGAGGTATACAGTCATAGAGTGGTTGCATTAGCACAGAAGCGTCGGGAATCCAGGGACGACAGTATGAAATGAGACCCAGAAAGGTCTGTAGCTGATGTGGAGTTTCTGGCGGAGTCAACTACAGGATGGCCTTTTTTCGTGCCATTGTAAGGTGTTTACGGCCTTTGGTAATACAGTGTCCCAGAAAAATCACTTTTTGAAGGCATAACTGTAGTTTCGATTTGGAGACCTTACAGCCAGCTGTAGCTAGAAAATAGAGTAGGTCCAGGGTAGTTTCTTGACACGTGGATGGGTCTGGAGTACAAAGAAGTAGGTCATCCACGTATTGCAGGAGCTCAACTTCCGGGTGAGCGTCTTGCCATGAAGAAAGCACAGAAGACATAGCTTTGCTGAAACTGGACGGGCTGTTTTGAGCTCCTTGTGGCATCACCGTCCAGGTGTATTGCCGACCAGCATGTGTGAATGCAAAAAGATATTGACACGAAGGGTGTAATGGAATGGAGAAAAAGGCATTAGCAAGATCAATTACAGTGAACCAGGATGCCGTAGGTGGAATACTGGATAGAAGAGTATGTGGATTTGGCACAATAGGGGTATCCAGAACCGTGGCTTCGTTGACAGCGCGTAAATCTTGTACCATCCTGTACACTGGAGGTTGGCCTTTGATCTGCTTCTTTTTGACTGGATACAGCGGAGTATTGCAAGGAGAAGTAGTAGGTATTATTGCACCGGATTCTAGGAGTGCAGCTACTTGAATAGATATTGCATCTAGTTGGGCCACTGATAAAGGATATTGGGCCTTGTATGGAAGAACATTAGGATCCTTAAGCACAACTTGTACCGGTGGGACATTGAGACGTCCAATGTCCATAGGTCCAGAGGCCCATAGGGTAGCTGGAAGATGGTCTAGCATGGTATTCAAAGAATTAAATAGATTATCCCAGGTTTCGGCACCAGGATCATGTACTACTGCCATAAGCATACAGGTTTCTTCAGGGGCAAGAGCAGTGTTGAGAGTGACAGTTCCTTTGTCAGTGAAGGTAATATTGGCTTGGATTTTGCTGAGAAAATCCGCTCCTAGAAGATTGAAAGGGCAAGTGGCACTGACCACAAATTGAGCTAGAGTAGATGAAGGCAGATGTATTGAAGAGCTTGTGACGGGTAAGGGGCGTGTGAGTGGGTTGTGTTGAACCACGCCTTCTAACCCACTACAGGGGAGTTGTATATCAGATAGCCAGGATGGTAATGCATCCGTCTCACAAAGCACGCTACGAGCAGCGCCAGTGTCAACAAGAAATGAGCAAGGTTTTCCGGCTACATCAAGAGTGATCTTAGGGGAAGGGCCGGAAGGAGGGGCGGAGACGGCCATGCAAATAGAGTCCCCCTCCTCCATTTGCTCGCCTATTTCCTATGGCTGAGGAGGAGGAGGTGGAGGAAGAGTGTTCTGGTTCTGGTTTTGGTTCTGGGCTTGATAAGCGGCCCACAGATGGCGACTACGGCATACTCTTTTAAGATGACCGACTTTTCCGCATCCAAAACATTTACGAGGTTGTCGCTGTCTGTCCGTGGCTTCATTAGTGGCGTCGGCTCCGGTCATTACCGCCATGATGGCGGACTTTTTCTTGCTGTTTCCTGCCTCCAATCCTTTAGCAACCTGTATAAGGACTTCAAGATCCATTGACCTCCATTCCGGGCGGCAGGTAGTGAGTACTTTGTTGAGATCAGAATGGAGGCCGTCTACAAAGGCACGACCCAACATACGAATATGTGCCACTTCTTGGAGTGAGAATCCTAGATCACGAAAATGTCGTTTGATTCTGTAGGCATATTTCTCCACTGACTCTCCTTTTTCTTGAGTTATATCCTGTAGAGATACTGTTTGTTCGGACAATCTGTCCTTCGCCCAGATTTCCAATTGCTTGATAAACTGTTGACCTGATTCAGTGGATCTGGGATCGCAAGGTAGATAAGATGGGTCTCGTATAATTTGGTTGAGAATAAGATCTGCGTAGTCTCCTGCTTTGGCTTGGACAATACTAACAAGGTCAGACCAGGTACATCCATAGGTAGTCCAGGCCTGTGAAACTTTTCGATAAAATGGCATTGGATGTGTATCAGGTTCAGGGAGATCTTTGACGATTGTATACAGTTGTTGCGGATTGAATGCTACATACTTGGAACGCGGCTCCGTGGAAGCGAGACCATCTCGTGGAGTAGCATTTTCTGTGGCGAGTCGGGTGGCTTGTACTATAGCTGCAGACATAATTTCAGCGAATTGAGAAGAAAACGGATTATTGGGATTTGTATTCCCCATGGATGGTGGCTGAGGGGCTGACGTACTTGAGGGCTGTTCGGTATCAGATTGTCGAGTATATCTTATACGGCGATGGCCTATAGGAGAACGTACAAAAGGTAAGCTCTGGTAAATACTTTGGGATTCCTCCCCCTCCTCTGAGCCCTCTTCTTCTGATAGACTGTCATGAGTGCCTATTTCTTCATCAGTGAAAATAGGTTGGTGCTTAGGCCTAGCTCCCATCTCCTCAGCATGGAGAACAGGTGGGTCAAAACCCACCAAGGGGGACTGTGTGTGTTTGGGCTTAGTTCTTCTTTGGGGTTTAGTTATTGGTTTCGGTCTAGGTAACCTTTTTCCCTTTTTAAGTATCATACTGCTGTCGGCATCGGATTGGGTTGGGGCAGCTGTTGCGCCCTCGGTCGTATCTATTTCCTCCCCTTCTGGACTGTCGCCTGGGCCCATCATCATTAACGGGACAGTAGTGCTGGGTGTAGGTACCGGGGGTGTAACTACGGGAGGAGTGGGTGGAAATAGTACTGTTTGAGGTTTTTCTAGTGTTTTGCCTTCCTGGAGTAGTAGGCCTTCCTCAGCCTGGTGTTGGGCCGGAAGCATAACAGCACTAGTAGATATATTTTCCTTCTTTGTTTCCTCACCGCTTGCCATTATCATGATTGGGACCATATGTCTGGGTGCTGTAATCTGGGTAGGTAATACAAATGTGCCATCCGGATTAACTACTGGGTACAATGACACTGTGGGAATAGACATAGAAGATAACGGAGCTGGAGGTAGGCCAGAATTTTGGGCGTTGTATGGCGCCGATGCCTGTACCGGATTTAACATGGAAGGCGGGGCAGGCAATTGGTGGGGATTTTCCACTGAAGACAGTTGGTGAAGTGCGTCACAAGATGGCGCTGGTGTCTGTGTCAGACACGACACAGTAGCCGGAGTAGACGGGGGGCGGGGGGCCTCACAGTACAGACAAGAGCGACGGCTTCCTGACGTCATTGCATTACAGGCTGGGCAGCTCCACCCCTTGTCCGACGACTCGGCGCCATTATAGAGCTGTGGCGTATAAGACATTGGAATTTTACACAGATATCTTGAGTGCTTTTCATCATACATTTCTTCGCCATCTAACGATTTAAATTCTTTGCTACAATCTAGCCAGATTTTAACAGTATCTTTCAATCCGTCGTCGTCTAATTTTCCTGCTTTTTCATTTAGGAGGTTTTGCCAGGTGCAAATTGATAAGGTTCCTCCTCTGGGTACTTTATATCGTTTTTCCAACTTAGATAATTGCTTAATGTATCTTTTCCCTCGTCTGTCAGCAACTAATTGGGAGGGAGTACAGAACCCACTTGGAACGCTGTTATCGTTCCCCATTCCGCAGCGGTATCGTAACCTTGTCCGCAACCGTCCGAAACCTTCTGATACGAGCGAGGCACACACACACTGTAGTAATATTATGCACTGGGGACAGGCGACTGGGCTGTCCAAAATAGTGTTAGTCTTACGGCACCGTCTGGGATCAGAGCAACTGGGTTGATCAGGTGTAGACTTGAAACACTTTACCGATTTCTACAGTGTGCTAGGGACAGACGACTAGGCTGTCCAAATTAGTGTTAGTCTTACAGCACCGTCTGGGATCAGAGCAACTGGGTTGATCCGGTGTAGACTTGAAACACTTTCCGAAACCTTTCCGAAACAGTGTGCTCGCCAGCAAAAGGGAGGCACCACAGTTCAACAAGTGATTATACAGTAGATTTACATGGGGTTCTTTTATTGCCTCTCGAGGGTGCGTCAACCACCTGAGTTCCCTCCTCCGAATACACACGTGAGTAACGAGAGACACACAAGGTAGATAAGAAACGATCTTACCTTGTAACTGGGCTGCAGTCCCAGGGTCTAATCGTCAGCTCACGGCGTGAACTCTCCCCGGGAGGGACCTCCGACAGGTACGGCTTCCTCGAGCCCCACGTTGGGCGCCAACTGTTTTGGATGCTTTCCAATAAAGCCTTTCTTCAATTGTTGAACTGCTCCAAATTATGTGAATATAAATGTACGTGCACGGAGAGAAAAATAAGACACACGACACACTCTGGGTCAGGTCCAAAATCACTCTGCTTTATTTTGTTTATATTATAGATTATATAGTGTCCAGAAAAAAAGGGACGTCAGGTTACGTAAAGCTTATTAATTGGTTAATCCTGAAACTATGCGGAAATAGGCAGAAAGGCAGAAAACCGTTAGAAACAAATATTAGATACTTTCCTGCAACAAGATATAGCCAGAATGGCGCTTGCGGTTAGTAAAATATAGATAACTGAATACACTGCTACTTGCGTCTCTCACGTATCTGCGTGAGGTGTAACCCTTTATTGGTCGAGGCCAGCTTATATTCATTAAAGCAATAAGCGTTTCTTGCTGATATATATAATGGTTCCATAACAACAGTAACAGAGTGTACGAGACAGTAACAGAGTGTAAGAGACAGTAACAGAGTGTACGAGAGTGTAGTAGAGTGTAAGAGACAGTAACAGAGCGTAAGAGACAGTAGCAGAGTCTAAGAGACAAAAGCAGAGTGTAAGAGACAGCAGCAAAGTGTAAGAGAGTGTAACATAGTGTAAGAGAGTGTAAGAGACAGTAGCAGAGTGTAAGAGACAGTAGCAGAGTGTAGGAGAGTGTAAGAGACAGTAACAGAGTGTAAGAGACAGTAACAGAGTGTAAGAGACAGCAGCAGAGTGTAAGAGAGTGTAACATAGTGTAAGAGAGTGTAAGAGACAGTAGCAGAGTGTAATAGACAGTAACAGAGTGTAAGAGAGTGTAACAGAGTGTAAGAGACAGTAACAGAGTGTACGCGACAGTAACAGAGTGTAAGAGACAGTAACAGAGTGTACGAGAGTGTAGTAGAGTGTAAGAGACAGTAACAGAGCGTAAGAGACAGTGGCAGAGTGTAAGACACAGAAGCAGAGTGAAAGAGAGAGTAGCAGAGTGTCAGAGACAGTAACAGAGTGTAAGAGACAGTAGCAGAGTATAAGAGAGTGTAAGAGACAGTAACAGAATGTAAGAGTGTGTAACAGCGTGTAAGAGAGTGTAACAGAGTGTAAGAGACAGTAACAGAGTGTAGGAGAGTGCAAGAGACAGTAACAGAGTGTAAGAGACAGTAACAGAGTGTAAGAGACAGCAGCAGAGTGTAAGAGAGTGTAACATAGTGTAAGAGAGTGTAAGAGACAGTAGCAGAGTGTAATAGACAGTAACAGAGTGTAAGAGAGTGTAAGAGACAGTAGCAGAGTGTAATAGACAGTAGCAGAGTGTAATAGACAGTAACAGAGTGTAAGAGAGTGTTATAGACAGTAGCAGAGTTTAAGAGACAGTAACAGAGTGTAAGAGAGTAACAGAGTGTAAGAGGGTGTAAGAGACAGTAGCAGAGTGTAGGAGAGTGTAAGAGAGTGTAAGAGACAGTAACAGAGTGTAAGAGACAGTAACAGAGTGTAAGAGACAGCAGCAGAGTGTAAGAGAGTGTAAGAGACAGTAACAGAGTGTAAGAGAGTGTAACAGAGTGTAAGAGACAGTAACAGAGTGTACGAGACAGTAACAGAGTGTACGAGACAGTAACAGAGTGTAAGAGACAGTAACAGAGTGTAGGAGAGTGTAGTAGAGTGTAAGAGACAGTAACAGAGCGTAAGAGACAGTAGCAGAGTGTAAGAGACAGAAGCAGAGTGAAACAGAGAGTAGCAGAGTGTAAGAGACAGTAGCAGAGTGTAAGAGACAGTAGCAGAGTGTAAGAGACAGTAGCAGAGTGTAAGAGAGTGTCAGAGACAGTAACAGTGTGTAAGAGGGTGTAACAGCGTGTAAGAGAGTGTAACAGCGTGTAAGAGAGTGTAACAGCGTGTAAGAGAGTGTAAGAGACAGTAACAGAGTGTAAGAGGGTGTAAGAGACAGTAGCAGAGTGTAGGAGAGTGTAGGAGAGTGTAGGAGAGTGTAAGAGAGTGTAAGAGACAGTAACAGAGTGTAAGAGACAGTAACAGAGTGTAAGAGACAGCAGCAGAGTGTAAGAGAGTGTAAGAGACAGTAACAGAGTGTAAGAGAGTGTAACAGAGTGTAAGAGACAGTAACGGAGTGTACGAGACAGTAACAGAGTGTAAGAGACAGTAACAGAGTGTACGAGAGTGTAGTAGAGTGTAAGAGACAGTAACAGAGCGTAAGAGACAGTAGCAGAGTGTAAGAGACAGAAGCAGAGTGAAAGAGAGAGTAGCAGAGTGTAAGAGACAGTAGCAGAGTGTAAGAGACAGTAACAGAGTGTAAGAGAGTGTAAGAGACAGTAACAAAGTGTAGGAGAGTGTAAGAGACAGTAACAGAGTGTAAGAGACAGTAACAGAGTGTAAGAGACAGCAGCAGAGTGTAAGAGAGTGTAACAGAGTGCAAGAGAGTGTAAGAGACAGTAACAAAGTGTAGGAGAGTGTAAGAGACAGAAGCAGAGTGCAATAGACAGTAACAGAGTGTAAGAGACAATAGCAGAGTGTAAGATACAGTAGCAGAGTGTAAGAGACAATAGCAGAGTGTAAGATACAGTAGCAGAGTGTAAGAGACAGTAACAGAGTGTAAGAGACAGTAACAGAGTGTAAGAGACAGTAGCAGAGTGAAAGAGACAGTAGTAGAGTGTAGTAGAGTGTAGTAGAGTGTAAGAGAGTGTCACATGGCATATACCGTCCTCTAGGATCACATAGTCCCGAATGATCTCAGTATACTGTGAACGTCTTTGGGGATCTCTTCGCGTAGACATTGTAAACCTGTGTAAGAGACAGTAGCAGAGAGTAAGAGACAGTAACAGAGTATATGAGACAGTAGCAGAGTGTAAGAGAGTGTAACAGAGTATAGGAGACAGTAACAAAGTATAGGAGACAGTAACAGAGTGTAAGAGAGTGTAAGAGACAGTTACAGAGTGAAAGAGAGTGTAACAGAGTGTAAGAGACAGTAACAGAGTGTACGAGACAGTAACAGAGTGTAAGATACAGTAACAGAGTGTATGACAGTGTAGTAGAGTGTAAGAGACAGTAACAGAGCGTAAGAGATAGTAGCAGAGTGTAAGAGACAGTAACAGAGTGTAAGAGACAGTAGCAGAGTGCAAGAGACAGTAACAGAGTGTTAGAGACAGTAGCAGAGTGTAAGAGAGTGTAAGAGACAGTAACAGTGTGTAAGAGGGTGTAACAGTGTCTAAGAGAGTGTAACAGCGTGTAAGAGACAGCAGCAGAGTGTAAGAGAGTGTAAGAGACAGTAACAGAGTGTAAGAGAGTGTAACAGAGTGTAAGAGACAGTAACAGAGTGTACGAGACAGTAACAGAGTGTAAGAGACAGTAGCAGAGTGTACGAGAGTGTAGTAGAGTGTAAGAGACAGTAACAGAGCGTAAGAGACAGTAGCAGAGTGTAAGAGACAGAAGCAGAGTGAAAGAGAGAGTAGCAGAGTGTAAGAGACAGTAGCAGAGTGTAAGAGACAGTAGCAGAGTGTAAGAGAGTGTAAGAGACAGTAACAGAGTGTAGGAGAGTGTAAGAGACAGTAACAGAGTGTAAGAAACAGTAACAGAGTGTAAGAGACAGCAGCAGAGTGTACGAGAGTGTAACATAGTGTAAGAGAGTGTAAGAGAAAGTAGCAGAGTGTAATAGACAGTAACAGAGTGTAAGAGAGTGTTATGGACAGTAGCAGAGTGTAAGAGACAATAGCACAGTGTAAGATACAGTAGCAGAGTGTAAGACACAGTAACAGAGTGTAAGAGACAGTAACAGAGTGTAAGAGACAGTAGCAGAGTGAAAGAGACAGTAGTAGAGTGTAGTAGAGTGTAGTAGAGTGTAAGAGAGTGTCACATGGCATATACCGTCCTCTAGGATCACATACTCCCGAATGATCTCAGTATACTGTGAACGTCTTTGGGGATCTCTTCGCGTAGACATCGTAAACCTGTGTAAGAGACAGTAGCAGAGAGTAAGAGACAGTAACAGAGTATATGGGACAGTAGCAGAGTGTAAGAGAGTGTAACAGAGTATAGGAGACAGTATCAGAGTATAGGAGACAGTAACAGAGTGTAAGAGAGTGTAAGAGACAGTTACAGAGTGTAAGAGAGTGTAATAGTAACAGAGTGTAAAAGACAGCAGCAGAGTGTACGAGAGTGTAACATAGTGTAAGAGAGTGTAAGAGACAGTAGCAGAGTGTAATAGACAGTAACAGAGTGTAAGAGAGTGTTATGGACAGTAGCAGAGTGTAAGAGACAATAGCACAGTGTAAGATACAGTAGCAGAGTGTAAGAGACAGTAACAGAGTGTAAGAGACAGTAACAGAGTGTAAGAGACAGTAGCAGAGTGAAAGAGACAGTAGTAGAGTGTAGTAGAGTGTAAGAGAGTGTCACATGGCATATACCGTCCTCTAGGATCACATACTCCCGAATGATCTCAGTATACTGTGAACGTCTTTGGAGATCTCTTCGCGTAGACATCGTAAACCTGTGTAAGAGACAGTAGCAGAGAGTAATAGATAGTAACAGAGTATATGGGACAGTAGCAGAGTGTAAGAGAGTGTAACAGAGTATAGGAGACAGTATCAGAGTATAGGAGACAGTAACAGAGTGTAAGAGAGTGTAAGAGACAGTTACAGAGTGTAAGAGAGTGTAATAGACAGTAACAGAGTGTAAGAGAGTGTTATAGACAGTAGCAGAGTGTAAGAGACAATAGCAGAGTGTAAGAGACAGTAGCAGAGTGTAATAGACAGTAACAGAGTGTAAGAGAGTGTTATAGACAGTAGCAGAGTTTAAGAGACAGTAACAGAGTGTAAGAGACAGTAACAGAGTGAAAGAGACAGTAGCAGAGTGAAAGAAACAGTAGTAGAGTGTAGTAGAGTGTAGTAGAGTGTAAGAGAGTGTCACATGGCATGTACCGTCCTCTGGGATCACATAGTCCCGAATGATCTCAGTATACTGTGAACGTCTTTGGGGATCTCTTTGCGTAGACATCGAAAACCTGTGTAAGAGACAGTAGCAGAGAGTAAGAGACGGTAACAGAGTAAATGAGACAGTAGCAGAGTGTAAGAGAGTGTAACAGAGTATAGGAGACAGTAACAGAGTATAGGAGACAGTAACAGAGTGTAAGAGAATGTAAGAGACAGTAACAGAGTGTAAGAGAGTGTAACAGAGTGTAAGAGACAGTAACAGAGTGTAAGAGGGTGTAAGAGACAGTAGCAGAGTGTAGGAGAGTGTAAGAGAGTGTAAGAGACAGTAACAGAGTGTAAGAGACAGTAAAAGAGTGTAAGAGACAGCAGCAGAGTGTAAGAGAGTGTAAGAGACAGTAACAGAGTGTAAGAGAGTGTAAGAGACAGTAACAGAGCGTAAGAGATAGTAGCAGAGTGTAAGAGACAGTAGCAGAGTGAAAGAGACAGTAACAGAGTGTAGGAGACAGTAGCAGAGTGTAAGAGACAGTAACAGAGTGTAAGAGACAGTAGCAGAGTGTAAGAGAGTGTAAGAGACAGTAACAGTGTGTAAGAGGGTGTAACAGCGTGTAAGAGAGTGCAACAGAGTGTAAGAGAGTGTAAGAGACAGTAACAGAGTGTAAGAGGGTGTAAGAGACAGTAGCAGAGTGTAGGAGAGTGTAAGAGAGTGTAGGAGAGTGTAAGAGAGTGTAACAGAGTATAGGAGAGAGTAACAGAGTATAGGAGACAGTAACAGAGTATAGGAGACAGCAGCAGAGTGTAAGAGAGTGTAACAGAGTATAGGAGACAGTAACAGAGTATAGGAGACAGTAACAGAGTATAGGAGACAGTAACAGAGTGTAAGAGACAGTAACAGAGTGTACGAGACAGTAACAGAGTGTATGACAGTGTAGTAGAGTGTAAGAGACAGTAACAGAGCGTAAGAGATAGTAGCAGAGTGTAAGAGACAGTAGCAGAGTGAAAGAGACAGTAACAGAGTGTAGGAGACAGTAGCAGAGTGTAAGAGACAGTAGCAGAGTGTAAGAGTGTAAGAGACAGTAACAGTGTGTAAGAGGGTGTAACAGCGTGTAAGAGAGTGTAACAGAGTGTAAGAGAGTGTAAGAGACAGTAACAGAGTGTAAGAGGGTGTAAGAGACAGTAGCAGAGTGTAGGAGAGTGTAAGAGAGTGTAAGAGACAGCAGCAGAGTGTAAGAGAGTGTAAGAGACAGTAACAGAGTGTAAGAGAGTGTAACAGAGTGTAAGAGACAGTAACAGAGTGTACGCGACAGTAACAGAGTGTAAGAGACAGTAACAGAGTGTACGAGAGTGTAGTAGAGTGTAAGAGACAGTAACAGAGCGTAAGAGACAGAAGCAGAGTGAAAGAGAGAGTAGCAGAGTGTAAGAGACAGTAGCAGAGTGTAAGAGACAGTAGCAGAGTATAAGAGAGTGTAAGAGACAGTAACAGAATGTAAGAGAGTGTAACAGCGTGTAAGAGAGTGTAACAGAGTGTAAGAGAGTGTAAGAGACAGTAACAGAGTGTAGGAGAGTGTAAGAGACAGTAACAGAGTGTAAGAGACAGTAACAGAGTGTAAGAGACAGTAACAGAATGTAAGAGACAGCAGCAGAGTGTAAGAGAGTGTAAGAGACAGTAGCAGAGTGTAATAGACAGTAACAGAGTGTAAGAGAGTGTTATAGACAGTAGCAGAGTTTAAGAGACAGTAACAGAGTGTAAGAGAGTAACAGAGTGTAAGAGGGTGTAAGAGACAGTAGCAGAGTGTAAGAGAGTGTAAGAGACAGTAACAGAGTGTAAGAGAGTGTAACAGAGTGTAAGAGACAGTAACAGAGTGTACGAGACAGTAACAGAGTGTAAGAGACAGTAACATAGTGTAGGAGAGTGTAGTAGAGTGTAAGAGACAGTAACAGAGCGTAAGAGACAGTAGCAGAGTGTAAGAGACAGAAGCAGAGTGAAACAGAGAGTAGCAGAGTGTAAGAGACAGTGGCAGAGTGTGAGAGACAGTAGCAGAGTGTAAGAGAGTGTAAGAGACAGTAACAAAGTGTAAGAGAGTGTAAGAGAGTGTAACAGAGTGTAAGAGAGTGTAAGAGACAGTAACAGAGAGTAGGAGAGTGTAAGAGACAGAAGCAGAGTGAAAGAGAGAGTAGCAGAGTGTAAGAGACAGTAGCAGAGTGTAAGAGACAGTAGCAGAGTGTAAGAGAGTGTAAGAGACAGTAACAGAGTGTAGGAGAGTGTAGGAGAGTGTAAGAGACAGTAACAGAGTGTAAGAGACAGTAACAGAGTGTACGCGACAGTAACAGAGTGTAAGAGACAGTAACAGAGTGTACGAGAGTGTAGTAGAGTGTAAGAGACAGTAGCAGAGTGTAAGAGACAGAAGCAGAGTGAAAGAGAGAGTAGCAGAGTGTAAGAGACAGTAGCAGAGTGTAAGAGACAGTAGCAGAGTGTAAGAGAGTGTAAGAGACAGTAACAGAGAGTAGGAGAGTGTAAGAGACAGAAGCAGAGTGAAAGAGAAAGTAGCAGAGTGTAAGAGACAGTAGCAGAGTGTAAGAGACAGTAGCAGAGTGTAAGAGAGTGTAAGAGACAGTAACAGAGTGTAGGAGAGTGTAAGAGACAGTAACAGAGTGTAAGAGACAGTAACAGAGTGTACGCGACAGTAACAGAGTGTAAGAGACAGTAACAGAGTGTACGAGAGTGTAGTAGAGTGTAAGAGACAGTAGCAGAGTGTAAGAGACAGATGCAGAGTGAAAGAGAGAGTAGCAGAGTGTAAGAGACAGTAGCAGAGTGTAAGAGACAGTAGCAGAGTGTAAGAGAGTGTAAGAGACAGTAACAGAGTGTAGGAGAGTGTAATAGACAGTAACAGAGTGTAAGAGAGTGTTATGGACAGTAGCAGAGTGTAAGAGACAATAGCACATTGTAAGATACAGTAGCAGAGTGTAAGAGACAGTAACAGAGTGTAAGAGACAGTAGCAGAGTGTAAGAGAGTGTAAGAGACAGTAACAGTGTGTAAGAGGGTGTAACAGCGTGTAAGAGAGTGCAACAGAGTGTAAGAGAGTGTAAGAGACAGTAACAGAGTGTAAGAGAGTGTAACAGCGTGTAAGAGAGTGTAACAGAGTGTAAGAGAGTGTAAGAGACAGTAACAGAGTGTAGGAGAGTGTAAGAGACAGTAACAGAGTGTAAGAGACAGCAGCAGAGTGTAAGAGAGTGTAACATAGTGCAAGAGAGTGTAAGAGACAGTAGCAGAGTGTAATAGACAGTAACAGAGTGTAAGAGAGTGTAAGAGACAGTTACAGAGTGTAAGAGAGTGTAAGAGACAGTAGCAGAGTGTAATAGACAGTAACAGAGTGTAAGAGAGTGTTATAGACAGTAGCAGAGTGTAAGAGACAATAGCAGAGTGTAAGAGACAGTAGCAGAGTGTAATAGACTGTAGCAGAGTGTAACATAGTGTAAGAGAGTGTAAGAGACAGTAGCAGAGTGTAATAGACAGTAACAGAGTGTAAGAGAGTGTTATAGACAGTAGCAGAGTTTAAGAGACAGTAACAGAGTGTAAGAGACAGTAACAGAGTGAAAGAGACAGTAGCAGAGTGAAAGAAACAGTAGTAGAGTGTAGTAGAATGTAGTAGAGTGTAAGAGAGTGTCACATGGCATGTACCGTCCTCTGGGATCACATAGTCCCGAATGATCTCAGTATACTGTGAACGTCTTTGGGGATCTCTTTGCGTAGACATCGAAAACCTGTGTAAGAGACAGTAGCAGAGAGTAAGAGACGGTAACAGAGTAAATGAGACAGTAGCAGAGTGTAAGAGAGTGTAACAGAGTATAGGAGACAGTAACAGAGTATAGGAGACAGTAACAGAGTGTAAGAGAATGTAAGAGACAGTAACAGAGTGTAAGAGAGTGTAACAGAGTGTAAGAGACAGTAACAGAGTGTAAGAGGGTGTAAGAGACAGTAGCAGAGTGTAGGAGAGTGTAAGAGAGTGTAAGAGAGTGTAAGAGACAGTAACAGAGTGTAAGAGACAGTAAAAGAGTATATGAGACAGCAGCAGAGTGTAAGAGAGTGTAACAGAGTATAGGAGACAGTAACAGAGTATAGGAGACAGTAACAGAGTGTAAGAGAGTGTAACAGCGTGTAAGAGAGTGTAACAGAGTGTAAGAGAGTGTAAGAGACAGTAACAGAGTGTAGGAGAGTGTGAGAGACAGTAACAGAGTGTCAGAGACAGTAACAGAGTGTAAGAGACAGCAGCATAGTGTAAGAGAGTGTAACATAGTGTAAGATAGTGTAAGAGACAGTAGCAGAGTGTAATAGACAGTAACAGAGTGTAAGAGAGTGTAAGAGACAGTAGCAGAGTGTAATAGACAATAACAGAGTGTAAGAGAGTGTTATAGACAGTAGAAGAGTTTAAGAGACAGTAACAGAGTGTAAGAGACAGTAACAGAGTGTAAGAGACAGTAACAGAGTGTAAGAGACAGTAATAAAGTGAAAGAGACAGTAGCAGAGTGAAAGAAACAGTAGTAGAGTGTAGTAGAGTGTAGTAGAGTGTAAGAGAGTGTCACATGGCATGTACCGTCCTCTGGGATCACATAGTCCCGAATGATCTCAGTATACTGTGAACGTCTTTGGGGATCTCTTCGCGTAGACATCGTAAACCTGTGTAAGAGACAGTAGCAGAGAGTAAGAGACGGTAACAGAGTATAGGAGACAGTAACAGAGTGTAAGAGAATGTAAGAGACAGTAACAGAGTGTAAGAGAGTGTAACAGAGTGTAAGAGACAGTAACAGAGTGTAAGAGGGTGTAAGAGACAGTAGCAGAGAGTAGGAGAGTGTAAGAGAGTGTAAGAGAGTGTAAGAGACAGTAACAGAGTGTAAGAGACAGTAACAGAGTATATGAGACAGCAGCAGAGTGTAAGAGAGTGTAACAGAGTATAGGAGACAGTAACAGAGTTAAAGAGACAGTAACAGAGTGTAAGAGACAGTAACAGAGTGTAAGAGACAGTAACAGAGTGTACGAGACAGTAACAGAGTGTATGACAGTGTAGTAGAGTGTAAGAGACAGTAACAGAACTTAAGAGATAGTAGCAGAGTGTAAGAGACAGTAGCAGAGTGAAAGAGACAGTAACAGAGTGTAGGAGACAGTAGCAGAGTGTAAGAGACAGTAACAGAGTGTAAGAGACAGTAGCAGAGTGTAAGAGAGTGTAAGAGACAGTAACAGTGTGTAAGAGGGTGTAACAGCGTGTAAGAGAGTGTAAGAGAGTGTAAGAGACAGTAACAGAGTGTAAGAGGGTGTAAGAGACAGTAGCAGAGTGTAGGAGAGTGTAAGAGAGTGTAAGAGAGTGTAAGAGACAGTAACAGAGTGTAAGAGACAGTAACAGAGTGTAAGAGACAGCAGCAGAGTGGAAGAGAGTGTAAGAGACAGTAACAGAGTGTAATAGAGTGTAAGAGAGTGTAAGAGACAGTAACAGAGTGTACGAGACAGTAACAGAGTGTAAGAGAAAGTAACAGAGTGTACGAGAGTGTAGTAGAGTGTAAGAGACAGTAACAGAGCGTAAGAGACAGTAGCAGAGTGTAAGAGACAGAAGCAGAGTGTAAGAGACAGCAGCAAAGTGTAAGAGAGTGTAACATAGTGTAAGAGAGTGTAAGAGACAGTAGCAGAGTGTAGGAGAGTGTAAGAGACAGTAACAGAGTGTAAGAGACAGTAACAGAGTGTAAGAGACAGCAGCAGAGTGTAAGAGAGTGTAACATAGTGTAAGAGAGTGTAAGAGACAGTAGCAGAGTGTAATAGACAGTAACAGAGTGTAAGAGAGTGTAACAGAGTGTAAGAGACAGTAACAGAGTGTACGCGACAGTAACAGAGTGTAAGAGACAGTAACAGAGTGTACGAGAGTGTAGTAGAGTGTAAGAGACAGTAACAGAGCGTAAGAGACAGTAGCAGAGTGTAAGAGACAGAAGCAGAGTGAAAGAGAGAGTAGCAGAGTGTAAGAGACAGTAGCAGAGTGTAAGAGACAGTAGCAGAGTATAAGAGAGTGTAAGAGACAGTAACAGAATGTAAGAGTGTGTAACAGCGTGTAAGAGAGTGTAACAGAGTGTAAGAGAGTGTAAGAGACAGTAACAGAGTGTAGGAGAGTGTACGAGACAGTAACAGAGTGTAAGAGACAGTAACAGAGTGTAAGAGACAGCAGCAGAGTGTAAGAGAGTGTAACATAGTGTAAGAGAGTGTAAGAGACAGTAGCAGAGTGTAATAGACAGTAACAGAGTGTAAGAGAGTGTAAGAGACAGTAGCAGAGTGTAATACACAGTAGCAGAGTGTAATAGACAGTAACAGAGTGTAAGAGAGTGTTATAGACAGTAGCAGAGTTTAAGAGACAGTAACAGAGTGTAAGAGAGTAACAGAGTGTAAGAGGGTGTAAGAGACAGTAGCAGAGTGTAGGAGAGTGTAAGAGAGTGTAAGAGACAGTAACAGAGTGTAAGAGACAGTAACAGAGTGTACGAGACAGTATCAGAGTGTAAGAGACAGTAACAGAGTGTAGGAGAGTGTAGTAGAGTGTAAGAGACAGTAACATAGCGTAAGAGACAGTAGCAGAGTGTAAGAGACAGAAGCAGAGTGAAATAGAGAGTAGCAGAGTGTAAGAGACAGTAGCAGAGTGTAAGAGACAGTAGCAGAGTGTAAGAGAGTGTAAGAGACAGTAACAAAGTGTAGGAGAGTGTAAGAGACAGTAACAGAGTGTAAGAGACAGTAACAGAGTGTAAGAGACAGTAACAGAGTGAAAGAGACAGTAGCAGAGTGAAATAAACAGTAGTAGAGTGTAGTAGAGTGTAGTAGAGTGTAAGAGAGTGTCACATGGCATGTACCGTCCTCTGGGATCACATAGTCCCGAATGATCTCAGTATACTGTGAACGTCTTTGGGGATCTCTTTGCGTAGACATCGAAAACCTGTGTAAGAGACAGTAGCAGAGAGTAAGAGACGGTAACAGAGTAAATGAGACAGTAGCAGAGTGTAAGAGAGTGTAACAGAGTATAGGAGACAGTAACAGAGTATAGGAGACAGTAACAGAGTGTAAGAGAATATAAGAGACAGTAACAGAGTGTAAGAGAGTGTAACAGAGTGTAAGAGACAGTAACAGAGTGTAAGAGACAGTAACAGAGTATATGAGACAGCAGCAGAGTGTAAGAGAGTGTAACAGAGTGTAAGAGACAGTAACAGAGTATAGGAGACAGTAACAGAGTGTAAGAGACAGTAACAGAGTGTACGAGACAGTAACAGAGTGTATGACAGTGTAGTAGAGTGTAAGAGACAGTAACAGAGCGTAAGAGATAGTAGCAGAGTGTAAGAGACAGTAGCAGAGTGAAAGAGACAGTAACAGAGTGTAGGAGACAGTAGCAGAGTGTAAGAGACAGTAGCAGAGTGTAACAGAGTGTAAGAGACAGTAACAGTGTGTAAGAGGGTGTAACAGCGTGTAAGAGAGTGTAACAGAGTGTAAGAGAGTGTAAGAGACAGTAACAGAGTGTAAGAGGGTGTAAGAAACAGTAGCAGAGTGTAGGGGAGGGTAAGAGAGTGTAAGAGAGTGTAAGAGACAGTAACAGAGTGTAAGAGACAGTAACAGAGTATCTGAGACAGCAGCAGAGTGTAAGTGAGTGTAACAGAGTATAGGAGACAGTAACAGAGTATAGGAGACAGTAACAGAGTGTAAGAGACAGTAACAGAGTGTACGAGACAGTAAAAGAGTGTAAGATACAGTAACAGAGTGTATGACAGTGTAGTAGAGTGTAAGAGACAGTAACAGAGCGTAGAAGATAGTAGCAGAGTGTAAGAGACAGTAACAGAGTGAAAGAGACAGTAGCAGAGTGTAAGAGACAGTAGCAGAGTGTAAGAGACAGTAACAGAATGTAAGAGACAGTAGCAGAGTGTAAGAGAGTGTAAGAGACAGTAACAGTGTGTAAGAGGGTGTAACAGCATGTAAGAGAGTGTAACAGTGTGTAAGAGAGTGTAACAGAGTGTAAGAGAGTGTAAGAGACAGTAACAGTGTGTAAGAGGGTGTAACAGCGTGTAAGAGAGTGCAACAGAGTGTAAGAGAGTGTAAGAGACAGTAACAGAGTGTAAGAGGGTGTAAGAGACAGTAGCAGAGTGTAGGAGAGTGTAAAAGACAGTAACAGAGCGTAAGAGATAGTAGCAGAGTGTAAGAGACAGTAGCAGAGTGAAAGAGACGGTAACAGAGTGTAAGAGGGTGTAAGAGACAGTAGAAGAGTGTAGGAGAGTGTAAGAGAGTGTAAGAGACAGTAGCAGAGTGTAATAGACAATAACAGAGTGTAAGAGAGTGTTATAGACAGTAGAAGAGTTTAAGAGACAGTAACAGAGTGTAAGAGACAGTAACAGAGTGTAAGAGACAGTAACAGAGTGTAAGAGACAGTAACAGAGTGTAAGAGACAGTAGCAGAGTGAAAGAAACAGTAGTAGAGTGTAGTAGAGTGTAGTAGAGTGTAAGAGAGTGTCACATGGCATGTACCGTCCTCTGGGATCACATAGTCCCGAATGATCTCAGTATACTGTGAACGTCTTTGGGGATCTCTTCGCGTAGACATCGTAAACCTGTGTAAGAGACAGTAGCAGAGAGTAAGAGACGGTAACAGAGTATAGGAGACAGTAACAGAGTGTAAGAGAATGTAAGAGACAGTAACAGAGTGTAAGAGAGTGTAACAGAGTGTAAGAGACAGTAACAGAGTGTAAGAGGGTGTAAGAGACAGTAGCAGAGTGTAGGAGAGTGTAAGAGAGTGTAAGAGAGTGTAAGAGACAGTAGCAGAGAGTAAGAGACGGTAACAGAGTAAATGAGACAGTAGCAGAGTGTAAGAGAGTGTAACAGAGTATAGGAGACAGTAACAGAGTATAGGAGACAGTAACAGAGTGTAAGAGACAGTAACAGAGTGTAAGAGGGTGTAAGAGACAGTAGCAGAGTGTAGGAGAGTGTAAGAGACAGTAACAGAGCGTAAGAGATAGTAGCAGAGTGTAAGAGACAGTAGCAGAGTGAAAGAGACAGTAACAGAGTGTAGGAGACAGTAGAAGAGTGTAAGAGACAGTAGCAGAGTGTAAGAGTGTAAGAGACAGTAACAGTGTGTAAGAGGGTGTAACAGCGTGTAAGAGAGTGTAACAGAGTGTAAGAGAGTGTAAGAGACAGTAACAGAGTGTAAGAGGGTGTAAGAGACAGTGGCAGAGTGTAGGAGAGTGTAAGAGAGTGTAAGAGACAGTAACAGAGTGTAAGAGACAGTAACAGAGTGTAAGAGACAGCAGCAGAGTGTAAGAGAGTGTAAGAGACAGTAACAGAGTGTAAGAGAGTGTAACAGAGTGTAAGAGACAGTAACAGAGTGTACGCGACAGTAACAGAGTATATGAGACAGCAGCAGAGTGTAAGAGAGTGTAACAGAGTATAGGAGACAGTAACAGAGTATAGGAGACAGTAACAGAGTGTAAGAGACAGTAACAGAGTGTACGAGACAGTAACAGAGTGTATGACAGTGTAGTAGAGTGTAAGAGACAGTAACAGAGCGTAAGAGATAGTAGCAGAGTGTAAGAGACAGTAGCAGAGTGAAAGAGACAGTAACAGAGTGTAGGAGACAGTAGCAGAGTGTAAGAGACAGTAACAGAGTGTAAGAGACAGTAGCAGAGTGTAAGAGAGTGTAAGAGACAGTAACAGTGTGTAAGAGGGTGTAACAGCGTGTAAGAGAGTGCAACAGAGTGTAAAAGAGTGTAAGAGACAGTAACAGAGTGTAAGAGGGTGTAATAGACAGTAGCAGAGTGTAGGAGAGTGTAAGAGAGTGTAAGAGACAGTAACAGAGTGTAAGAGACAGTAACAGAGTATATGAGACAGCAGCAGAGTGTAAGAGAGTGTAACAGAGTATAGGAGACAGTAACAGAGTATAGGAGACAGTAACAGAGTGTAAGAGACAGTAACAGAGTGTACAAGACAGTAACAGAGTGTATGACAGTGTAGTAGAGTGTAAGAGACAGTAACAGAGCGTAAGAGATAGTAGCAGAGTGTAAGAGACAGTAGCAGAGTGAAAGAGACAGTAACAGAGTGTAGGAGACAGTAGCAGAGTGTAAGAGACAGTAGCAGAGTGTAAGAGTGTAAGAGACAGTAACAGTGTGTAAGAGGGTGTAACAGCGTGTAAGAGAGTGTAACAGAGTGTAAGAGAGTGTAAGAGACAGTAGCAGAGTGTAATAGACAGTAACAGAGTGTAAGAGAGTGTTATGGACAGAAGCAGAGTGTAAGAGACAATAGCACAGTGTAAGATACAGTAGCAGAGTGTAAGAGACAGTAACAGAGTGTAAGAGACAGTAACAGAGTGTAAGAGACAGTAGCAGAGTGAAAGAGACAGTAGTAGAGTGTAATAGACAGTAACAGAGTGTAAGAGAGTGTTATGGACAGTAGCAGAGTGTAAGAGACAATAGCACAGTGTAAGATACAGTAGCAGAGTGTAAGAGACAGTAACAGAGTGTAAGAGACAGTAACAGAGTGTAAGAGACAGTAGCAGAGTGAAAGAGACAGTAGTAGAGTGTAGTAGAGTGTAGTAGAGTGTAAGAGAGTTTCAAATGGCATATACCGTCCTCTAGGATCACATACTCCCGAATGATCTCAGTATACTGTGAACGTCTTTGGGGATCTCTTCGCGTAGACATCGTAAACCTGTGTAAGAGACAGTAGCAGAGAGTAAGAGACAGTAACAGAGTATATGGGACAGTAGCAGAGTGTAAGAGAGTGTAACAGAGTATAGGAGACAGTATCAGAGTATAGGAGACAGTAACAGAGTGTAAGAGAGTGTAAGAGACAGTTACAGAGTGTAAGAGAGTGTAATAGACAGTAACAGAGTGTAAGAGAGTGTTATAGACAGTAGCAGAGTGTAAGAGACAATAGCAGAGTGTAAGAGACAGTAGCAGAGTGTAATAGACAGTAACAGAGTGTAAGAGAGTGTTATAGACAGTAGCAGAGTTTAAGAGACAGTAACAGAGTGTAAGAGAGTAACAGAGTGTAAGAGGGTGTAAGAGACAGTAGCAGAGTGTAGGAGAGTGTAAGAGAGTGTAAGAGACAGTAACAGAGTGTAAAAGACAGTAACAGAGTATATGAGACAGCAGCAGAGTGTAAGAGAGTGTAACAGAGTGTAAGAGACAGTAACAGAGTATAGGAGAGTGTAACAGAGTGTAAGAGACAGTAACAGAGTGTACGAGACAGTAACAGAGTGTATGACAGTGTAGTAGAGTGTAAGAGACAGTAACAGAGCGTAAGAGATAGTAGCAGAGTGTAAGAGACAGTAGCAGAGTGAAAGAGACAGTAACAGAGTGTAGGAGACAGTAACAGAGTGTAGGAGACAGTAGCAGAGTGTAAGAGACAGTAACAGAGTGTAAGAGAGTGTAAGAGACAGTAACAGTGTGTAAGAGGGTGTTACAGCGTGTAAGAGAGTGTAAGAGACAGTAACAGAGTGTAAGAGACAGTAACAGAGTATCTGAGAAAGCAGCAGAGTGTAAGAGAGTGTAACAAAGTATAGGAGACAGTAACAGAGTATAGGAGACAGTAACAGAGTGTAAGAGACAGTAACAGAGTGTACGAGACAGTAAAAGAGTGTAAGATACAGTAACAGAGTGTATGACAGTGTAGTAGAGTGTAAGAGACAGTAACAGAGCGTAGGAGATAGTAGCAGAGTGTAAGAGACAGTAGCAGAGTGAAAGAGACAGTAACAGAGTGTAAGAGACAGTAGCAGAGTGTAAGAGACAGTAACAGAGCGTAAGAGACAGTAGCAGAGTGTAAGAGACAGAAGCAGAGTGAAAGAGAGAGTAGCAGAGTGTAAGAGACAGTAGCAGACTGTAAGAGACAGTAGCAGAGTGTAAGAGAGTGTAAGAGACAGTAACAGAGTGTAGGAGAGTGTAAGAGACAGTAACAGAGTGTAAGAGACAGTAACAGAGTGTAAGAGACAGCAGCAGAGTGTAAGAGAGTGTAACATAGTGTAAGAGAGTGTAAGAGACAGTAGCAGAGTGTAATAGACAGTAACAGAGTGTAAGAGAGTGTTATGGACAGTAGCAGAGTGTAAGAGACAATAGCACAGTGTAAGATACAGTAGCAGAGTGTAAGAGACAGTAACAGAGTGTAAGAGACAGTAACAGAGTGTAAGAGACAGTAGCAGAGTGATAGAGACAGTAGTAGAGTGTAGTAGAGTGTAGTAGAGTGTAAGAGAGTGTCAAATGGCATATACCGTCCTCTAGGATCACATACTCCCGAATGATCTCAGTATACTGTGAACGTTTTTGGGGATCTCTTCGCGTAGACATCGTAAACCTGTGTAAGAGACAGTAGCAGAGAGTAAGAGACAGTAACAGAGTATATGGGACAGTAGCAGAGTGTAAGAGAGTGTAACAGAGTATAGGAGACAGTATCAGAGTATAGGAGACAGTAACAGAGTGTAAGAGAGTGTAAGAGACAGTTACAGAGTGTAAGAGAGTGTAATAGACAGTAACAGAGTATAAGAGAGTGTTATAGACAGTAGCGGAGTGTAAGAGACAATAGCAGAGTGTAAGAGACAGTAGCAGAGTGTAATAGACAGTAACAGAGTGTAAGAGAGTGTTATAGACAGTAGCAGAGTTTAAGAGACAGTAACAGAGTGTAAGAGAGTAACAGAGTGTAAGAGGGTGTAAGAGACAGTAGCAGAGTGTAGGAGAGTGTAAGAGAGTGTAAGAGAGTGTAAGAGACAGTAACAGAGTGTAAGAGACAGTAACAGAGTATATGAGACAGCAGCAGAGTGTAAGAGAGTGTAACAGAGTATAGGAGAGAGTAACAGAGTGTAAGAGACAGTAACAGAGTGTACGAGACAGTAACAGAGTGTATGACAGTGTAGTAGAGTGTAAGAGACAGTAACAGAGCGTAGGAGATAGTAGCAGAGTGTAAGAGACAGTAGCAGAGTGTAAGAGACAGTAACAGAATGTAAGAGACAGTAGCAGAGTGTAAGAGAGTGTAAGAGACAGTAACAGTGTGTAAGAGGGTGTAACAGCATGTAAGAGAGTGTAACAGCGTGTAAGAGAGTGTAACAGCGTGTAAGAGAGTGTAAGAGACAGTAACAGAGTGTAGGAGAGTGTAAGAGACAGTAACAGAGTGTAAGAGACAGTAACAGAGTGTAAGAGACAGCAGCAGAGTGTAAGAGAGTGTAACATAGTGTAAGAGAGTGTAAGAGACAGTAGCAGAGTGTAATAGACAGTAACAGAGTGTAAGAGAGTGTAAGAGACAGTAGCAGAGTGCAATAGACAGTAACAGAGTGTAAGAGAGTGTTGTAGACAGTAGCAGAGTGTAAGAGACAGTAACAGAGTGTAAGAGACAGTAACAGAGTGAAAGAGACAGTAGCAGAGTGAAAGAAACAGTAGTAGAGTGTAGTAGAGTGTAAGAGAGTGTCACATGGCATATACCGTCCTCTAGGATCACATAGTCCCGAATGATCTCAGTATACTGTGAACGTCTTTGGGGATCTCTTCGCGTAGACATCGTAAACCTGTGTAAGAGACAGTAGCAGAGAGTAAGAGACGGTAACAGAGTATATGAGACAGTAGCAGAGTGTAAGAGAGTGTAACGGAGTATAGGAGACAGTAACAGAGTATAGGAGACAGTAACAGAGTGTAAGAGAATGTAAGAGACAGTAACAGAGTGTAAGAGAGTGTAACAGAGTGTAAGAGACAGTAACAGAGCGTAAGAGATAGTAGCAGAGTGTAAGAGACAGTAGCAGAGTGAAAGAGAGTGTAAGAGACAGTAACAGTGTGTAAGAGGGTGTAACAGTGTGTAAGAGGGTGTAACAGAGTGTAAGAGAGTGTAACAGCGTGTAAGAGAGTGTAACAGCGTGTAAGAGAGTGTAAGAGACAGTAACAGAGTGTAAGAGGGTGTAAGAGACAGTAGCAGAGTGTAGGAGAGTGTAAGAGAGTGTAAGAGAGTGTAAGAGACAGTAACAGAGTGTAAGAGACAGTAACAGAGTGTAAGAGACAGCAGCAGAGTGTAAGAGAGTGTAAGAGACAGTAACAGAGTGTAAGAGACAGTAACAGAGTGTAAGAGAGTGTAACAGAGTGTAAGAGACAGTAACAGAGTGTACGAGACAGTAACAGAGTGTAAGAGACAGTAACAGAGTGTACGAGAGTGTAGTAGAGTGTAAGAGACAGTAACAGAGCGTAAGAGACAGTAGCAGAGTGTAAGAGACAGAAGCAGAGTGAAAGAGAGAGTAGCAGAGTGTAAGAGACAGTAGCAGAGTGTAAGAGACAGTAGCAGAGTGTAAGAGAGTGTAAGAGACAGTAACAGAGTGTAGGAGAGTGTAAGAGACAGTAACAGAGTGTAAGAGACAGTAACAGAGTGTAAGAGACAGCAGCAGAGTGTACGAGAGTGTAACATAGTGTAAGAGAGTGTAAGAGACAGTAGCAGAGTGTAATAGACAGTAACAGAGTGTAAGAGAGTGTTATGGACAGTAGCAGAGTGTAAGAGACAATAGCACAGTGTAAGATACAGTAGCAGAGTGTAAGAGACAGTAACAGAGTGTAAGAGACAGGAACAGAGTGTAAGAGACAGCAGCAGAGTGTACGAGAGTGTAACATAGTGTAAGAGAGTGTAAGAGACAGTAGCAGAGTGTAATAGACAGTAACAGAGTGTAAGAGAGTGTTATGGACAGTAGCAGAGTGTAAGAGACAATAGCACAGTGTAAGATACAGTAGCAGAGTGTAAGAGACAGTAACAGAGTGTAAGAGACAGTAACAGAGTGTAAGAGACAGTAGCAGAGTGAAAGAGACAGTAGTAGAGTGTAGTAGAGTGTAGTAGAGTGTAAGAGAGTGTCACATGGCATATACCGTCCTCTAGGATCACATACTCCCGAATGATCTCAGTATACTGTGAACGTCTTTGGGGATCTCTTCGCGTAGACATCGTAAACCTGTGTAAGAGACAGTAGCAGAGAGTAAGAGACAGTAACAGAGTATATGGGACAGTAGCAGAGTGTAAGAGAGTGTAACAGAGTATAGGAGACAGTATCAGAGTATAGGAGACAGTAACAGAGTGTAAGAGAGTGTAATAGACAGTAACAGAGTGTAAGAGAGTGTTATAGACAGTAGCAGAGTGTAAGAGACAATAGCAGAGTGTAAGAGACAGTAGCAGAGTGTAATAGACAGTAACAGAGTGTAAGAGAGTGTTATAGACAGTAGCAGAGTATAAGAGACAGTAACAGAGTGTAAGAGAGTAACAGAGTGTAAGAGGGTGTAAGAGACAGTAGCAGAGTGTAGGAGAGTGTAAGAGAGTGTAAGAGACAGTAACAGAGTGTAAGAGACAGTAACAGAGTGTAAGAGACAGCAGCAGAGTGTAAGAGAGTGTAAGAGACAGTAACAGAGTGTAACAGAGTGTAAGAGACAGTAACAGAGTGTACGAGACAGTAACAGAGTGTAAGAGACAGTAACAGAGTGTAGGAGAGTGTAGTAGAGTGTAAGAGACAGTAACAGCGCGTAAGAGACAGTAGCAGAGTGTAAGAGACAGAAGCAGAGTGAAACAGAGAGTAGCAGAGTGTAAGAGACAGTGGCAGAGTGTGAGAGACAGTAGCAGAGTGTAAGAGAGTGTAAGAGACAGTAACAGAGTGTAGGAGAGTGCAAGAGACAGTAACAGAGTGTAAGAGACAGTAACAGAGTGTAAGAGACAGCAGCAGAGTGTACGAGAGTGTAACATAGTGTAAGAGAGTGTTAAAGACAGTAGCAGAGTGTAAGAGAGTGTAACAGAGTGTAAGAGAGTGTAAGAGAAAGTAACAGAGTGTAGGAGAGTGTAAGAGACAGTAACAGAGTGTAAGAGACAGCAGCAGAGTGTAAGAGAGTGTAACATAGTGTAAGAGAGTGTAAGAGACAGTAGCAGAGTGTAATAGACAGTAACAGAGTGAAAGAGAGTGTAAGAGACAGTTACAGAGTGTAAGAGAGTGTAAGAGACAGTAGCAGAGTGTAATAGACAGTAACAGAGTGTAAGAGAGTGTTATAGACAGTAGCAGAGTGTAAGAGACAATAGCAGAGTGTAAGAGACAGTAGCAGAGTGTAATAGACTGTAGCAGAGTGTAACATAGTGTAAGAGAGTGTAAGAGACAGTAGCAGAGTGTAATAGACAGTAACAGAGTGTAAGAGAGTGTTATAGACAGTAGCAGAGTTTAAGAGACAGTAACAGAGTGTAAGAGACAGTAACAGAGTGAAAGAGACAGTAGCAGAGTGAAAGAAACAGTAGTAGAGTGTAGTAGAGTGTAGTAGAGTGTAAGAGAGTGTCACATGGCATGTACCGTCCTCTGGGGTCACATAGTCCCGAATGATCTCAGTATACTGTGAACGTCTTTGGGGATCTCTTTGCGTAGACATCGAAAACCTGTGTAAGAGACAGTAGCAGAGAGTAAGAGACGGTAACAGAGTAAATGAGACAGTAGCAGAGTGTAAGAGAGTGTAACAGAGTATAGGAGACAGTAACAAAGTATAGGAGACAGTAACAGAGTGTAAGAGAGTGTAAGAGACAGTTACAGAGTGAAAGAGAGTGTAACAGAGTGTAAGAGACAGTAACAGAGTGTATGAGACAGTAACAGAGTGTAAGATACAGCAACAGAGTGTATGACAGTGTAGTAGAGTGTAAGAGACAGTAACGGAGCGTAAGAGATAGTAGCAGAGTGTAAGAGACAGTAGCAGAGTGCAAGAGACAGTAACAGAGTGTTAGAGACAGTAGCAGAGTGTAAGAGAGTGTAAGAGACAGTAACAGTGTGTAAGAGGGTGTAACAGCGTCTAAGAGAGTGTAACAGCGTGTAAGAGAGTGTAAGAGAGTGTAAGAGACAGTAACAGAGTGTGAGAGACAGTAACAGAGTGTAAGAGACAGCAGCAGAGTGTAAGAGAGTGTAAGAGACAGTAACAGAGTGTAAGAGAGTGTAACAGAGTGTAAGAGACAGTAACAGAGTGTACGAGACAGTAACAGAGTGTAAGAGACAGTAACAGAGTGTACGAGAGTGTAGTAGAGTGTAAGAGACAGCAACAGAGCGTAAGAGACAGTAGCTGAGTGTAAGAGACAGAAGCAGAGTGAAAGAGAGAGTAGCAGAGTGTAAGAGACAGTAGCAGAGTGTAAGAGACAGTAGCAGAGTGTAAGAGAGTGTAAGAGACAGTAACAGAGTGTAGGAGAGTGCAAGAGACAGTAACAGAGTGTAAGAGACAGTAACAGAGTGTAAGAGACAGTAACAGAGTGTAAGAGACAGCAGCAGAGTGTACGAGAGTGTAACATAGTGTAAGAGAGTGTTAAAGACAGTAGCAGAGTGTAAGAGAGTGTAAGAGACAGTAACAGTGTGTAAGAGGGTGTAACAGCGTCTAAGAGAGTGTAACAGCGTGTAAGAGAGTGTAACAGAGTGTAAGAGAGTGTAAGAGACAGTAACAGAGTGTAAGAGACAGTAACAGAGTATATAAGACAGCAGCATTGTGTAAGAGAGTGTAACAGAGTATAGGACACAGTAACAGAGTATAGGAGACAGTAACAGAGTGTACGAGACAGTAACAGAGTGCATGACAGTGTAGTAGAGTGTAAGAGACAGTAACAGAGCGTAAGAGATAGTAGCAGAGTGTAAGAGACAGTAGCAGAGTGAAAGAGACAGTAACAGAGTGTAGGAGACAGTAGCAGAGTGTAAGAGACAGTAACAGAGTGTACGAGACAGTAACAGAGTGTAAGAGACAGTAACAGTGTGTAAGAGGGTGTAACAGCGTGTAAGAGAATGTAACAGAGTGTAAGAGAGTGTAAGAGACAGTAACAGAGTGTAAGAGGGTGTAAGAGACAATAGCAGAGTGTAGGAGAGGGTAAGAGAGTGTAAGAGAGTGTAAGAGACAGTAACAGAGTGTAAGAGACAGTAACAGAGTATATGAGACAGCAGCAGAGTGTAAGAGAGTGTAACAGAGTATAGGAGACAGTAACATAGTATAGGAGACAGTAACAGAGTGTAAGAGAATGTAAGAGACAGTAACAGAGTGTAAGAGAGTGTAACAGAGTGTAAGAGACAGTAACAGAGTGTAAGAGGGTGTAAGAGACAGTAGCAGAGTGTAGGAGAGTGTAAGAGAGTGTAAGAGACAGTAACAGAGTGTAAGAGACAGTAACAGAGTATATGAGACAGCAGCGTTGTGTAAGAGAGTGTAACAGAGTATAGGAGACAGTAACAGAGTATAGGAGACAGTAACAGAGTGTAAGAGACAGCAGCAGAGTGTAAGAGAGTGTAAGAGACAGTAACAGAGTGTAAGAGAGTGTAAGAGACAGTAACAGAGTGTACGAGACAGTAACAGAGTGTAAGAGACAGTAACAGAGCGTAAGAGACAGTAGCAGAGTGTAAGAGACAGAAGCAGAGTGAAACAGAGAGTAGCAGAGTGTAAGAGACAGTAGCAGAGTGTAAGAGACAGTAGCAGAGTGTAAGAGAGTGTAAGAGACAGTAACAGAGTGTAAGAGAGTGTAACAGCGTGTAAGAGAGTGTAACAGAGTGTAAGAGAGTGTAAGAGACAGTAACAGAGTGTAGGAGAGTGTAAGAGACAGTAACAGAGTGTAAGAGACATTAACAGAGTGTAAGATACAGCAGCAGAGTGTAAGAGAGTGTAACATAGTGTAAGAGAGTGTAAGAGACAGTAGCAGAGTGCAATAGACAGTAACAGAGTGTAAGAGAGTGTTATAGACAGTAGCAGAGTTTAAGAGACAGTAACAGAGTGTAAGAGACAGTAACAGAGTGAAAGAGACAGTAGCAGAGTGAAAGAAACAGTAGTAGAGTGTAGTAGAGTGTAGTAGAGTGTAAGAGAGTGTCAAATGTCATATACCGTCCTCTAGGATCACATAGTCCCGAATGATCTCAGTATACTGTGAACGTCTTTGGGGATCTCTTCGCGTAGACATCGTAAACCTGTGTAAGAGACAGTAGCAGAGAGTAAGAGACGGTAACAGAGTATATGAGACAGTAGCAGAGTGTTAGAGAGTGTAACAGAGTGTAGGAGACAGTAACAGAGTATAGGAGACAGTAACAGAGTGTAAGAGAATGTAAGAGACAGTAACAGAGTGTAAGAGACAGTAACAGAGTGTAAGAGGGTGTAAGAGACAGTAGCAGAGTGTAAGAGACAGTAACAGAGTGTAAGAGAGTGTAAGAGACAGTAACAGAGTGTAGGAGACAGTAACAGAGTATATGAGACAGCAGCGTTGTGTAAGAGAGTGTAACAGAGTATAGGAGACAGTAACAGAGTATAGGAGACAGTAACAGAGTGTAAGAGACAGTAACAGAGTGAACGAGACAGTAACAGAGTGTAAGATACAGTAACAGAACGTATGACAGTGTAGCAGAGTGTAAGAGACAGTAGCAGAGTGAAAGAGACAGTAACAGAGTGTAAGAGACAGTAGCAGAGTGTAAGAGACAGTAACAGAGTGTAAGAGACAGTAGCAGAGTGTAAGAGAGTGTAAGAGACATGTGTAAGAGGGTGTAACAGCGTGTAAAAGAGTGTAACAGAGTGTAAGAGAGTGTAAGAGACAGTAACAGAGTGTAAGAGGGTGTAAGAGACAGTAGCAGAGTGTAGGAGAGGGTAAGAGAGTGTAAGAGAGTGTAAGAGACAGTAACAGAGTGTAAGAGACAGTAACAGAGTATATGAGACAGCAGCAGAATGTAAGAGAGTGTAACAGAGTATAGGAGACAGTAACAGAGTATAGGAGACAGTAACAGAGTGTAAGAGACAGTAACAGAGTGTACGAGACAGTAACAGAGTGTAAGAGACAGTAACAGAGTGTAAGAGACAGTAACAGAGTGTATGACAGTGTAGTAAAGTGTAAGAGACAGTAACAGAGTGTAAGAGACAGTAGCAGAGTGTAAGAGACAGTAACAGAGTGTAAGAGACATTAGCAGAGTGTAAGAGACAGTAACAGAGTGTAAGAGACATTAGCAGAGTGTAAGAGAGTGTAAGAGACAGTAACAGTGTGTAACAGGGTGTAACAGCGTGTTAGAGAGTGTAACAGCGTGTAAGAGAGTGTAACAGAGTGTAAGAGAGTGTAAGAGACAGTAACAGAGTGTAAAGGACAGTAACAGAGTATATGAGACAGCAGCAGAGTGTAAGAGAGTGTAACAGAGTATAGGAGACAGTAACAGAGTATAGGAGACAGTAACAGAGTGTAAGAGACAGTAACAGAGTGTACGAGACAGTAACAGAGTGTATGACAGTGTAGTAGAGTGTAAGAGACAGTAACAGAGCGTAAGAGATAGTAGCAGAGTGTAAGAGACAGAAGCAGAGTGAAACAGAGAGTAGCAGAGTGTAAGAAACAGTGGCAGAGTGTGAGAGACAGTAGCAGAGTGTCAGAGAGTGTAAGAGACAGTAACAGAGTGTAAGAGAGTGTAACAGAGTGTAAGAGAGTGTAACAGAGTGTACGAGACAGTAACAGAGTGTACGAGACAGTAACAGAGTGTAAGAGACTGTAACAGAGTGTACGAGAGTGTAGTAGAGTGTAAGAGACAGTAACAGAGCGTAAGAGACAGTAGCAGAGTGTAAGAGACAGATGCAGAGTGTAAGAGACAGCAGCAAAGTGTAAGAGAGTGTAACATAGTGTAAGAGAGTGTAAGAGACAGTAGCAGAGTGTAAGAGACAGTAGCAGAGTGTAGGAGAGTGTAAGAGACAGTAACTGAGTGTAAGAGACAGTAACAGAGTGTAAGAGACAGCAGCAGAGTGTAAGAGAGTGTAACATAGTGTAAGAGAGTGTAAGAGACAGTAGCAGAGTGTAATAGACAGTAACAGAGTGTAAGAGAGTGTAACAGAGTGTAAGAGACAGTAACAGAGTGTACGCGACAGTAACAGAGTGTAAGAGACAGTAACAGAGTGTACGAGAGTGTAGTAGAGTGTAAGAGACAGTAACAGAGCATAAGAGACAGTAGCAGAGTGTAAGAGACAGTAGCAGAGTGAAAGAGACAGTAACAGAGTGTAAGAGAGTGTAAGAGACAGTAACAGAGTGTAAGAGACAGTAACAGAGTATATGAGACAGCAGCAGAGTGTAAGAGAGTGTAACAGAGTATAGGAGACAGTAACAGAGTATAGGAGACAGTAACAGAGTGTAAGATACAGTAACAGAGTGTACGAGACAGTAACAGAGTGTAAGATACAGTAACAGAGTGTATGACAGTATAGTAGAGTGTAAGAGACAGTAACAGAGCGTAAGAGATAGTAGCAGAGTTTAAGAGACAGTAGCAGAGTGAAAGAGACAGTAACAGAGTGTAAGAGAGTGTAAGAGACAGTAACAGTGTGTAAGAGGGTGTAACAGCGTGTAAGAGAGTGTAACAGCGTGTAAGAGAGTGTAACAGCGTGTAAGAGAGTGTAAGAGACAGTAACAGAGTGTAAGAGGGTGTAAGAGACAGTAGCAGAGTGTAGGAGAGTGTAAGAGAGTGTAAGAGAGTGTAAGAGACAGTAACAGAGTGTAAGAGACAGTAACAGAGTGTAAGAGACAGCAGCAGAGTGTAAGAGAGTGTAAGAGACAGTAACAGAGTGTAAGAGAGTGTAACAGAGTGTAAGAGACAGTAACAGAGTGTACGAGACAGAAACAGAGTGTAAGAGACAGTAACAGAGTGTAGGAGAGTGTAGTAGAGTGTAAGAGACAGTAATAGAGCGTAAGAGACAGTAGCAGAGCGTAAGAGACAGAAGCAGAGTGAAACAGAGAGTAGCAGAGTGTAAGAGACAGTGGCAGAGTGTGAGAGACAGTAGCAGAGAGTAAGAGAGTGTAAGAGACTGTAACAGAGTGTAAGAGAGTGTAACAGCGTGTAAGAGAGTGTAGGAGAGTGTAAGAGACAGTAACAGAGTGTAAGAGACAGTAACAGAGTGTACGAGAGTGTAGTAGAGTGTAAGAGACAGTAACAGAGCATAAGAGACAGTAGCAGAGTGTAAGAGACAGAAGCAGAGTGAAAGAGAGAGTAGCAGAGTGTAAGAGACAGTAACAGAGTGTAGGAGAGTGTAAGAGACAGTAACAGTGTGTAAGAGGGTGTAACAGCGTGTAAGAGAGTGTAACAGCGTGTAAGAGAGTGTAACAGCGTGTAAGAGAGTGTAAGAGACAGTAACAGAGTGTAAGAGGGTGTAAGAGACAGTAGCAGAGTGTAGGAGAGTGTAAGAGAGTGTAAGAGAGTGTAAGAGACAGTAACAGAGTGTAAGAGACAGTAACAGAGTGTAAGAGACAGCAGCAGAGTGTAAGAGAGTGTAAGAGACAGTAACAGAGTGTAAGAGAGTGTAACAGAGTGTAAGAGACAGTAACAGAGTGTACGAGACAGAAACAGAGTGTAAGAGACAGTAACAGAGTATAGGAGAGTGTAGTAGAGTGTAAGAGACAGTAACAGAGCGTAAGAGACAGTAGCAGAGCGTAAGAGACAGAAGCAGAGTGAAACAGAGAGTAGCAGAGTGTAAGAGACAGTGGCAGAGTGTGAGAGACAGTAGCAGAGAGTAAGAGAGTGTAATAGACTGTAACAGAGTGTAAGAGAGTGTAACAGCGTGTAAGAGAGTGTAGGAGAGTGTAAGAGACAGTAACAGAGTGTAAGAGACAGTAACAGAGTGTACGAGAGTGTAGTAGAGTGTAAGAGACAGTAACAGAGCATAAGAGACAGTAGCAGAGTGTAAGAGACAGAAGCAGAGTGAAAGAGAGAGTAGCAGAGTGTAAGAGACAGTAACAGAGTGTAGGAGAGTGTAAGAGATAGTAACAGATTGTAAGAGACAGTAACAGACTGTAAGAGAGTGTAAGAGACAGTAGCAGAGTGTAAGAGACAGTAAAAGAGTGTAAGAGAGTGTTATAGACAGTAGCAGAGTGTAAGAGATAATAGCAGAGTGTAAGAGACAGTAGCAGAGTGTAATAGACTGTAGCAGAGTGTACCATAGTGTAAGAGAGTGTAAGAGACAGTAGCAGAGTGTAATAGACAGTAACAGAGTGTAAGAGAGTGTTATAGACAGTAGCAGAGTTTAAGAGACAGTAACAGAGTGTAAGAGACAGTAACAGAGTGAAAGAGACAGTAGCAGAGTGAAAGAAACAGTAGTAGAGTGTAGTAGAGTGTAAGAGAGTGTCACATGGCATATACCGTGCTCTAGGATCACATAGTCCCGAATGATCTCAGTATACTGTGAACGTCTTTGGGGATCTCTTTGCGTAGACATCGTAAACCTGTGTAAGAGACAATAGCAGAGAGTAAGAGACGGTAACAGAGTATATGAGACAGTAGCAGAGTGTAAGAGAGTGTAACAGAGTATAGGAGAAAGTAACAGAGTATAGGAGAAAGTAACAGAGTATAGGAGACAGTAACAGAGTGTAAGAGAATGTAAGAGATAGTAACAGAGTGTAAGAGAGTGTAACAGAGTGTAAGAGACAGTAACAGAGTGTAAGAGGGTGTAAGAGACAGTAGCAGAGTGTAGGAGAGTGTAAGAGAGTGTAGGAGAGTGTAAGAGAGTGTAAGAGAGTGTAAGAGACAGTAAGAGAGTGTAAGAGACAGTAACAGAGTGTACGAGAGTGTAGTAGAGTGTAAGAGACAGTAACAGAGCGTAAGAGACAGTAGCAGAGTGTAAGAGACAGAAGCAGAGTGAAAGAGAGAGTAGCAGAGTGTAAGAGACGGTAACAGAGTGTAGGAGAGTGTAAGAGACAGTAACAGATTGTAAGAGACAGTAACAGAGTGTAAGAGAGTGTAAGAGACAGTAGCAGAGTGTAATAGACAGTAACAGAGTGTAAGAGAGTGTTATAGACAGTAGCAGAGTGTAAGAGACAATAGCAGAGTGTAAGATACAGTAGCAGAGTGTAAGAGACAGTAACAGAGTATAAGGGACAGTAACAGAGTGTAAGAGACAGTAGCAGAGTGAAAGAGACAGTAGTAGAGTGTAGTAGAGTGTAGTAGAGTGTAAGAGAGTGTCACATGGCATATACCGTCCTCTAGGATCACATAGTCCCGAATGATCTCAGTATACTGTGAACGTCTTTGGGGATCTCTTCGCGTAGACATCGTAAACCTGTGTAAGAGACAGTAGCAGAGAGTAAGAGACAGTAACAGAGTATATGAGACAGTAGCAGAGTGTAAGAGAGTGTAACAGAGTATAGGAGACAGTAACAAAGTATAAGAGACAGTAACAGAGTGTAAGAGAGTGTAAGAGACAGTTACAGAGTGTAAGAGAGTGTAACAGAGTGTAAGAGACAGTAACAGAGTGTACGAGACAGTAACAGAGTGTAAGATACAGTAACAGAGTGTATGACAGTGTAGTAGAGTGTAAGAGACAGTAACAGAGCATAAGAGATAGTAGCAGAGTGTAAGAGACAGTAACAGAGTGTAAGAGACAGTAGCAGAGTGTAAGAGAGTGTAAGAGACAGTAACAGTGTGTAAGAGGGTGTAACAGCGTCTAAGAGAGTGTAACAGCGTGTAAGAGAGTGTAACAGAGTGTAAGAGAGTGTAAGAGACAGTAACAGAGTGTAAGAGGGTGTAAGAGACAGTAGCAGAGAGTAAGATACAGTAACAGAGTATATGGGACAGTAGCAGAGTGTAAGAGAGTGTAACAGAGTATAGGAGACAGTATCAGAGTATAGGAGACAGTAACAGAGTGTAAGAGAGTGTAAGAGACAGTTACAGAGTGTAAGAGAGTGTAAGAGACAGTAGCAGAGTGTAATAGACAGTAACAGAGTGTAAGAGAGTGTTATAGACAGTAGCAGAGTGTAAGAGACAATAGCAGAGTGTAAGAGACAGTAGCAGAGTGTAATAGACAGTAACAGAGTGTAAGAGAGTGTTATAGACAGTAGCAGAGTTTAAGAGACAGTAACAGAGTGTAAGAGAGTAACAGAGTGTAAGAGGGTGTAAGAGACAGTAGCAGAGTGTAGGAGAGTGTAAGAGAGTGTAAGAGACAGTAACAGAGTGTAAGAGACAGCAGCAGAGTATAAGAGAGTGTAAGAGGCAGTAACAGAGTGTAGGAGACTGTAGTAGAGCGTAAGAGACAGTAGCAGAGTGTAAGAGACAGAAGCAGAGTGAAACAGAGATTAGCAGAGTGTAAGAGACAGTGGCAGAGTGTGAGAGACAGTAGCAGAGTGTAAGAGAGTGTAAGAGACAGTAACAGAGTGTAAGAGAGTGTAACAGCGTGTAAGAGAGTGTAACAGAGTGTAACAGAGTGTAAGAGACAGTAACAGAGTGTAAGAGACAGTAACAGAGTGTAAGAGACAGCAGCAGAGTGTAAGAGAGTGTAACATAGTGTAAGAGAGTGTAAGAGACAGTAGCAGAGTGTAATAGACAGTAACAGAGTGTAAGAGAGTGTAAGAGACAGCAGCAGAGTGCAATACACAGTAACAGAGTGTAAGAGAGTGTTATAGACAGTAGCAGAGTTTAAGAGACAGTAACAGAGTGTAAGAGACAGTAACAGAGTGTAAGAGACAGTAACAGAGTGAAAGAGACAGTAGCAAAGTGTAGTAGAGTGTAGTAGAGTGTAAGAGAGTGTCACATGGCATATACCGTCCTCTAGAATCACATAGTCCAGAATGATCTCAGTATACTGTGAACGTCTTTGGGGATCTCTTCGCGTAGACATCGTAAACCTGTGTAAGAGACAGTAGCAGAGTGTAAGAGAGTGTAACAGAGCATAGGAGACAGTAACAGAGTATAGGAGACAGTAAAAGAGTGTAAGAGAATGTAAGAGACAGTAACAGAGTGTAAGAGAGTGTAACAGAGTGTAAGAGGGTGTAAGAGACAGTAGCAGAGTGTAGGAGAGTGTAAGAGAGTGTAAGAGAGTGTAAGAGACAGTAACAGAGTGTAAGAGACAGTAACAGAGTATATGAGACAGCAGCAGAGTGTAAGAGAGTGTAACAGAGTATAGGAGACAGTAACAGAGTATAGGAGACAGTAACAGAGTGTACGAGACAGTAACAGAGTGTACGAGACAGTAACAGAGTGTATGACAGTGTAGTAGAGTGTAAGAGACAGTAACAGAGCGTAAGAGACAGTAACAGAGTGTAAGAGACAGTAACAGAGTGTAAGAGACAGCAGCAGAGTGTAAGAGAGTGTAACATAGTGTATGAGACAGTAGCAGAGTGTAATAGACAGTAACAGAGTGTACGAGAGTGTAGTAGAGTGTAAGAGCCAGTAACAGAGCGTAAGAGACAGTAACAGAGTGTAAGAGACAGTAACAGAGTGTAAGAGACAGCAGCAGAGTGTAAGAGAGTGTAACATAGTGTAAGAGACAGTAGCAGAGTGTAATAGACAGTAACAGAGTGTAAGAGAGTGTAAGAGACAGTAGCAGAGTGTAATAGACAGTAACAGAGTGTAAGAGAGTGTTATAGACAGTAGCAGAGTTTAAGAGACAGTAACAGAGTGTAAAAGAGTAACAGAGTGTAAGAGGGTGTAAGAGACAGTAGCAGAGTGTAGGAGAGTGTAAGAGAGTGTAAGAGACAGTAACAGAGTGTAAGAGACAGTAACGGAGTATATGAGACAGCAGCAGAGTGTAAGAGAGTGTAACAGAGTATAGGAGACAGTAACAGAGTATAGGAGACAGTAACAGAGTGTAAGAGACAGTAACAGAGTGTACGAGACAGTAACAGAGTGTACGAGACAATAACAGAGTGTATGACAGTGTAGTAGAGTGTAAGAGACAGTAACAGAGCGTAAGAGATAGTAGCAGAGTGTAAGAGACAGTAGCAGAGTGAAAGAGACAGTAACAGAGTGTAAGAGACAGTAGCAGAGTGTAAGTGACAGTAACAGAATGTAAGAGACAGTAGCAGAGTGTAAGAGAGTGTAAGAGACAGTAACAGTGTGTAAGAGGGTGTAACAGCGTGTAAGAGAGTGTAACAGAGTGTAAGAGACAGTAACAGAGTGTAAGAGGGTGTAAGAGACAGTAGCAGAGTGTAGGAGAGGGTAAGAGAGTGTAAGAGAGTGTAAGAGACAGTAACAGAGTGTAAGAGACAGTAACAGAGTATATGAGACAGCAGCAGAGTGTAAGAGAGTGTAACAGAGTATAGGAGACAGTACCATAGTATAGGAGACAGTAACAGAGTGTAAGAGACAGTAACAGAGTGTACGAGACAGTAACAGAGTGTAAGATACAGTAACAGAGTGTATGACAGTGTAGTAGAGTGTAAGAGACAGTAACAGAGCGTAAGAGATAGTAGCAGAGTGTAAGAGACAGTAGCACAGTGAAAGAGACAGTAACAGAGTGTAAGAGACAGTAGCAGAGTGTAAGAGAGTGTAAGAGACAGTAACAGTGTGTAAGAGGGTGTAACAGCGTGTAAGAGAGTGTAACAGCGTGTAAGAGAGTGTAACAGCGTGTAAGAGCGTGTAAGAGACAGTAACAGAGTGTAAGAGGGTGTAAGAGACAGTAGCAGAGTGTAGGAGAGTGTAAGAGAGTGTAAGAGAGTGTAAGAGACAGTAACAGAGTGTAAGAGACAGTAACAGAGTGTAAGAGACAGCAGCAGAGTGTAAGAGACAGTAACAGAGTGTAAGAGAGTGTAACAGAGTGTAAGAGACAGTAACAGAGTGTACGAGACAGTAACAGAGTGTAAGAGACAGTAACAGAGTGTACGAGAGTGTAGTAGAGTGTAAGAGACAGTAACAGAGCGTAAGAGACAGTAGCAGAGTGTAAGAGACAGAAGCAGAGTGAAAGAGAGAGTAGCAGAGTGTAAGAGACAGTAGCAGAGTGTAAGAGACAGTAGCAGAGTGTAAGAGAGTGTAAGAGACAGTAACAGAGTGTAGGAGAGTGTAAGAGACAGTAACAGAGTGTAAGAGACAGCATCAGAGTGTAAGAGAGTGTAACATAGTGTAAGAGAGTGTAAGAGACAGAAGCAGAGTGTAATAGACAGTAACAGAGTGTAAGAGAGTGTTATAGACAGTAGCAGAGTCTAAGAGACAATAGCAGAGTGTAAGATACAGTAGCAGAGTGTAAGAGACAGTAACAGAGTGTAAGAGACAGTAGCAGAGTGTAAGAGACAGTAGCAGAGTGTAGTAGAGTGTAGTAGAGTGTAAGAGAGTGTCACATGGCATATACCATCCTCTAGGATCACATAGTCCCGAATGATCTCAGTATACTGTGAACGTCTTTGGGGATCTCTTCGCATAGACATCGTAAACCTGTGTAAGAGACAGTAGCAGAGAGTAAGAGACAGTAACAGAGTATATGAGACAGTAGCAGAGTGTAAGAGAGTGTAACAGAGTATAGGAGACAGTAACAAAGTATAGGAGACAGTAACAGAGTGTAAGAGAGTGTAAGAGACAGTTACAGAGTGTAAGAGAGTGTAACAGAGTGTAAGAGACAGTAACAGAGTGTAAGAGACAGTAACAGAGTGTAAGATACAGTAACAGAGGGTATGACAGTGTAGTAGAGTGTAAGAGACAGTAACAGAGCGTAAGAGATAGTAGCAGAGTGTAAGAGACAGTAACAGAGTGTAAGAGACAATAGCAGAGTGCAAGAGACAGTAACAGAGTGTTAGAGACAGTAGCAGAGTGTAAGAGAGTGTAAGAGACAGTAACAGTGTGTAAGAGGGTGTAACAGCGTCTAAGAGAGTGTAACAGCGTGTAAGAGAGAGTAACAGAGTGTAAGAGAGTGTAAGAGACAGTAACAGAGTGTAAGAGGGTGTAAGAGACAGTAGCAGAGTTTAGGAGAGTGTAAGAGAGTGTAAGAGACAGTAACAGAGTGTGAGAGACAGTAACTGAGTGTAAGAGACAGTAACAGAGTATATGAGACAGCAGCAGAGTGTAAGAGAGTGTAACAGAGTATAGGAGACAGTACCATAGTATAGGAGACAGTAACAGAGTGTAAGAGACAGTAACAGAGTGTACGAGACAGTAACAGAGTGTATGACAGTGTAGTAGAGTGTAAGAGACAGTAACAGAGCGTAAGAGATAGTAGCAGAGTGTAAGAGACAGTAGCACAGTGAAAGAGACAGTAACAGAGTGTAAGAGACAGTAGCAGAGTGTAAGAGAGTGTAAGAGACAGTAACAGTGTGTAAGAGGGTGTAACAGCGTGTAAGAGAGTGTAACAGCGTGTAAGAGAGTGTAACAGCGTGTAAGAGCGTGTAAGAGACAGTAACAGAGTGTAAGAGGGTGTAAGAGACAGTAGCAGAGTGTAGGAGAGTGTAAGAGAGTGTAAGAGAGTGTAAGAGACAGTAAAAGAGTGTAAGAGACAGTAACAGAGTGTAAGAGACAGCAGCAGAGTGTAAGAGACAGTAACAGAGTGTAAGAGAGTGTAACAGAGTGTAAGAGACAGTAACAGAGTGTACGAGACAGAAGCAGAGTGAAAGAGAGAGTAGCAGAGTGTAAGAGACAGTAGCAGAGTGTAAGAGACAGTAGCAGAGTGTAAGAGAGTGTAAGAGACAGTAACAGAGTGTAGGAGAGTGTAAGAGACAGTAACAGAGTGTAAGAGACAGCAGCAGAGTGTAAGAGACAGTAACAGAGTGTAAGAGAGTGTAACAGAGTGTAAGAGACAGTAACAGAGTGTACGAGACAGAAGCAGAGTGAAAGAGAGAGTAGCAGAGTGTAAGAGACAGTAGCAGAGTGTAAGAGACAGTAGCAGAGTGTAAGAGAGTGTAAGAGACAGTAACAGAGTGTAGGAGAGTGTAAGAGACAGTAACAGAGCGTAAGAGACAGTAGCAGAGTGTAAGAGACAGAAGCAGAGTGAAAGAGAGAGTAGCAGAGTGTAAGAGACAGTAGCAGAGTGTAAGAGACAGTAGCAGAGTGTAAGAGAGTGTAAGAGACAGTAACAGAGTGTAGGAGAGTGTAAGAGACAGTAACAGAGTGTAAGAGACAGCATCAGAGTGTAAGAGAGTGTAACATAGTGTAAGAGAGTGTAAGAGACAGAAGCAGAGTGTAATAGACAGTAACAGAGTGTAAGAGAGTGTTATAGACAGTAGCAGAGTCTAAGAGACAATAGCAGAGTGTAAGATACAGTAGCAGAGTGTAAGAGACAGTAACAGAGTGTAAGAGACAGTAGCAGAGTGAAAGAGACAGTAGTAGAGTGTAGTAGAGTGTAGTAGAGTGTAAGAGAGTGTCACATGGCATATACCGTCCTCTAGGATCACATAGTCCCGAATGATCTCAGTATACTGTGAACGTCTTTGGGGATCTCTTCGCATAGACATCGTAAACCTGTGTAAGAGACAGTAGCAGAGAGTAAGAGACAGTAACAGAGTATATGAGACAGTAGCAGAGTGTAAGAGAGTGTAACAGAGTATAGGAGACAGTAACAAAGTATAGGAGACAGTAACAGAGTGTAAGAGAGTGTAAGAGACAGTTACAGAGTGTAAGAGAGTGTAACAGAGTGTAAGAGACAGTAACAGAGTGTACAAGACAGTAACAGAGTGTAAGATACAGTAACAGAGGGTATGACAGTGTAGTAGAGTGTAAGAGACAGTAACAGAGCGTAAGAGATAGTAGCAGAGTGTAAGAGACAGTAACAGAGTGTAAGAGACAATAGCAGAGTGCAAGAGACAGTAACAGAGTGTTAGAGACAGTAGCAGAGTGTAAGAGAGTGTAAGAGACAGTAACAGTGTGTAAGAGGGTGTAACAGCGTCTAAGAGAGTGTAACAGCGTGTAAGAGAGAGTAACAGAGTGTAAGAGAGTGTAAGAGACAGTAACAGAGTGTAAGAGGGTGTAAGAGACAGTAGCAGAGTGTAGGAGAGTGTAAGAGAGTGTAAGAGACAGTAACAGAGTGTGAGAGACAGTAACTGAGTGTAAGAGACAGCAGCAGAGTGTAAGAGAGTGTAAGAGACAGTGACAGAGTGTAAGAGACAGTAACAGAGTGTACGAGAGTGTAGTAGAGTGTAAGAGACAGTAACAGAGCGTAAGAGATAGTAGCAGAGTGTAAGAGACAGTAGCACAGTGAAAGAGACAGTAACAGAGTGTAAGAGACAGTAGCAGAGTGTAAGAGAGTGTAAGAGACAGTAACAGTGTGTAAGAGGGTGTAACAGCGTGTAAGAGAGTGTAACAGCGTGTAAGATAGTGTAACAGCGTGTAAGAGCGTGTAAGAGACAGTAACAGAGTGTAAGAGGGTGTAAGAGACAGTAGCAGAGTGTAGGAGAGTGTAAGAGAGTTTAAGAGAGTGTAAGAGACAGTAACAGAGTGTAAGAGACAGTAACAGAGTGTAAGAGACAGCAGCAGAGTGTAAGAGACAGTAACAGAGTGTAAGAGACAGTAACAGAGTGTAAGAGACAGTAACAGAGTGTACGAGAGTGTAGTAGAGTGTAAGAGACAGTAACAGAGCGTAAGAGACAGTAGCAGAGTGTATGCGACAGAAGCAGAGTGTAAGAGAGTGTAAGAGACAGTAACAGAGTGTAGGAGAGTGTAAGAGACAGTAACAGAGTGTAAGAGACAGTAGCAGAGTGTAAGAGACAGCAGCAGAGTGTAAGAGAGTGTAACATAGTGTAAGAGAGTGTAAGAGACAGTAGCAGAGTGTAATAGACAGTAACAGAGTGTATGAGAGTGTTATGGACAGTAGCAGAGTGTAAGAGACAATAGCACAGTGTAAGATACAGTAGCAGAGTGTAAGAGACAGTAACAGAGTGTAAGAGACAGTAACAGAGTGTAAGAGACAGTAGCAGAGTGAAAGAGACAGTAGCAAAGTGAAAGAGACAGTAGTAGAGTGTAGTAGAGTGTAGTAGAGTGTCAAATGGCATATACCGTCCTCTAGGATCACATACTCCCGAATGATCTCAGTATACTGTGAACGTCTTTTGGGATCTCTTCACGTAGACATCGTAAACCTGTGTAAGAGACAGTAGCAGAGAGTAAGAGACAGTAACAGAGTATATGGGACAGTAGCAGAGTGTAAGAGAGTGTAACAGAGTATAGGAGACAGTATCAGAGTATAGGAGACAGTAACAGAGTGTAAGAGAGTGTAAGAGACAGTTACAGAGTGTAAGAGAGTGTAATAGACAGTAACAGAGTGTAAGAGAGTGTTATAGACAGTAGCAGAGTGTAAGAGACAATAGCAGAGTGTAAGAGACAGTAGCAGAGTGTAATAGACAGTAACAGAGTGTAAGAGAGTGTTATAGACAGTAGCAGAGTTTAAGAGACAGTAACAGAGTGTAAGAGAGTAACAGAGTGTAAGAGGGTGTAAGAGACAGTAGCAGACTGTAGGAGAGTGTAAGAGAGTGTAAGAGAGTGTAAGAGACAGTAACAGAGTGTAAGAGACAGTAACAGAGTATATGAGACAGCAGCAGAGTGTAAGAGAGTGTAACAGAGTGTAAGAGACAGTAACAGAGTATAGGAGACAGTAACAGAGTGTAAGAGACAGTAACAGAGTGTACGAGACAGTAACAGAGTGTATGACAGTGTAGTAGAGTGTAAGAGACAGTAACAGAGCGTAAGAGATAGTAGCAGAGTGTAAGAGACAGTAGCAGAGTGAAAGAGACAGTAACAGAGTGTAGGAGACAGTAGCAGAGTGTAAGAGACAGTAACAGAGTGTAAGAGACAGTAGCAGAGTGTAAGAGAGTGTAAGAGACAGTAACAGTGTGTAAGAGGGTGTAACAGCGTGTAAGAGAGTGTAACAGAGTGTAAGAGAGTGTAAGAGACAGTAACAGAGTGTAAGAGGGTGTAAGAGACAGTAGCAGAGTGTAGGGGAGGGTAAGAGAGTGTAAGAGAGTGTAAGAGACAGTAACAGAGTGTAAGAGACAGTAACAGAGTATCTGAGACAGCAGCAGAGTGTGAGAGAGTGTAACAAAGTATAGGAGACAGTAACAGAGTATAGGAGACAGTAACAGAGTGTAAGAGACAGTAACAGAGTGTACGAGACAGTAAAAGAGTGTAAGATACAGTAACAGAGTGTATGACAGTGTAGTAGAGTGTAAGAGACAGTAACAGAGCGTAGGAGATAGTAGCAGAGTGTAAGAGACAGTAGCAGAGTGAAAGAGACAGTAACAGAGTGTATGACAGTGTAGTAGAGTGTAAGAGACAGTAACAGAGCGTAAGAGATGGTAGCAGAGTGTAAGAGACAGTAGCAGAGTGAAAGAGACAGTAACAGAGTGTAGGAGACAGTAGCAGAGTGTAAGAGACAGTAACAGAGTGTAAGAGACAGTAGCAGAGTGTAAGAGAGTGTAAGAGACAGTAACAGTGTGTAAGAGGGTGTAACAGCGTGTAAGAGAGTGCAACAGAGTGTAAGAGAGTGTAAGAGACAGTAACAGAGTGTAAGAGGGTGTAAGAGATAGTAGCAGAGTGTAGGAGAGTGTAAGAGAGTGTAAGAGACAGTAACAGAGTGTAAGAGACAGTAACAGAGTGTAAGAGACAGCAGCAGAGTGTAAGAGAGTGTAAGAGACAGTAACAGAGTGTAAGAGAGTGTAACAGAATGTAAGAGACAGTAACAGAGTGTACGAGACAGTAACAGAGTGTACGAGACAGTAACAGAGTGTAGGAGAGTGTAGTAGAGTGTAAGAGACAGTTACAGCGCGTAAGAGACAGTAGCAGAGTGTAAGAGACAGAAGCAGAGTGAAACAGAGCGTAGCAGAGTGTAAGAGACAGTGGCAGAGTGTGAGAGACAGTAGCAGAGTGTAAGAGAGTGTAAGAGATAGTAACAGCGTGTAAGAGAGTGTAAGAGACAGTAACAGAGTGTAAGAGACAGTAACAGAGTGTAAGAGACAGCATCAGAGTGTAAGAGAGTGTAACATAGTGTAAGAGAGTGTAAGAGACAGAAGCAGAGTGTAATAGACAGTAACAGAGTGTAAGAGAGTGTTATAGACAGTAGCAGAGTGTAAGAGACAGTAGCAGAGTGTAAGAGAGTGTAAGAGACAGTAACAGAGTGTAAGAGAGTGTAACAGAGTGTAAGAGACAGTAACAGAGTGTACGAGACAGTAACAGAGTGTACGAGACAGTAACAGAGTGTAAGAGACAGTAACAGAGTGTACGAGAGTGTAGTAGAGTGTAAGAGACAGTAACAGAGCGTAAGAGACAGTAGCAGAGTGTAAGAGACAGAAGCAGAGTGAAACAGAGAGTAGCAGAGTGTAAGAGACAGTAACAGAGTGTAAGAGAGTGTAACAGCGTGTAAGAGAGTGTAACAGAGTGTAAGAGAGTGTAAGACACAGTAACAGAGTGTAACAGAGTTTAAGAGACAGTAACAGAGTGTAAGAGACAGTAACAGATTGTAAGAGACAGTAACAGAGTGGACGAGAGTGTAGAAGAGTGTAAGAGACAGTAACAGAGCATAAGAGACAGTAGCAGAGTGTAAGAGACAGAAGCAGAGTGAAACAGAGAGTAGCAGAGTGTAAGAGACAGTAACAGAGTGTAAGCGAGTGTAACAGCGTGTAAGAGAGTGTAACAGAGTGTAAGAGAGTGTAAGAGACAGTAAAAGAGTGTAGGAGAGTGTGAGAGACAGTAACAAAGTGTCAGAGACAGTAACAGAGTGTAAGAGACAGCAGCAGAGTGTAAGAGAGTGTAACATAGTGTAAGATAGTGTAAAAGACAGTAGCAGAGTGTAATAGACAGTAACAGAGTATAAGAGAGTGTAAGAGACAGTAGCAGAGTGTAATAGACAATAACATAGTGTAAGAGACAGTAATAAAGTGAAAGAGACAGTAGCAGAGTGAAAGAAACAGTAGTAGAGTGTAGTAGAGTGTAGTAGAGTGTAAGAGAGTGTCACATGGCATGTACCGTCCTCTGGGATCACATAGTCCCGAATGATCTCAGTATACTGTGAACGTCTTTGGGGATCTCTTCGCGTAGACATCGTAAACCTGTGTAAGAGACAGTAGCAGAGAGTAAGAGACGGTAACAGAGTATAGGAGACAGTAACAGAGTGTAAGAGAATGTAAGAGACAGTAACAGAGTGTAAGAGAGTGTAACAGAGTGTAAGAGACAGTAACAGAGTGTAAGAGGGTGTAAGAGACAGTAGCAGAGTGTAGGAGAGTGTAAGAGAGTGTAAGAGACAGTAACAGAGTGTAAGAGACAGTAACAGAGTGTAAGAGACAGCAGCAGAGTGTAAGAGAGTGTAAGAGACAGTAACAGAGTGTAAGAGAGTGAAACAGAGTGTAAGAGACAGTAACAGAGTATACGAGACAGTAACAGAGTGTAAGAGACAGTAACAGAGCGTAAGAGACAGTAGCAGAGTGTAAGAGACAGAAGCAGAGTGAAACAGAGAGTAGCAGAGTGTAAGAGACAGTAGCAGAGTGTAAGAGACAGTAGCAGAGTGTAAGAGAGTGTAAGAGACAGTAACAAAGTGTAGGAGAGTGTAAGAGACAGTAACAGAGTGTAAGAGACAGTAACAGAGTGTAAGAGACAGTAACAGAGTGAAAGAGACAGTAGCAGAGTGAAATAAACAGTAGTAGAGTGTAGTAGAGTGTAGTAGAGTGTAAGAGAGTGTCACATGGCATGTACCGTCCTCTGGGATCACATAGTCCCGAATGATCTCAGCATACTGTGAACGTCTTTGGGGATCTCTTTGCGTAGACATCGAAAACCTGTGTAAGAGACAGTAGCAGAGAGTAAGAGACGGTAACAGAGTAAATGAGACAGTAGCAGAGTGTAAGAGAGTGTAACAGAGTATAGGAGACAGTAACAGAGTATAGGAGACAGTAACAGAGTGTAAGAGAATGTAAGAGACAGTAACAGAGTGTAAGAGAGTGTAACAGAGTGTAAGAGACAGTAACAGAGTGTAAGAGGGTGTAAGAGACAGTAGCAGAGTGTAGGAGAGTGTAAGAGAGTGTAAGAGACAGTAACAGAGTGTAAGAGACAGTAACAGAGTATATGAGACAGCAGCAGAGTGTAAGAGAGTGTAACAGAGTGTAAGAGACAGTAACAGAGTATAGGAGACAGTAACAGAGTGTAAGAGACAATAACAGAGTGTACGAGACAGTAACAGAGTGTATGACAGTGTAGTAGAGTGTAAGAGACAGTAACAGAGCGTAAGAGATAGTAGCAGAGTGTAAGAGACAGTAGCAGAGTGAAAGAGACAGTAACAGAGTGTAGGAGACAGTAGCAGAGTGTAAGAGACAGTAGCAGAGTGTAAGAGAGTGTAAGAGACAGTAACAGTGTGTAAGAGGGTGTAACAGCGTGTAAGAGAGTGTAACAGAGTGTAAGAGAGTGTAAGAGACAGTAACAGAGTGTAAGAGGGTGTAAGAGACAGTAGCAGAGTGTAGGGGAGGGTAAGAGAGTGTAAGAGAGTGTAAGAGACAGTAACAGAGTGTAAGAGACAGTAACAGAGTATCTGAGACAGCAGCAGAGTGTAAGTGAGTGTAACAGAGTATAGGAGACAGTAACAGAGTATAGGAGACAGTAACAGAGTGTAAGAGACAGTAACAGAGTGTACGAGACAGTAAAAGAGTGTAAGATACAGTAACAGAGTGTATGACAGTGTAGTAGAGTGTAAGAGACAGTAACAGAGCGTAGGAGATAGTAGCAGAGTGTAAGAGACAGTAACAGAGTGTAAGAGACAGTAGCAGAGTGTAAGAGACAGTAGCAGAGTGTAAGAGACAGTAACAGAATGTAAGAGACAGTAGCAGAGTGTAAGAGAGTGTAAGAGACAGTAACAGTGTGTAAGAGGGTGTAACAGCATGTAAGAGAGTGTAACAGCGTGTAAGAGAGTGTAACAGAGTGTAAGAGAGTGTAAGAGACAGTAACAGTGTGTAAGAGGGTGTAACAGCGTGTAAGAGAGTGCAACAGAGTGTAAGAGAGTGTAAGAGACAGTAACAGAGTGTAAGAGGGTGTAAGAGACAGTAGCAGAGTGTAGGAGAGTGTAAGAGACAGTAACAGAGCGTAAGAGATAGTAGCAGAGTGTAAGAGACAGTAGCAGAGTGAAAGAGACAGTAACAGAGTGTAAGAGACAGTAGCAGAGTGTAAGTGACAGTAACAGAATGTAAGAGACAGTAGCAGAGTGTAAGAGAGTGTAAGAGACAGTAACAGTGTGTAAGAGGGTGTAACAGCGTGTAAGAGAGTGTAACAGAGTGTAAGAGACAGTAACAGAGTGTAAGAGGGTGTAAGAGACAGTAGCAGAGTGTAGGACAGGGTAAGAGAGTGTAAGAGAGTGTAAGAGACAGTAACAGAGTGTAAGAGACAGTAACAGAGTATATGAGACAGCAGCAGAGTGTAAGAGCGTGTAACAGAGTATAGGAGACAGTAACATAGTATAGGAGACAGTAACAGAGTGTAAGAGACAGTAACAGAGTGTACGAGACAGTAACAGAGTGTATGACAGTGTAGTAGAGTGTAAGAGACAGTAACAGAGCGTAAGAGATAGTAGCAGAGTGTAAGAGACAGTAGCAGAGTGAAAGAGACAGTAACAGAGTGTAAGAGACAGTAGCAGAGTGTAAGAGAGTGTAAGAGACAGTAACAGTGTGTAAGAGGGTGTAACAGCATGTAACTGAGTGTAACAGCGTGTAAGAGAGTGTAACAGCGTGTAAGAGAGTGTAAGAGACAGTAACAGAGTGTAGGAGAGTGTAAGAGAGTGTAAGAGAGTGTAGGAGACAGTAACAGAGTGTAAGAGACAGTAACAAAGTGTAAGAGACAGCAGCAGAGTGTAAGAGAGTGTAAGAGACAGTAACAGAGTGTAAGAGAGTGTAAAAGAGTGTAAGAGACAGTAACAGAGTGTACGAGACAGTAACAGAGTGTAAGAGACAGTAACAGAGTGTACGAGAGTGTAGTAGAGTGTAAGAGACAGTAACAGAGCGTAAGAGACAGTAGCAGAGTGTAAGAGACAGAAGCAGAGTGAAAGAGAGAGTAGCAGAGTGTAAGAGACAGTAGCAGAGTGTAAGAGACAGTAGCAGAGTGTAAGAGAGTGTAAGAGACAGTAACAGAGTGTAGGAGAGTGTAAGAGACAGTAACAGAGTGTAAGAGACAGTAACAGAGTGTAAGAGACAGCATCAGAGTGTACGAGAGTGTAGTAGAGTGTAAGAGACAGTAACAGAGCGTAAGAGACAGTAGCAGAGTGTAAGAGACATAAGCAGAGTGAAAGAGAGAGTAGCAGAGTGTAAGAGACAGTAGCAGAGTGTAAGAGACAGTAGCAGAGTGTAAGAGAGTGTAAGAGACAGTAACAGAGTGTAGGAGAGTGTAAGAGACAGTAACAGAGTGTAAGAGACAGAAGCAGAGTGTAATAGACAGTAACAGAGTGTAAGAGAGTGTTATAGACAGTAGCAGAGTGTAAGAGACAATAGCAGAGTGTAAGATACAGTAGCAGAGTGTAAGAGACAGTAACAGAGTGTAAGAGACAGTAGCAGAGTGTAAGAGACAGTAGCAGAGTGAAAGAGACAGTAGTAGAGTGTAGTAGAGTGTAGTAGAGTGTAAGAGAGTGTCACATGGCACATACCGTCCTCTAGGATCACATAGTCCCGAATGATCTCAGTATACTGTGAACGTCTTTGGGGATCTCTTCGCATAGACATCGTAAACCTGTGTAAGAGACAGTAGCAGAGAGTAAGAGACAGTAACAGAGTATATGAGACAGTAGCAGAGTGTAAGAGAGTGTAACAGAGTATAGGAGACAGTAACAAAGTATAGGAGACAGTAACAGAGTGTAAGAGAGTGTAAGAGACAGTTACAGAGTGTAAGAGAGTGTAACAGAGTGTAAGAGACAGTAACAGAGTGTACAAGACAGTAACAGAGTGTAAGATACAGTAACAGAGTGTATGACAGTGTAGTAGAGTGTAAGAGACAGTAACAGAGCGTAAGAGATAGTAGCAGAGTGTAAGAGACAGTAACAGAGTGTAAGAGACAATAGCAGAGTGCAAGAGACAGTAACAGAGTGTTAGAGACAGTAGCAGAGTGTAAGAGAGTGTAAGAGACAGTAACAGTGTGTAAGAGGGTGTAACAGCGTCTAAGAGAGTGTAACAGCGTGTAAGAGAGTGTAACAGAGTGTAAGAGAGTGTAAGAGACAGTAACAGAGTGTAAGAGGGTGTAAGAGACAGTAGCAGAGTGTAGGAGAGTGTAAGAGAGTGTAAGAGAGTGTAAGAGACAGTAACAGAGTGTAAGAGACAGTAAAAGAGTATATGAGACAGCAGCAGAGTGTAAGAGAGTGTAACAGAGTATAGGAGACAGTAACAGAGTATAGGAGACAGTAACAGAGTATAGGAGACAGTAACAGAGTGTAAGAGACAGTAACAGAGTGTACGAGACAGTAACAGAGTGTAAGATACAGTAACAGAGTGTATGACAGTGTAGTAGAGTGTAAGAGACAGTAACAGAGCGTAAGAGATAATAGCAGAGTGTAAGAGACAGTAGCAGAGTGAAAGAGACAGTAACAGTGTGTAAGAGACAGTAGCAGAGTGTAATTGACAGTAACAGAATGTAAGAGACAGTAGCAGAGTGTAAGAGAGTGTAAGAGACAGTAACAGTGTGTAAGAGGGTGTAACAGCGTGTAAGAGAGTGTAACAGAGTGTAAGAGACAGTAACAGAGTGTAAGAGAGTGTTATAGACAGTAGCAGAGTGTAAGAGACAATAGCAGAGTGTAAGATACAGTAGCAGAGTGTAAGAGACAGTAACAGAGTGTAAGAGACAGTAACAGAGTGTAAGAGACAGTAGCAGAGTGAAAGAGACAGTAGTAGAGTGTAGTAGAGTGTAGTAGAGTGTAAGAGAGTGTCACATGGCATATACCGTCCTCTAGGATCACATAGTCCCGAATGATCTCAGTATACTGTGAACGTCTTTGGGGATCTCTTCGCATAGACATCGTAAACCTGTGTAAGAGACAGTAGCAGAGAGTAAGAGACAGTAACAGAGTATATGAGACAGTAGCAGAGTGTAAGAGAGTGTAACAGAGTATAGGAGACAGTAACAAAGTATAGGAGACAGTAACAGAGTGTAAGAGAGTGTAAGAGACAGTTACAGAGTGTAAGAGAGTGTAACAGAGTGTAAGAGACAGTAACAGAGTGTACAAGACAGTAACAGAGTGTAAGATACAGTAACAGAGTGTATGACAGTGTAGTAGAGTGTAAGAGACAGTAACAGAGCGTAAGAGATAGTAGCAGAGTGTAAGAGACAGTAACAGAGTGTAAGAGACAATAGCAGAGTGCAAGAGACAGTAACAGAGTGTTAGAGACAGTAGCAGAGTGTAAGAGAGTGTAAGAGACAGTAACAGTGTGTAAGAGGGTGTAACAGCGTCTAAGAGAGTGTAACAGCGTGTAAGAGAGTGTAACAGAGTGTAAGAGAGTGTAAGAGACAGTAACAGAGTGTAAGAGGGTGTAAGAGACAGTAGCAGAGTGTAGGAGAGTGTAAGAGAGTGTAAGAGAGTGTAAGAGACAGTAACAGAGTGTAAGAGACAGTAAAAGAGTATATGAGACAGCAGCAGAGTGTAAGAGAGTGTAACAGAGTATAGGAGACAGTAACAGAGTATAGGAGACAGTAACAGAGTGTAAGAGACAGTAACAGAGTGTACGAGACAGTAACAGAGTGTAAGATACAGTAACAGAGTGTATGACAGTGTAGTAGAGTGTAAGAGACAGTAGCAGAGTGAAAGAGACAGTAACAGAGTGTAAGAGACAGTAGCAGAGTGTAAGTGACAGTAACAGAATGTAAGAGACAGTAGCAGAGTGTAATAGAGTGTAAGAGACAGTAACAGTGTGTAAGAGGGTGTAACAGCGTGTAAGAGAGTGTAACAGAGTGTAAGAGACAGTAACAGAGTGTAAGAGGGTGTAAGAGACAGTAGCAGAGTGTAGGAGAGGGTAAGAGAGTGTAAGAGAGTGTAAGAGACAGTAACAGAGTGTAAGAGACAGTAACAGAGTATATGAGACAGCAGCAGAGTGTAAGAGAGTGTAACAGAGTATAGGAGACAGTAACATAGTATAGGAGACAGTAACAGAGTGTAAGAGACAGTAACAGAGTGTACGAGACAGTAACAGAGTGTAAGATACAGTAACAGAGTGTATGACAGTGTAGTAGAGTGTAAGAGACAGTAACAGAGCGTAAGAGATAGTAGCAGAGTGTAAGAGACAGTAGCAGAGTGAAAGAGACAGTAACAGAGTGTAAGAGACAGTAGCAGAGTGTAAGAGAGTGTAAGAGACAGTAACAGTGTGTAAGAGAGTGTAACAGCGTGTAAGAGAGTGTAACAGCGTGTAAGAGAGTGTAAGAGACAGTAACAGAGTGTAAGAGGGTGTAAGAGACAGTAGCAGAGTGTAGGAGAGTGTAAGAGAGTGTAAGAGAGTGTAAGAGACAGTAACAGAGTGAAAGAGACAGCAGCAGAGTGTAAGAGAGTGTAAGAGACAGTAACAGAGTGTAAGAGAGTGTAACAGAGTGTAAGAGACAGTAACAGAGTGTACGAGACAGTAACAGAGTGTAAGAGACAGTAACAGCGTGTACGAGAGTGTAGTAGAGTGTAAGAGACAGTAACAGAGCGGAAGAGAAAGTAGCAGAGTGTAAGAGACAGAAGCAGAGTGAAAGAGAGAGTAGCAGAGTGTAAGAGACAGTAGCAGAGTGTAAGAGACAGTAGCAGAGTGTAAGAGAGTGTAAGAGACAGTAACAGAGTGTAGGAGAGTGTAAGAGACAGTAACAGAGTGTAAGAGACAGTAACAGAGTGTAAGAGAAAGCATCAGAGTGTAAGAGAGTGTAACATAGTGTAAGAGAGTGTAAGAGACAGAAGCAGAGTGTAATAGACAGTAACAGAGTGTAAGAGAGTGTATGAGACAGTAGCAGAGTGTAAGAGAGTGTAACAGAGTATAGGAGACAGTAACAGAGTATAGGAGACAGTAACAGAGTGTAAGAGAATGTAAGAGACAGTAACAGAGTGTAAGAGAGTGTAACAGAGTGTAAGAGGGTGTAAGAGACAGTACCAGAGTGTAGGAGAGTGTAAGAGAGTGTAAGAGAGTGTAAGAGACAGTAACAGAGTGTAAGAGACAGTAACAGAGTGTAAGAGACAGCAGCAGAGTGTAAGAGAGTGTAAGAGACAGTAACAGAGTGTAAGAGAGTGTAAGAGAGTGTAAGAGACAGTAACAGAGTGTACAAGACAGTAACAGAGTGTAAGAGACAGTAACAGAGTGTACGAGAGTGTAGTAGAGTGTAAGAGACAGTAACAGAGCGTAAGAGACAGTAGCATAGTCTAAGAGACAGAAGCAGAGTGAAACAGAGAGTAGCAGAGTGTAAGAGACAGTAGCAGAGTGTAAGAGACAGTAGCAGAGTGTAAGAGAGTGTAAGAGACAGGAACAGAGTGTAAGAGAGTGTAAGAGCGTGTAAGAGAGTGTAACAGAGTGTAAGAGAGTGTGAGAGACAGTAACAGAGTGTAGGAGAGTGTAAGAGACAGTAACAGAGTGTAAGAGACAGTAACAGAGTGTAAGAGACAGCAGCAGAGTGTAAGAGAATGTAACATAGTGTAAGAGAGTGTAAGAGACAGTAGCAGAGTGTAATAGACAGTAACAGAGTGTAAGAGAGTGTAAGAGACAGTAGCAGAGTGTAATAGACAGTAACAGAGTGTAAGAGAGTGTTATAGACAGTAGCAGAGTTTAAGAGACAGTAACAGAGTGTATGAGACAGTAACAGAGTGTAAGAGACAGTAACAGAGTGAAAGAGACAGTAGCAGAGTGAAAGAAACAGTAGTAGAGTGTCGTAGAGTGTCGTAGAGTGTAAGAGAGTGTCACATGGAATATACCGTCCTCTAGGATCACATAGTCCCGAATGATCTCAGTATACTGAGAACGCCTTTGGGGATCTCTTCGCGTAGACATCGTAAACCTGTGTAAGAGACAGTAGCAGAGAGTAAGAGACGGTACCAGAGTATATGAGACAGTAGCAGAGTTTAAGAGAGTGTAACAGAGTATAGGAGACAGTAACAGAGTATAGGAGACAGTAACAGAGTCTAAGAGAATGTAAGAGACAGTAACAGAGTGTAAGAGACAGTAGCAGAGTGTACGAGAGTGTAACAGAGTATACGAGACAGTAACAGAGTATAGGAGACAGTAACAGAGTGTAAGAGACAGTAACAGAGTGTAAGAGAGTGTTATAGACAGTAGCAGAGTGTAAGAGACAGTAACAGAGTGTAAGAGACAGTAACAGAGTGTAAGAGACAGTAGCAGAGTGAAAGAGACAGTAGTAGAGTGTAGTACAGTGTAGTAGAGTGTAAGAGAGTGTCACATGGTATATACCGTCCTCTAGGATCACAAAGTCCCGAATGATCTCAGTATACTGTGAACGTCTTTGGGGATCTCTTCGCGTAGACATCGTAAACCTGTGTAAGAGACAGTAGCAGAGAGTAAGAGACGGTAACAGAGTATAGGAGACAGTAACAGAGTGTAAGAGAATGTAAGAGACAGTAACAGAGTGTAAGAGACTGTAACAGAGTGTAAGAGACAGTAACAGAGTGTAAGAGGGTGTAAGAGACAGTAGCAGAGTGTAGGAGAGTGTAAGAGAGTGTAAGAGACAGTAACAGAGTGTAAGAGACAGTAACAGAGTATATGAGACAGCAGCAGAGTGTAAGAGAGTGTAACAGAGTATAGGAGACAGAAACAGAGTTAAAGAGACAGTAACAGAGTGTAAGAGACAGTAACAGAGTGTACGAGACAGTAACAGAGTGTATGACAGTGTAGTAGAGTGTAAGAGACAGTAACAGAACTTAAGAGATAGTAGCAGAGTGTAAGAGACAGTAGCAGAGTGAAAGAGACAGTAACAGAGTGTAGGAGACAGTAGCAGAGTGTAAGAGACAGTAACAGAGTGTAAGAGACAGTAGCAGAGTGTAAGAGAGTGTAAGAGACAGTAAGAGAGTGTAAGAGACAGTAACAGTGTGTAAGAGGGTGTAACAGCGTGTAAGAGAGTGTAAGAGAGTGTAAGAGACAGTAACAGAGTGTAAGAGGGTGTAAGAGACAGTAGCAGAGTGTAGGAGAGTGTAAGAGAGTGTAAGAGACAGTAACAGAGTGTAAGAGACAGTAACAGAGTGTAAGAGACAGCAGCAGAGTGGAAGAGAGTGTAAGAGACAGTAACAGAGTGTAAGAGAGTGTAAGAGAGTGTAAGAGACAGTAACAGAGTGTACGAGACAGTAACAGAGTGTAAGAGACAGTAACAGAGTGTACGAGAGTGTAGTAGAGTGTAAGAGACAGTAACAGAGCGTAAGAGACAGTAGCAGAGTGTAAGAGACAGAAGCAGAGTGTAAGAGACAGCAGCAAAGTGTAAGAGAGTGTAACATAGTGTAAGAGAGTGTAAGAGACAGTAGCAGAGTGTAAGAGACAGTAGCAGAGTGTAGGAGAGTGTAAGAGACAGTAACAGAGTGTAAGAGACAGTAACAGAGTGTAAGAGACAGCAGCAGAGTGTAAGAGAGTGTAACATAGTGTAAGAGAGTGTAAGAGACAGTAGCAGAGTGTAATAGACAGTAACAGAGTGTAAGAGACAGTAACAGAGTGTACGAGAGTGTAGTAGAGTGTAAGAGACAGTAACAGAGCGTAAGAGACAGTAGCAGAGTGTAAGAGACAGAAGCAGAGTGAAAGAGAGAGTAGCAGAGTGTAAGAGACAGTAGCAGAGTGTAAGAGACAGTAGCAGAGTATAAGAGAGTGTAAGAGACAGTAACAGAATGCAAGAGTGTGTAACAGCGTGTAAGAGAGTGTAACAGAGTGTAAGAGAGTGTAAGAGACAGTAACAGAGTGTAGGAGAGTGTAAGAGACAGTAACAGAGTGTAAGAGACAGTAACAGAGTGTAAGAGACAGCAGCAGAGTGTAAGAGAGTGTAACATAGTGTAAGAGAGTGTAAGAGACAGTAGCAGAGTGTAATAGACAGTAACATAGTGTAAGAGAGTGTAAGAGACAGTAGCAGAGTGTAATAGACAGTAACAGAGTGTAAGAGAGTGTTATAGACAGTAGCAGAGTTTAAGAGACAGTAACAGAGTGTAAGAGAGTAACAGAGTGTAAGAGGGTGTAAGAGACAGTAGCAGAGTGTAGGAGAGTGTAAGAGAGTGTAAGAGACAGTAACAGAGTGTAAGAGACAGTAACAGAGTGTACGAGAGTGTAGTAGAGTGTAAGAGAGTGTAAGAGACAGTAGCAGAGTGTAATAGACAGTAACAGAGTGTAAGAGAGTGTAAGAGACAGTAACAGAGTGTAAGAGAGTGAAACAGAGTGTAAGAGACAGTAACAGAGTGTACGAGACAGTAACAGAGTGTAAGAGACAGTAACAGAGCGTAAGAGACAGTAGCAGAGTGTAAGAGACAGAAGCAGAGTGAAAAAGAGAGTAGCAGAGTGTAAGAGACAGTAGCAGAGTGTAAGAGACAGTAGCAGAGTGTAAGAGAGTGTAAGAGACAGTAACAAAGTGTAGGAGAGTGTAAGAGACAGTAACAGAGTGTAAGAGACAGTAACAGAGTGTAAGAGACAGTAACAGAGTGAAAGAGACAGTAGCAGAGTGAAAGAAACAGTAGTAGAGTGTAGTAGAGTGTAGTAGAGTGTAAGAGAGTGTCACATGGCATGTACCGTCCTCTGGGATCACATAGTCCCAAATGATCTCAGTATACTGTGAACGTCTTTGGGGATCTCTTTGCGTAGACATCGAAAACCTGTGTAAGAGACAGTAGCAGAGAGTAAGAGACGGTAACAGAGTAAATGAGACAGTAGCAGAGTGTAAGAGAGTGTAACAGAGTATAGGAGACAGTAACAGAGTATAGGAGACAGTAACAGAGTGTAAGAGAATGTAAGAGACAGTAACAGAGTGTAAGAGAGTGTAACAGAGTGTAAGAGACAGTAACAGAGTGTAAGAGGGTGTAAGAGACAGTAACAGAGTGTAAGAGGGTGTAAGAGACAGTAGCAGAGTGTAGGAGAGTGTAAGAGAGTGTAAGAGAGTGTAAGAGACAGTAACAGAGTGTAAGAGACAGTAACAGAGTATATGAGACAGCAGCAGAGTGTAAGAGACAGTAACAGAGTGTAAGAGACAGTAACAGAGTGTACGAGACAGTAACAGAGTGTATGACAGTGTAGTAGAGTGTAAGAGACAGTAACAGAGCGTAAGAGATAGTAGCAGAGTGTAAGAGACAGTAGCAGAGTGAAAGAGACAGTAACAGAGTGTAGGAGACAGTAGCAGAGTGTAAGAGACAGTAACAGAGTGTAAGAGACAGTAGCAGAGTGTAAGAGAGTGTAAGAGACAGTAACAGTGTGTAAGAGGGTGTAACAGCGTGTAAGAGAGTATAACAGAGTGTAAGAGAGTGTAAGAGACAGTAACAGAGTGTAAGAGGGTGTAAGAGACAGTAGCAGAGTGTAGGGGAGGGTAAGAGAGTGTAAGAGAGTGTAAGAGACAGTAACAGAGTGTAAGAGACAGTAACAGAGTATCTGAGACAGCAGCAGAGTGTAAGAGAGTGTAACAGAGTATAGGAGACAGTAACAGAGTATTGGAGACAGTAACAGAGTGTAAGAGACAGTAACAGAGTGTACGAGACAGTAAAAGAGTGTAAGATACAGTAACAGAGTGTATGACAGTGTAGTAGAGTGTAAGAGACAGTAACAGAGCGTAGGAGATAGTAGCAGAGTGTAAGAGACAGTAACAGAGTGAAAGAGACAGTAACAGAGTGTAAGAGACAGTAGCAGAGTGTAAGAGACAGTAACAGAATGTAAGAGACAGTAGCAGAGTGTAAGAGAGTGTAAGAGACAGTAACAGTGTGTAAGAGGGTATAACAGCATGTAAGAGAGTGTAACAGCGTGTAAGAGAGTGTAACAGCGTGTAAGAGAGTGTAACAGAGTGTAAGAGAGTGTAAGAGACAGTAACAGAGTGTAAGAGACAGTAACAGAGTATATGAGACAGCAGCAGAGTGTAAGAGAGTGTAACAGAGTATAGGAGACAGTAACAGAGTGTAGGAGACAGTAGCAGAGTGTAAGAGACAGTAACAGAGTGTAAGAGACAGTAGCAGAGTGTAAGAGAGTGTAAGAGACAGTAACAGTGTGTAAGAGGGTGTAACAGCGTGTAAGAGAGTGCAACAGAGTGTAAGAGAGTGTAAGAGACAGTAACAGAGTGTAAGAGGGTGTAAGAGACAGTAGCAGAGTGTAGGAGAGTGTAAGAGAGTGTAAGAGACAGTAACAGAGTATATGAGACAGCACCAGAGTGTAAGAGAGTGTAACAGAGTATAGGAGACAGTAACAGAGTATAGGAGACAGTAACAGAGTATAGGAGACAGTAACAGAGTGTAAGAGACAGTAACAGAGTGTACGAGACAGTAACAGAGTGTATGACAGTGTAGTAGAGTGTAAGAGACAGTAACAGAGCGTAAGAGATAGTAGCAGAGTGTAAGAGACAGTAGCAGAGTGAAAGAGACAGTAACAGAGTGTAGGAGACAGTAGCAGAGTGTAAGAGACAGTAGCAGAGTGTAAGAGTGTAAGAGACAGTAACAGTGTGTAAGAGGGTGTAACAGCGTGTAAGAGAGTGTTACAGAGTGTAAGAGAGTGTAAGAGACAGTAACAGAGTGTAAGAGGGTGTAAGAGACAGTAGCAGAGTGTAGGAGAGTGTAAGAGAGTGTAAGAGACAGTAACAGAGTGTAAGAGACAGCAGCAGAGTGTAAGAGAGTGTAAGAGACAGTAACAGAGTGTAAGAGAGTGTAACAGAGTGTAAGAGACAGTAACAGAGTGTACGCGACAGTAACAGAGTGTAAGAGACAGTAACAGAGTGTACGAGAGTGTAGTAGAGTGTAAGAGACAGTAACAGAGCGTAAGAGACAGAAGCAGAGTGAAAGAGAGAGTAGCAGAGTGTAAGAGACAGTAGCAGAGTGTAAGAGACAGTAGCAGAGTATAAGAGAGTGTAAGAGACAGTAACAGAATGTAAGAGAGTGTAACAGCGTGTAAGAGAGTGTAACAGAGTGTAAGAGAGTGTAAGAGACAGTAACAGAGTGTAGGATAGTGTAAGAGACAGTAACAGAGTGTAAGAGACAGTAACAGAGTGTAAGAGACAGCAGCAGAGTGTAAGAGAGTGTACGAGACAGTAGCAGAGTGTAATAGACAGTAACAGAGTGTAAGAGAGTGTAAGAGACAGTAGCAGAGTGTAATAGACAGTAACAGAGTGTAAGAGAGTGTTATAGACAGTAGCAGAGTTTAAGAGAGTGTAAGAGACAGTAACAGAGTGTAAGAGACAGTAACAGAGTGTAAGAGACAGCAGCAAAGTGTAAGAGAGTGTAAGAGACAGTAACAGAGTGTAAGAGAGTGTAACAGAGTGTAAGAGACAGTAACAGAGTGTACGAGACAGTAACAGAGAGTAAGAGACAGTAACATAGTGTAGGAGAGTGTAGTAGAGTGTAAGAGACAGTAACAGAGCGTACGAGACAGTAGCAGAGTGTAAGAGACAGAAGCAGAGTGAAACAGAGAGTAGCAGAGTGTAAGAGACAGTGGCAGAGTGTGAGAGACAGTAGCAGAGTGTAAGAGAGTGTAAGAGACAGTAACAAAGTGTAAGAGAGTGTAACAGCGTGTAAGAGAGTGTAACAGAGTGTAAGAGACAGTAACAGAGTGTAGGAGAGTGTAAGAGACAGTAACAGAGTGTAAAAGACAGTAACAGAGTGTAAGAGACAGCAGCAGAGTGTAAGAGAGTGTAAGAGACAGTAGCAGAGTGTAATAGACAGTAACAGAGTGTAAGAGAGTGTAAGAGACAGTTACAGAGTGTAAGAGAGTGTAAGAGACAGTAGCAGAGTGTAATAGACAGTAACAGAGTGTAAGAGAGTGTTATAGACAGTAGCAGAGTGTAAGAGACAATAGCAGAGTGTAAGAGACAATAGCAGAGTGTAAGAGACAGTAGCAGAGTGTAATAGACTGTAGCAGAGTGTAACATAGTGTAAGAGAGTGTAAGAGACAGTAGCAGAATGTAATAGACAGTAACAGAGTGTAAGAGAGTGTTATAGACAGTAGCAGAGTTTAAGAGACAGTAACAGAGTGTAAGAGACAGTAACAGAGTGAAAGAAACAGTAGTAGAGTGTAGTAGAGTGTAGTAGAGTGTAAGAGAGTGTCACATGGCATGTACCGTCCTCTGGGATCACATAGTCCCGAATGATCTCAGTATACTGTGAACGTCTTTGGGGATCTCTTTGCGTAGACATCGAAAACCTGTGTAAGAGACAGTAGCAGAGAGTAAGAGACGGTAACAGAGTAAATGAGACAGTAGCAGAGTGTAAGAGAGTGTAACAGAGTATAGGAGACAGTAACAGAGTATAGGAGACAGTAACAGAGTGTAAGAGAATGTAAGAGACAGTAACAGAGTGTAAGAGAGTGTAACAGAGTGTAAGAGACAGTAACAGAGTGTAAGAGGGTGTAAGAGACAGTAGCAGAGTGTAGGAGAGTGTAAGAGAGTGTTAGAGACAGTAACAGAGTGTAAGAGACAGTAAAAGAGTATATGAGACAGCAGCAGAGTGTAAGAGAGTGTAACAGAGTATAGGAGACTGTAACAGAGTATAGGAGACAGTAACAGAGTGTACGAGACAGTAACAGAGTGTAAGATACAGTAACAGAGTGTATGACAGTGTAGTAGAGTGTAAGAGACAGTAACAGAGCGTAAGAGATAGTAGCAGAGTGTAAGAGACAGTAGCAGAGTGAAAGAGACAGTAACAGAGTGTAAGAGACAGTAGCAGAGTGTAAGAGAGTGTAAGAGACAGTAACAGTGTGTAAGAGGGTGTAACAGCGTGTAAGAGAGTGTAACAGCGTGTAAGAGAGTGTAAGAGACAGTAACAGAGTGTAAGAGGGTGTAAGAGACAGTAGCAGAGTGTAGGAGAGTGTAAGAGAGTGTAAGAGAGTGTAAGAGACAGTAACAGAGTGTAAGAGAGCGTAACAGAGCGTAAGAGACAGAAGCAGAGTGAAAGAGACAGTAGCAGAGTGTAAGAGACAGTTGCAGAGTGTAAGAGAGTGTAAGAGACAGTAACAGAGTGTAGGAGAGTGTAAGAGACAGTAACAGAGTGTAAGAGACAGTAACAGAGTGTAAGAGACAGCAGCAGAGTGTAAGAGAGTGTAACATAGTGTAAGAGAGTGTAAGAGACAGAAGCAGAGTGTAATAGACAGTAACAGAGTGTAAGAGAGTGTTATAGACAGTAGCAGAGTGTAAGAGACAATAGCAGAGTGTAAGATACAGTAGCAGAGTGTAAGAGACAGTAACAGAGTGTAAGAGACAGTAACAGAGTGTAAGAGACAGCAGCAGAGTGTAAGAGAGTGTAAGAGACAGTAACAGAGTGTAAGAGAGTGTAACAGAGTGTAAGAGACAGTAACAGAGTGTAAGAGACAGTAACAGAGTGTACGAGAGTGTAGTAGAGTGTAAGAGACAGTAACAGAGCGTAAGAGACAGTAGCAGAGTGTAAGAGACAGAAGCAGAGTGAAACAGAGAGTAGCAGAGTGTAAGAGACAGTAGCAGAGTGTAAGAGACAGTAGCAGATTGTAAGAGAGTGTAAGAGACAGTAACAGAGTGTAAGAGAGTGTAATAGCGTGTAAGACAGTGTAACAGAGTGTAAGAGAGTGTAAGAGACAGTAACAGAGTGTAGGAGAGTGTAAGAGACAGTAGCAGAGTGTAATAGACAGTAACAGAGTGTAAGAGAGTGTAAGAGACAGTGGCAGAGTGTAATAGACAGTAACAGAGTGTAAGAGAGTGTAAGAGACAGTTACAGAGTGTAAGAGAGTGTAAGAGACAGTAGCAGAGTGTAATAGACTGTAGCAGAGTGTAACATAGTGTAAGAGAGTGTAAGAGACAGTAGCAGAATGTAATAGACAGTAACAGAGTGTAAGAGAGTGTTATAGACAGTAGCAGAGTTTAAGAGACAGTAACAGAGAGTAAGAGACAGTAACAGAGTGAAAGAGACAGTAGCAGAGTGAAAGAAACAGTAGTAGAGTGTAGTAGAGTGTAGTAGAGTGTAAGAGAGTGTCACATGGCATGTACCGTCCTCTGGGATCACATAGTCCCGAATGATCTCAGTATACTGTGAACGTCTTTGGGGATCTCTTTGCGTAGACATCGAAAACCTGTGTAAGAGACAGTAGCAGAGAGTAAGAGACGGTAACAGAGTAAATGAGACAGTAGCAGAGTGTAAGAGAGTGTAACAGAGTATAGGAGACAGTAACAGAGTATAGGAGACAGTAACAGAGTGTACGAGACAGTAACAGAGTGTAAGATACAGTAACAGAGTGTATGACAGTGTAGTAGAGTGTAAGAGACAGTAACAGAGCGTAAGAGATAGTAGCAGAGTGTAAGAGACAGTAGCAGAGTGAAAGAGACAGTAACAGAGTGTAAGAGACAGTAGCAGAGTGTAAGAGAGTGTAAGAGACAGTAACAGTGTGTAAGAGGGTGTAACAGCGTGTAAGAGAGTGTAACAGCGTGTAAGAGAGTGTAAGAGACAGTAACAGAGTGTAAGAGGGTGTAAGAGACAGTAGCAGAGTGTAGGAGAGTGTAAGAGAGTGTAAGAGAGTGTAAGAGACAGTAACAGAGTGTAAGAGAGAGTAACAGAGCGTAAGAGACAGAAGCAGAGTGAAAGAGAGAGTAGCAGAGTGTAAGAGACAGTAGCAGAGTGTAAGAGACAGTAGCAGAGTGTAAGAGAGTGTAAGAGACAGTAACAGAGTGTAGGAGAGTGTAAGAGACAGTAACAGAGTGTACGAGAGTGTAGTAGAGTGTAAGAGACAGTAACAGAGCGTAAGAGACAGAAGCAGAGTGAGAGAGAGTAGCAGAGTGTAAGAGACAGTAGCAGAGTGTAAGAGACAGTAGCAGAGTGTAATAGAGTGTAAGAGACAGTAACAGAATGTAAGAGAGTGTAACAGCGTGTAAGAGAGTGTAACAGAGTGTAAGTGAGTGTAAGAGACAGTAACAGAGTGTAAGAGACAGTAACAGAGTGAAAGAGACAGTAGCAGAGTGAAAGAAACAGTAGTAGAGTGTAGTAGAGTGTAGTAGAGTGTAGTAGAGTGTAAGAGAGTGTCACATGGCATATACCGTCCTCTAGGATCACATAGTCCCGAATGATCTCAGTATACTGTGAACGTCTTTGGGGATCTCTTCGCGTAGACATCGTAAACCTGTGTAAGAGACAGTAGCAGAAAGTAAGAGACAGTAACAGAGTATATGAGACAGTAGCAGAGTGTAAGAGAGTGTAACAGAGTATAGGAGACAGTAACAGAGTATAAGAGACAGTAACAGAGTGTAAGAGAATGTAAGAGACAGTAACAGAGTGTAACAGAGTGCACAAGACAGTAACAGAGTGTAAGAGACAGTAACAGAGTATATGAGACAGCAGCAGAGTGTAAAAGAGTGTAACAGAGTATAGTACACAGTAACAGAGTATAGGAGAGAGTAACAGAGTGTAAGAGACAGTAACAGAGTGTACGAGACAGTAACAGAGTGTAAGATACAGTAACAGAGTGTATGACAGTGTAGTAGAGTGTAAGAGACAGTAACAGAGCGTAAGAGATAGTAGCAGAGTGTAAGAGACAGTAGCAGAGTGAAAGAGACAGTAACAGAGTGTAAGAGACAGTAGCAGAGTGTAAGAGAGTGTAAGAGACAGTAACAGTGTGTAAGAGGGTGTAACAGCGTGTAAGAGAGTGTAAGAGACAGTAACAGAGTGTAAGAGGGTGTAAGAGACAGTAGCAGAGTGTAGGAGAGTGTAAGAGAGTGTAAGAGAGTGTAAGAGACAGTAACAGAGTGTAAGAGAGAGTAACAGAGCGTAAGAGACAGAAGCAGAGTGAAAGAGAGAGTAGCAGAGTGTAAGAGACAGTAGCAGAGTGTAAGAGAGTGTAAGAGACAGTAACAGAGTGTAGGAGAGTGTAAGAGACAGTAACAGAGTGTAAGAGACAGTAACAGAGTGTAAGAGACAGCAGCAGAGTGTAAGAGAGTGTAACATAGTGTAAGAGAGTGTAAGAGACAGAAGCAGAGTGTAATAGACAGTAACAGAGTGTAAGAGAGTGTTATAGACAGTAGCAGAGTGTAAGAGACAATAGCAGAGTGTAAGATACAGTAGCAGAGTGTAAGAGACAGTAACAGAGTGTAAGAGACAGTAACAGAGTGTAAGAGACAGCAGCAGAGTGTAAGAGAGTGTAAGAGACAGTAACAGAGTGTAAGAGAGTGTAACAGAGTGTAAGAGACAGTAACAGAGTGTAAGAGACAGTAACAGAGTGTACGAGAGTGTAGGAGAGTGTAAGAGACAGTAACAGAGCGTAAGAGACAGTAGCAGAGTGTAAGAGACAGAAGCAGAGTGAAACAGAGAGTAGCAGAGTGTAAGAGACAGTAGCAGAGTGTAAGAGACAGTAGCAGATTGTAAGAGAGTATAAGAGACAGTAACAGAGTGTAAGAGAGTGTAACAGCGTGTAAGACAGTGTAACTGAGTGTAAGAGAGTGTAAGAGACAGTAACAGAGTGTAGGAGAGTGTAAGAGACAGTAACAGAGTGGAAGAGACAGCAGCAGAGTGTAAGAGAGTGTAACATAGTGTAAGAGAGTGTAAGAGACAGTTGCAAAGTGTAATAAACAGTAACAGAGTGTAAGAGAGTGTAAAAGACAGTAGCAGAGTGTAATAGACAGTAGCAGAGTGTAAGAGAGTGTTATAGACAGTAGCAGAGTTTAAGAGACAGTAACAGAGTATAAGAGACAGTAACAGAGTGTAAGAGACAGTAACAGAGTGAAAGAGACAGTAGCAGAGTGAAAGAAACATTAGTAGAGTGTAGTAGAGTGTAGTAGAGTGTAAGAGAGTGTCACATGGCATATACCGTCCTCTAGGATCACATAGTCCCGAATGATCTCAGTATACTGTGAACGTCTTTGGGGATCTCTTCGCGTAGACATCGTAAACCTGTGTAAGAGACAGTAGCAGAGAGTAAGAGATGGTAACAGAGTATATGAGACAGTAGCAGAGTGTAAGAGAGTGTAACAGAGTATAGGAGACAGTAACAGAGTATAGGAGACAGTAACAGAGTGTAAGAGAATGTAAGAGACAGTAACAGAGTGTAAGAGAGTGTAACAGAGTGTAAGAGACAGTAACAGAGTGTAAGAGGGTGTAAGAGACAGTAGCAGAGTGTAAGAGAGTGTAAGAGAGTGTAAGAGACAGTAACAGAGTGTAAGAGACAGTAACAGAGTATATGAGACAGCAGCAGAGTGTAAGAGAGTGTAACAGAGTATAGGAGACAGTAACAGAGTATAGGAGACAGTAACAGAGTGTAAGAGACAGTAACAGAGTGTACGAGACAGTAACAGAGTGTATGACAGTGTAGTAGAGTGTAAGAGACAGTAACAGAGCGTAAGAGATAGTAGCAGAGTGTAAGAGACAGTAGCAGAGTGAAAGAGACAGTAGCAGAGTGTAAGAGTGTAAGAGACAGTAACAGTGTGTAAGAGGGTGTAACAGCGTGTAAGAGAGTGTAACAGAGTGTAAGAGAGTGTAAGAGACAGTAACAGAGTGTAAGAGGGTGTAAGAGACAGTAGCAGAGTGTAGGAGAGTGTAAGAGAGTGTAAGAGACAGTAACAGAGTGTAAGAGACAGTAACAGAGTGTAAGAGACAGCAGCAGAGTGTAAGAGAGTGTAAGAGACAGTAACAGAGTGTAAGAGAGTGTAACAGAGTGTAAGAGACAGTAACAGAGTGTACGCGACAGTAACAGAGTATATGAGACAGCAGCAGAGTGTAAGAGAGTGTAACAGAGTATAGGAGACAGTAACAGAGTATAGGAGACAGTAACAGAGTATAGGAGACAGTAATAGAGTGTAAGAGACAGTAACAGAGTGTAAGATACAGTAACAGAGTGTATGACAGTGTAGTAGAGTGTAAGAGACAGTAACAGAGCGTAAGAGATAGTAGCAGAGTGTAAGAGACAGTAGCAGAGTGAAAGAGACAGTAACAGAGTGTAAGAGACAGTAGCAGAGTGTAATTGACAGTAACAGAATGTAAGAGACAGTAGCAGAGTGTAAGAGAGTGTAAGAGACAGTAACAGTGTATAAGAGGGTGTAACAGCGTGTAAGAGAGTGTAACAGAGTGTTAGAGAGTGTAAGAGACAGTAACAGAGTGTAAGAGGGTGTAAGAGACAGTAGCAGAGTGTAGGAGAGGGTAAGAGAGTGTAAGAGACAGTAACAGAGTGTAAGAGACAGTAACAGAGTATATGAGACAGCAGCAGAGTGTAAGAGAGTGTAACAGAGTATAGGAGACAGTAACAGAGTATAGGAGACAGTAACAGAGTGTAAGAGAATGTAAGAGACAGTAACAGAGTGTAAGAGAGTGTAACAGAGTGTAAGAGACAGTAACAGAGTGTAAGAGGGTGTAAGAGACAGTAACAGAGTGTAAGAGGGTGTAAGAGACAGTAGCAGAGTGTAGGAGAGTGTAAGAGAGTGTAAGACACAGTAACAGAGTGTAAGAGACAGTAACAGAGTGTAAGAGACAGCAGCAAAGTGTAAGAGAGTGTAAGAGACAGTAACAGAGTGTAAGAGAGTGTAACAGAGTGTAAGAGACAGTAACAGAGTGTACGAGACAGTAACACAGTGTAAGAGACAGTAACAGAGTGTACGAGAGTGTAGTAGAGTGTAAGAGACAGTAACAGAGGGTAAGAGACAGTAGCAGAGTGTAAGAGACAGAAGCAGAGTGAAACAGAGAGTAGCAGAGTGTAAGAGACAGTGGCAGAGTGTGAGAGACAGTAGCAGAGTGTAAGAGAGTGTAAGAGACAGTAACAGAGTGTAAGAGAGTGTAACAGCGTGTAAGAGAGTGTAACAGAGTGTAAGAGAGTGTAAGAGACAGTAACAGAGTGTAGGAGAGTGTAAGAGACAGTAACAGAGTGTAAGAGACAGTAACAGAGTGTACGAGAGTGTAGTAGAGTGTGAGAGACAGTAACAGAGCGTAAGAGACAGTAGCAGAGTGTAAGAGACAGAAGCAGAGTGAAAGAGAGAGTAGCAGAGTGTAAGAGACAGTAGCATAGTGTAGGAGACAGCAGCAGAGTGTAAGAGAGTGTTATGGACAGTAGCAGAGTGTAAGAGACAATAGCACAGTGTAAGATACAGTAGCAGAGTGTAAGAGACAGTAACAGAGTGTAAGAGACAGTAACAGAGTGTAAGAGACAGTAGCAGAGTGAAAGGGACAGTAGTAGAGTGTAGTGGAGTGTAGTAGAGCGTAAGAGAGTGTCACATGGCATATACCGTCCTCTAGGATCACATAGTCCCGAATGATCTCAGTATACTGTGAACGTCTTTGGGGATCTCTTCGCGTAGACATCGTAAACCTGTGTAAGAGACAGTAGCAGAGAGTAAGAGACAGTAACAGAGTACATGAGACAGTAGCAGAGTGTAAGAGAGTGTAACAGAGTATAGGAGGCAGTAACAGAGTATAGGAGACAGTAACAGAGTGTAAGAGAGTGTAAGAGACAGTTACAGAGTGTAAGAGAGTGTAAGAGACAGTAGCAGAGTGTAATAGACAGTAACAGAGTGTAAGAGAGTGTTATAGACAGTAGCAGAGTGTAAGAGACAATAGCAGAGTGTAAGAGACAGTAGCAGAGTGTAATAGACTGTAGCAGAGTGTAACATAGTGTAAGAGAGTGTAAGAGACAGTAGCAGAGTGTAATAGACAGTAACAGAGTGTAAGAGAGTGTTATAGACAGTAGCAGAGTTTAAGAGACAGTAACAGAGTGTAAGAGACAGTAACAGAGTGAAAGAGACAGTAGCAGAGTGAAAGAAACAGTAGTAGAGTGTAGTAGAGTGTAAGAGAGGTTCACATGGCATATACCGTGCTCTAGGATCACATAGTCCCGAATGATCTCAGTATACTGTGAACGTCTTTGGGGATCTCTTTGCGTAGACATCGTAAACCTGTGTAAGAGACAGTAGCAGAGAGTAAGAGACGGTAACAGAGTATATGAGACAGTAGCAGAGTGTAAGAGAGTGTAACAGAGTATAGGAGAAAGTAACAGAGTATAGGAGACAGTAACAGAGTGTAAGAGACAGTAACAGAGTGTAAGAGAGTGTAAAAGAGTGTAAGAGACAGTAACAGAGTGTAAGAGGGTGTAAGAGACAGTAGCAGAGTGTAGGAGAGTGTAAGAGAGTGTAAGAGAGTGTAAGAGACAGTAACAGAGTGTAAGAGACAGTAACAGAGTATATGAGACAGCAGCAGAGTGTAAGAGAGTGTAACAGAGTATAGGAGACAGTAACAGAGTATAGGAGACAGTAACAGAGTGTAAGAGACAGTAACAGAGTGTACGAGACAGTAACAGAGTGTATGACAGTGTAGTAGAGTGTAAGAGACAGTAACAGAGCGTAAGAGATAGTAGCAGAGTGTAAGAGACAGTAGCAGAGTGTAAGAGACAGTAGCAGAGTGAAAGAGACAGTAACAGAGTGTAGGAGACAGTAGCAGAGTGTAAGAGACTGTAGCAGAGTGTAAGAGACAGTAGCAGAGTGTAAGAGAGTGTAAGAGACAGTAACAGTGTGTAAGAGGGTGTAACAGAGTATAGGAGACAGTAACAGAGTGTAAGAGACAGTAACAGAGTGTATGAGACAGTAACAGAGTGTATGACAGTGTAGTAGAGTGTAAGAGACAGTAGCAGAGTGTAAGAGACAGAAGCAGAGTGAAAGAGACAGTAACAGAGTGTAGGAGACAGTAGCAGAGTGTAAGAGACAGTAACAGAGTGTAAGAGACAGTAGCAGAGTGTAAGAGAGTGTAAGAGACAGTAACAGTGTGTAAGAGGGTGTAACAGCATGTAAGAGAGTGTAACAGCGTGTAAGAGAGTGTAACAGCGTGTAAGAGAGTGTAAGAGACAGTAACAGAGTGTAAGAGGGTGTACGAGACAGTAGCAGAGTGTAGGAGAGTGTAAGAGAGTGTAAGAGAGTGTAAGAGAGTGTAAGAGAGTGTAAGAGACAGTAACAGAGTGTAAGAGACAGTAACAGAGTGTAAGAGACAGCAGCAGAGTGTAAGAGAGTGTAAGAGACAGTAACAGAGTGTAAGAGAGTGTAACAGAGTGTAAGAGACAGTAACAGAGTGTACGAGACAGTAACAGAGTGTAAGAGACAGTAACAGAGTGTACGAGAGTGTAGTAGAGTGTAAGAGACAGTAACAGAGCGTAAGAGACAGAAGCAGAGTGAAAGAGAGAGTAGCAGAGTGTAAGAGACAGTAGCAGAGTGTAAGAGACAGTAGCAGAGTGTAAGAGAGTGTAAAAGACAGTAACAGTGTAGGAGAGTGTAAGAGACAGTAACAGAGTGTAAGAGACAGTAACAGAGTGTAAGAGACAGCAGCAGAGTGTACGAGAGTGTAACATAGTGTAAGAGAGTGTAAGAGACAGTAGCAGAGTGTAATAGACAGTAACAGAGTGTAAGAGAGTGTTATGGAAAGTAGCAGAGTGTAAGAGACAATAGCACAGTGTAAGATACAGTAGCAAAGTGTAAGAGACAGTAACAGAGTGTAAGAGACAGTAACAGAGTGTAAGAGACAGTAGCAGAGTGATAGAGACAGTAGTAGAGTGTAGTAGAGTGTAAGAGAGTGTCACATGGCATATACCGTCCTCTAGGATCACATACTCCCGAATGATATCAGTATACTGTGAACGTCTTTGGGGATCTCTTCGCGTAAACATCGTAAACATGTGTAAGAGACAGTAGCAGAGAGTAAGAGACAGTAACAGAGTATATGGGACAGTAGCAGAGTGTAAGAGAGTGTAACAGAGTATAGGAGACAGTATCAGAGTATAGGAGACAGTAACAGAGTGTAAGAGAGTGTAAGAGACAGTTACAGAGTGTAAGAGAGTGTAATAGACAGTAACAGAGTGTAAGAGAGTGTTATAGACAGTAGCAGAGTGTAAGAGACAATAGCAGAGTGTAAGAGACAGTAGCAGAGTGTAATAGACAGTAACAGAGTGTAAGAGAGTGTTATAGACAGTAGCAGAGTTTAAGAGACAGTAACAGAGTGTAAGAGAGTGACAGAGTGTAAGAGGGTGTAAGAGACAGTAGCAGAGTGTAGGAGAGTGTAAGAGAGTGTAAGAGACAGTAACAGAGTGTAAGAGACAGTAACAGAGTGTAAGAGATAGCAGCAGAGTGTAAGAGAGTGTAAGAGACAGTAACAGAGTGTAAGAGAGTGTAACAGAGTGTAAGAGACAGTAACAGAGTGTACGAGACAGTAACAGAGTGTAAGAGACAGTAACAGAGTGTAGGAGAGTGTAGTAGAGTGTAAGAGACAGTAACAGCGCGTAAGAGACCGTAGCAGAGTGTAAGAGACAGAAGCAGAGTGAAACAGAGAGTAGCAGAGTGGAAGAGACAGTGGCAGAGTGTGAGAGACAGTAGCAGAGTGTAAGAGAGTGTAAGAGACAGTAACAGAGTGTAAGAGAGTGTAACAGCGTGTAAGAGAGTGTAACAGAGTGTAAGAGAGTGTAAGAGACAGTAACAGAGTGTAGGAGAGTGTAAGAGACAGTAACAGAGTGTAAGAGACAGCAGCAGAGTGTAAGAGAGTGTAACATAGTGTAAGAGAGTGTAAGAGACAGTAGCAGAGTGTAATAGACAGTAACAGAGTGTAAGAGAGTGTAAGAGACAGTTACAGAGTGTAAGAGAGTGTAAGAGACAGTAGCAGAGTGTAATAGACAGTAACAGAGTGTAAGAGAGTGTTATAGACAGTATCAGAGTGTAAGAGACAATAGCAGAGTGTAAGAGACAGTAGTAGAGTGTAATAGACTGTAGCAGAGTGTAACATAGTGTAAGAGAGTGTAAGAGACAGTAGCAGAGTGTAATAGACAGTAACAGAGTGTAAGAGAGTGTTATAGACAGTAGCAGAGTTTAAGAGACAGTAACAGAGTGTAAGAGACAGTAACAGAGTGAAAGAGACAGTAGCAGAGTGAAAGAAACAGTAGTAGAGTGTAGTAGAGTGTAGTAGAGTGTAAGAGAGTGTCACATGGCATGTACCGTCCTCTGGGATCACATAGTCCCGAATGATCTCAGTATACTGTGAACGTCTTTGGGGATCTCTTTGCGTAGACATCGAAAACCTGTGTAAGAGACAGTAGCAGAGAGTAAGAGACGGTAACAGAGTAAATGAGACAGTAGCAGAGTGTAAGAGAGTGTAACAGAGTATAGGAGACAGTAACAGAGTATAGGAGACAGTAACAGAGTGTAAGAGAATGTAAGAGACAGTAACAGAGTGTAAGAGAGTGTAACAGAGTGTAAGAGACAGTAACAGAGTGTAAGAGGGTGTAAGAGACAGTAGCAGAGGGTAGGAGAGTGTAAGAGAGTGTAAGAGACAGTAACAGAGTGTAAGAGACAGTAAAAGAGTATATGAGACAGCAGCAGAGTGTAAGAGAGTGTAACAGAGTATAGGAGACAGTAACAGAGTATAGGAGAAAGTAACAGAGTGTAAGAGACAGTAACAGTGTGTACGAGACAGTAACAGAGTGTAAGATACAGTAACAGAGTGTATGACAGTGTAGTAGAGTGTAAAAGACAGTAACAGAGCGTAAGAGATAGTAGCAGAGTGTAAGAGACAGTAGCAGAGTGAAAGAGACAGTAACAGAGTATAAGAGACAGTAGCAGAGTGTAAGTGACAGTAACAGAATGTAAGAGACAGTAGCAGAGTGTAAGAGAGTGTAAGAGACAGTAACAGTGTGTAAGAGGGTGTAACAGCGTGTAAGAGAGTGTAACAGAGTGTAAGAGACAGTAACAGAGTGTAAGAGGGTGTAAGAGACAGTAGCAGAGTGTAGGACAGGGTAAGAGAGTGTAAGAGACAGTAACAGAGTGTAAGAGACAGTAACAGAGTATATGAGACAGCAGCAGAGTGTAAGAGAGTGTAACAGAGTATAGGAGACAGTAACATAGTATAGGAGACAGTAACAGAGTGTAAGAGACAGTAACAGAGTGTACGAGACAGTAACAGAGTGTATGACAGTGTAGTAGAGTGTAAGAGACAGTAACAGAGCGTAAGAGATAGTAGCAGAGTGTAAGAGACAGTAGCAGAGTGAAAGAGACAGTAACAGAGTGTAAGAGACAGTAGCAGAGTGTAAGAGAGTGTAAGAGACAGTAACAGTGTGTAAGAGGGTGTAACAGCATGTAACTGAGTGTAACAGCGTGTAAGAGAGTGTAACAGCGTGTAAGAGAGTGTAAGAGACAGTAACAGAGTGTAAGAGGGTGTAAGAGACAGTAGCAGAGTGTAGGAGAGTGTAAGAGAGTGTAAGAGAGTGTAGGAGACAGTAACAGAGTGTAAGAGACAGTAACAAAGTGTAAGAGACAGCAGCAGAGTGTAAGAGAGTGTAAGAGACAGTAACAGAGTGTAAGAGAGTGTAAAAGAGTGTAAGAGACAGTAACAGAGTGTACGAGACAGTAACAGAGTGTAAGAGACAGTAACAGAGTGTACAAGAGTGTAGTAGAGTGTAAGAGACAGTAACAGAGCGTAAGAGACAGTAGCAGAGTGAAAGAGAGAGTAGCAGAGTGCAAGAGACAGTAGCAGAGTGTAAGAGACAGTAGCAGAGTGTAAGAGAGTGTAAGAGACAGTAACAGAGTGTAGGAGAGTGTAAGAGACAGTAACAGAGTGTAAGAGACAGTAACAGAGTGTAAGAGACAGCATCAGAGTGTAAGAGAGTGTAACATAGTGTAAGAGAGTGTAAGAGACAGAAGCAGAGTGTAATAGACAGTAACAGAGTGTAAGAGAGTGTTATAGACAGTAGCAGAGTGTAAGAGACAATAGCAGAGTGTAAGATACAGTAGCAGAGTGTAAGAGACAGTAGCAGAGTGTAGGACAGGGTAAGAGAGTGTAAGAGAGTGTAAGAGACAGTAACAGAGTGTAAGAGACAGTAACAGAGTATATGAGACAGCAGCAGAGTGTAAGAGAGTGTAACAGAGTATAGGAGATAGTAACATAGTATAGGAGACAGTAACAGAGTGTAAGAGACAGTAACAGAGTGTACGAGACAGTAACAGAGTGTATGACAGTGTAGTAGAGTGTAAGAGACAGTAACAGAGCGTAAGAGATAGTAGCAGAGTGTAAGAGACAGTAGCAGAGTGAAAGAGACAGTAACAGAGTGTAAGAGACAGTAGCAGAGTGTAAGAGAGTGTAAGAGGGTGTAACAGTGTGTAAGAGGGTGTAACAGCATGTAACTGAGTGTAACAGCGTGTAAGAGAGTGTAACAGCGTGTAAGAGAGTGTAAGAGACAGTAACAGAGTGTAAGAGGGTGTAAGAGACAGTAGCAGAGTGTAGGAGAGTGTAAGAGAGTGTAAGAGAGTGTAGGAGACAGTAACAGAGTGTAAGAGACAGTAACAAAGTGTAAGAGACAGCAGCAGAGTGTAAGAGAGTGTAAGAGACAGTAACAGAGTGTAAGAGAGTGTAAAAGAGTGTAAGAGACAGTAACAGAGTGTACGAGACAGTAACAGAGTGTAAGAGACAGTAACAGAGTGTACGAGAGTGTAGTAGAGTGTAAGAGACAGTAACAGAGCGTAAGAGACAGTAGCAGAGTGTAAGAGACAGAAGCAGAGTGAAAGAGAGAGTAGCAGAGTGTAAGAGACAGCAGCAGAGTGTAAGAGACAGTAGCAGAGTGTAAGAGAGTGTAAGAGACAGTAACAGAGTGTAGGAGAGTGTAAGAGACAGTAACAGAGTGTAAGAGACAGTAACAGAGTGTAAGAGACAGTAACAGAGTGTAAGAGACAGCATCAGAGTGTAAGAGAGTGTAACATAGTGTAAGAGAGTGTAAGAGACAGAAGCAGAGTGTAATAGACAGTAACAGAGTGTAAGAGAGTGTTATAGACAGTATCAGAGTGTAAGAGACAATAGCAGAGTGTAAGATACAGTAGCAGAGTGTAAGAGACAGTAACAGAGTGTAAGAGACAGTAGCAGAGTGTAAGAGACAGTAGCAGAGTGAAAGAGACAGTAGCAGAGTGAAAGAGACAGTAGTAGAGTGTAGTAGAGTGTAGTAGAGTGTAGTAGAGTGTCACATGGCACATACCGTCCTCTAGGATCACATAGTCCCGAATGATCTCAGTATACTGTGAACGTCTTTGGGGATCTCTTCGCATAGACATCGTAAACCTGTGTAAGAGACAGTAGCAGAGAGTAAGAGACAGTAACAGAGTATATGAGACAGTAGCAGAGTGTAAGAGAGTGTAACAGAGTATAGGAGACAGTAACAAAGTATAGGAGACAGTAACAGAGTGTAAGAGAGTGTAAGAGACAGTTACAGAGTGTAAGAGAGTGTAACAGAGTGTAAGAGACAGTAACAGAGTGTACAAGACAGTAACAGAGTGTAAGATACAGTAACAGAGTGCATGACAGTGTAGTAGAGTGTAAGAGACAGTAACAGAGCGTAAGAGATAGTAGCAGAGTGTAAGAGACAGGAACAGAGTGTAAGAGACAATAGCAGAGTGCAAGAGACAGTAACAGAGTGTTAGAGACAGTAGCAGAGTGTAAGAGAGTGTAAGAGACAGTAACAGTGTGTAAGAGGGTGTAACAGCGTCTAAGAGAGTGTAACAGCGTGTAAGAGAGTGTAACAGAGTGTAAGAGAGTGTAAGAGACAGTAACAGAGTGTAAGAGGGTGTAAGAGACAGTAGCAGAGTGTAGGAGAGTGTAAGAGAGTGTAAGAGAGTGTAAGAGACAGTAACAGAGTGTAAGAGACAGTAAAAGAGTATATGAGACAGCAGCAGAGTGTAAGAGAGTGTAACAGAGTATAGGAGACAGTAACAGAGTATAGGAGACAGTAACAGAGTATAGGAGACAGTAATAGAGTGTAAGAGACAGTAACAGAGTGTAAGATACAGTAACAGAGTGTATGACAGTGTAGTAGAGTGTAAGAGACAGTAACAGAGCGTAAGAGATAGTAGCAGAGTGTAAGAGACAGTAGCAGAGTGAAAGAGACAGTAACAGAGTGTAAGAGACAGTAGCAGAGTGTAATTGACAGTAACAGAATGTAAGAGACAGTAGCAGAGTGTAAGAGAGTGTAAGAGACAGTAACAGTGTGTAAGAGGGTGTAACAGCGTGTAAGAGAGTGTAACAGAGTGTTAGAGAGTGTAAGAGACAGTAACAGAGTGTAAGAGGGTGTAAGAGACAGTAGCAGAGTGTAGGAGAGGGTAAGAGAGTGTAAGAGAGTGTAAGAGACAGTAACAGAGTGTAAGAGACAGTAACAGAGTATATGAGACAGCAGCAGAGTGTAAGAGAGTGTAACAGAGTATAGGAGACAGTAACAGAGTATAGGAGACAGTAACAGAGTGTAAGAGAATGTAAGAGACAGTAACAGAGTGTAAGAGAGTGTAACAGAGTGTAAGAGACAGTAACAGAGTGTAAGAGGGTGTAAGAGACAGTAGCAGAGTGTAGGAGAGTGTAAGAGAGTGTAAGAGACAGTAACAGAGTGTAAGAGACAGTAACAGAGTGTAAGAGACAGCAGCAAAGTGTAAGAGAGTGTAAGAGACAGTAACAGAGGGTAAGAGACAGTAGCAGAGTGTAAGAGACAGAAGCAGAGTGAAACAGAGAGTAGCAGAGTGTAAGAGACAGTGGCAGAGTGTGAGAGACAGTAGCAGAGTGTAAGAGAGTGTAAGAGACAGTAACAGAGTGTAAGAGAGTGTAACAGCGTGTAAGAGAGTGTAACAGAGTGTAAGAGAGTGTAAGAGACAGTAACAGAGTGTAGGAGAGTGTAAGAGACAGTAACAGAGTGTAAGAGACAGTAACAGAGTGTACGAGAGTGTAGTAGAGTGTGAGAGACAGTAACAGAGCGTAAGAGACAGTAGCAGAGTGTAAGAGACAGAAGCAGAGTGAAAGAGAGAGTAGCAGAGTGTAAGAGACAGTAGCATAGTGTAGGAGACAGCAGCAGAGTGTAAGAGAGTGTAACATAGTGTAAGAGAGTGTAAGAGACAGTAGCAGAGTGTAATAGACAGTAACAGAGTGTAAGAGAGTGTTATGGACAGTAGCAGAGTGTAAGAGACAATAGCACAGTGTAAGATACAGTAGCAGAGTGTAAGAGACAGTAACAGAGTGTAAGAGACAGTAACAGAGTGTAAGAGACAGTAGCAGAGTGAAAGGGACAGTAGTAGAGTGTAGTGGAGTGTAGTAGAGCGTAAGAGAGTGTCACATGGCATATACCGTCCTCTAGGATCACATAGTCCCGAATGATCTCAGTATACTGTGAACGTCTTTGGGGATCTCTTCGCGTAGACATCGTAAACCTGTGTAAGAGACAGTAGCAGAGAGTAAGAGACAGTAACAGAGTACATGAGACAGTAGCAGAGTGTAAGAGAGTGTAACAGAGTATAGGAGGCAGTAACAGAGTATAGGAGACAGTAACAGAGTGTAAGAGAGTGTAAGAGACAGTTACAGAGTGTAAGAGAGTGTAAGAGACAGTAGCAGAGTGTAATAGACAGTAACAGAGTGTAAGAGAGTGTTATAGACAGTAGCAGAGTGTAAGAGACAATAGCAGAGTGTAAGAGACAGTAGCAGAGTGTAATAGACTGTAGCAGAGTGTAACATAGTGTAAGAGAGTGTAAGAGACAGTAGCAGAGTGTAATAGACAGTAACAGAGTGTAAGAGAGTGTTATAGACAGTAGCAGAGTTTAAGAGACAGTAACAGAGTGTAAGAGACAGTAACAGAGTGAAAGAGACAGTAGCAGAGAGTAAGAGACGGTAACAGAGTATATGAGACAGTAGCAGAGTGTAAGAGAGTGTAACAGAGTATAGGAGAAAGTAACAGAGTATAGGAGACAGTAACAGAGTGTAAGAGAATGTAAGAGACAGTAACAGAGTGTAAGAGAGTGTAAAAGAGTGTAAGAGACAGTAACAGAGTGTAAGAGGGTGTAAGAGACAGTAGCAGAGTGTAGGAGAGTGTAAGAGAGTGTAAGAGAGTGTAAGAGACAGTAACAGAGTGTAAGAGACAGTAACAGAGTATATGAGACAGCAGCAGAGTGTAAGAGAGTGTAACAGAGTATAGGAGACAGTAACAGAGTATAGGAGACAGTAACAGAGTGTAAGAGACAGTTACAGAGTGTACGAGACAGTGACAGAGTGTATGACAGTGTAGTAGAGTGTAAGAGACAGTAACAGAGCGTAAGAGATAGTAGCAGAGTGTAAGAGACAGTAGCAGAGTGAAAGAGACAGTAACAGAGTGTAGGAGACATTAGCAGAGTGTAAGAGACAGTAACAGAGTGTAAGAGACAGTAGCAGAGTGTAAGAGAGTGTAAGAGACAGTAGCAGAGTGTAAGAGAGTGTAAGAGACAGTAACAGTGTGTACGAGGGTGTAACAGCGTGTAAGAGAGTGTAACAGAGTGTAAGAGAGTGTGAGAGACAGTAACAGAGTGTAAGAGGGTGTAAGAGACAGTAACAGAGTGTAAGAGAGTGTAACAGAGTGTAAGAGAGAGTAACAGAGTGTACGCGACAGTAACAGAGTGTAAGAGACAGTAACAGAGTGTACGAGAGTGTAGTAGAGTGTAAGAGACAGTAACAGAGCATAAGAGACAGAAGCAGAGTGAGAGAGAGTAGCAGAGTGTAAGAGACAGTAGCAGAGTGTAAGAGACAGTAGCAGAGGGTAATAGAGTGTAAGAGACAGTAACAGAATGTAAGAGAGTGTAACAGCGTGTAAGAGAGTGTAACAGAGTGTAAGAGAGTGTAAGAGACAGTAACAGAGTGTAGGAGAGTGTAAGAGACAGTAACAGAGTGTAAGAGACAGTAACAGAGTGTAAGAGACAGCAGCAGAGTGTAAGAGAGTGTAACATAGTGTAAGAGAGTGTAAGAGACAGTAGCAGAGTGTAATAGACAGTAACAGAGTGTAAGAGAGTGTAAGAGACAGTAGCAGAGTGCAATAGACAGTAACAGAGTGTAAGAGAGTGTTATAGACTGTAGCAGAGTTTAAGAGACAGTAACAGAGTGTAAGAGACAGTAACAGAGTGTAAGAGACAGTAACAGAGTGAAAGAGACAGTAGCAGAGTGAAAGAAACAGTAGTAGAGTGTAGTAGAGTGTAGTAGAGTGTAAGAGAGTGTCACATGGCATATACCGTCCTCTAGGATCACATAGTCCCGAATGATCTCAGTATACTGTGAACGTCTTTGGGGATCTCTTCGCGTAGACATCGTAAACCTGTGTAAGAGACAGTAGCAGAGAGTAAGAGACAGTAACAGAGTATATGAGACAGTAGCAGAGTGTAAGAGAGTGTAACAGAGTATAGGAGACAGTAACAGAGTATAAGAGACAGTAACAGAGTGTAAGAGAATGTAAGAGACAGTAACAGAGTGTAACAGAGTGTAAGAGACAGTAACAGAGTGTAAGAGACAGTAACAGAGTGTACGAGACAGTAACAGAGTGTAAGAGACAGTAACAGAGTGAAAGAGACAGTAGCAGAGTGAAAGAAACAGTAGTAGAGTGTAGTAGAGTGTAGTAGAGTGTAAGAGAGTGTCACATGGCATATACCGTCCTCTAGGATCACATAGTCCCGAATGATCTCAGTATACTGTGAACGTCTTTGGGGATCTCTTCGCGTAGACATCGTAAACCTGTGTATGAGACAGTAGCAGAGAGTAAGAGACAGTAACAGAGTATATGAGACAGTAGCAGAGTGTAAGAGAGTGTAACAGAGTATAGGAGACAGTAACAGAGTATTGGAGACAGTAACAGAGTGTAAGAGACAGTTACAGAGTGTACGAGACAGTGACAGAGTGTATGACAGTGTAGTAGAGTGTCAGAGACAGTAACAGAGCGTAAGAGATAGTAGCAGAGTGTAAGAGACAGTAGCAGAGTGAAAGAGACAGTAACAGAGTGTAGGAGACATTAGCAGAGTGTAAGAGACAGTAACAGAGTGTAAGAGACAGTAGCAGAGTGTAAGAGAGTGTAAGAGACAGTAACAGTGTGTAAGAGGGTGTAACAGCGTGTAAGAGAGTGTAACAGAGTGTAAGAGAGTGTAAGAGACAGTAACAGAGTGTAAGAGGGTGTAAGAGACAGTAACAGAGTGTAAGAGAGTGTAACAGAGTGTAAGAGACAGTAACAGAGTGTACGCGACAGTAACAGAGTGTAAGAGACAGTAACAGAGTGTACGAGAGTGTAGTAGAGTGTAAGAGACAGTAACAGAGCATAAGAGACAGAAGCAGAGTGAGAGAGAGTAGCAGAGTGTAAGAGACAGTAGCAGAATGTAAGAGAGTGTAACAGCGTGTAAGAGAGTGTAACAGAGTGTAAGAGAGTGTAAGAGACAGTAACAGAGTATAGGAGAGTGTAAGAGACAGTAACAGAGTGTAAGAGACAGTAACAGAGTGTAAGAGACAGCAGCAGAGTATAAGAGAGTGTAACATAGTGTAAGAGAGTGTAAGAGACAGTAGCAGAGTGTAATAGACAGTAACAGAGTGTAAGAGAGTGTAAGAGACAGTAGCAGAGTGCAATAGACAGTAACAGAGTGTAAGAGAGTGTTATAGACTGTAGCAGAGTTTAAGAGACAGTAACAGAGTGTAAGAGACAGTAACAGAGTGTAAGAGACAGTAACAGAGTGAAAGAGACAGTAGCAGAGTGAAAGAAACAGTAGTAGAGTGTAGTAGAGTGTAGTAGAGTGTAAGAGAGTGTCACATGGCATATACCGTCCTCTAGGATCACATAGTCCCGAATGATCTCAGTATACTGTGAACGTCTTTGGGGATCTCTTCGCGTAGACATCGTAAACCTGTGTAAGAGACAGTAGCAGAGAGTAAGAGACAGTAACAGAGTATATGAGACAGTAGCAGAGTGTAAGAGAGTGTAACAGAGTATAGGAGACAGTAACAGAGTATAAGAGACAGTAACAGAGTGTAAGAGAATGTAAGAGACAGTAACAGAGTGTAACAGAGTGTAAGAGACAGTAACAGAGTGTAAGAGACAGTAACAGAGTGTACGAGACAGTAACAGAGTGTAAGATACAGTAACAGAGTGTATGACAGTGTAGTAGAGTGTAAGAGACAGTAACAGAGCGTAAGAGATAGTAGCAGAGTGTAAGAGACAGTAGCAGAGTGAAAGAGACAGTAACAGAGTGTAAGAGACAGTAGCAGAGTGTAAGAGAGTGTAAGAGACAGTAACAGTGTGTAAGAGGGTGTAACAGCGTGTAAGAGAGTTTAACAGCGTGTAAGAGAGTGTAAGAGACAGTAACAGAGTGTAAGAGGGTGTAAGAGACAGTAGCAGAGTGTAGGAGAGTGTAAGAGAGTGTAAGAGAGTGTAAGAGACAGTAACAGAGTGTAAGAGAGAGTAACAGAGCGTAAGAGACAGAAGCAGAGTGAAAGAGAGAGTAGCAGAGTGTAAGAGACAGTAGCAGAGTGTAAGAGACAGTAGCAGAGTGTAAGAGAGTGTAAGAGACAGTAACAGAGTGTAGGAGAGTGTAAGAGACAGTAACAGAGTGTAAGAGACAGTAACAGAGTGTAAGAGACAGCAGCAGAGTGTAAGAGAATGTAACATAGTGTAAGAGAGTGTAAGAGACAGAAGCAGAGCGTAATAGACAGTAACAGAGTGTAAGAGAGTGTTATAGACAGTAGCAGAGTGTAAGAGACAATAGCAGAGTGTAAGATACAGTAGCAGAGTGTAAGAGACAGTAACAGAGTGTAAGAGACAGTAACAGAGTGTAAGAGACAGCAGCAGAGTGTAAGAGAGTGTAAGAGACAGTAACAGAGTGTAAGAGAGTGTAACAGAGTGTAAGAGACAGTAACAGAGTGTAAGAGACAGTAACAGAGTGTACGAGAGTGTAGTAGAGTGTAAGAGACAGTAACAGAGCGTAAGAGACAGTAGCAGAGCGTAAGAGACAGTAGCAGAGTGTAAGAGACAGAAGCAGAGTGAAACAGAGAGTAGCAGAGTGTAAGAGACAGCAGCAGAGTGTAAGAGAGTGTAACAGCGTGTAAGACAGTGTAACAGAGTGTAAGAGAGTGTAAGAGACAGTAACAGAGTGTAGGAGAGTGTAAGAGACAGTAACAGAGTGGAAGAGACAGCAGCAGAGTGTAAGAGAGTGTAACATAGTGTAAGAGAGTGTAAGAGACAGTTGCAAAGTGTAATAAACAGTAACAGAGTGTAAGAGAGTGTAAGAGACAGTAGCAGAGTGTAATAGACAGTAACAGAGTGTAAGAGAGTGTTATAGACAGTAGCAGAGTTTAAGAGACAGTAACAGAGTGTAAGAGACAGTAACAGAGTGTAAGAGACAGTAACAGAGTGAAAGAGACAGTAGCAGAGTGAAAGAAACATTAGTAGAGTGTAGTAGAGTGTAGTAGAGTGTAAGAGATTGTCACATGGTATATACCGTCCTCTAGGATCACATAGTCCCGAATGATCTCAGTATACTGTGAACGTCTTTGGGGATCTCTTCGCGTAGACATCGTAAACCTGTGTAAGAGACAGTAGCAGAGAGTAAGAGATGGTAACAGAGTATATGAGACAGTAGCAGAGTGTAAGAGAGTGTAACAGAGTATAGGAGACAGTAAGAGAGTATAGGAGACAGTAACAGAGTGTAAGAGAATGTAAGAGACAGTAACAGAGTGTAAGAGAGTGTAACAGAGTGTAAGAGACAGTAACAGAGTGTAAGAGGGTGTAAGAGACAGTAGCAGAGTGTAGGAGAGTGTAAGAGAGTGTAAGAGAGTGTAAGAGACAGTAACAGAGTGTAAGAGACAGTAACAGAGTATATGAGACAGCAGCAGAGTGTAAGAGAGTGTAACAGAGTATAGGAGACAGTAACAGAGTATAGGAGACAGTAACAGAGTGTAAGAGACAGTAACAGAGTGTACGAGACAGTAACAGAGTGTATGACAGTGTAGTAGAGTGTAAGAGACAGTAACAGAGCGTAAGAGATAGTAGCAGAGTGTAAGAGACAGTAGCAGAGTGAAAGAGACAGTAACAGAGTGTAGGAGACAGTAGCAGAGTGTAAGAGACAGTAGCAGAGTGTAAGAGTGTAAGAGACAGTAACAGTGTGTAAGAGGGTGTAACAGCGTGTAAGAGAGTGTAACAGAGTGTAAGAGAGTGTAAGAGACAGTAACAGAGTGTAAGAGGGTGTAAGAGACAGTAACAGAGTGTAAGAGACAGTAACAGAGTGTAAGAGACAGTAACAGAGTGTAAGAGACAGCATCAGAGTGTAAGAGAGTGTAACATAGTGTAAGAGAGTGTAAGAGACAGAAGCAGAGTGTAATAGACAGTAACAGAGTGTAAGAGAGTGTTATAGACAGTAGCAGAGTGTAAGAGACAATAGCAGAGTGTAAGATACAGTAGCAGAGTGTAAGAGACAGTAACAGAGTGTAAGAGACAGTAGCAGAGTGTAAGAGACAGTAGCAGAGTGAAAGAGACAGTAGTAGAGTGTAGTAGAGTGTAGTAGAGTGTAGTAGAGTGTAAGAGAGTGTCACATGGCACATACCGTCCTCTAGGATCACATAGTCCCGAATGATCTCAGTATACTGTGAACGTCTTTGGGGATCTCTTCGCATAGACATCGTAAACCTGTGTAAGAGACAGTAGCAGAGAGTAAGAGACAGTAACAGAGTATATGAGACAGTAGCAGAGTGTAAGAGAGTGTAACAGAGTATAGGAGACAGTAACAAAGTATAGGAGACAGTAACAGAGTGTAAGAGAGTGTAAGAGACAGTTACAGAGTGTAAGAGAGTGTAACAGAGTGTAAGAGACAGTAACAGAGTGTACAAGACAGTAACAGAGTGTAAGATACAGTAACAGAGTGCATGACAGTGTAGTAGAGTGTAAGAGACAGTAACAGAGCGTAAGAGATAGTAGCAGAGTGTAAGAGACAGGAACAGAGTGTAAGAGACAATAGCAGAGTGCAAGAGACAGTAACAGAGTGTTAGAGACAGTAGCAGAGTGTAAGAGAGTGTAAGAGACAGTAACAGTGTGTAAGAGGGTGTAACAGCGTCTAAGAGAGTGTAACAGCGTGTAACAGAGTGTAAGAGAGTGTAAGAGACAGTAACAGAGTGTAAGAGGGTGTAAGAGACAGTAGCAGAGTGTAGGAGAGTGTAAGAGAGTGTAAGAGAGTGTAAGAGACAGTAACAGAGTGTAAGAGACAGTAAAAGAGTATATGAGACAGCAGCAGAGTGTAAGAGAGTGTAACAGAGTATAGGAGACAGTAACAGAGTATAGGAGACAGTAACAGAGTATAGGAGACAGTAATAGAGTGTAAGAGACAGTAACAGAGTGTAAGATACAGTAACAGAGTGTATGACAGTGTAGTAGAGTGTAAGAGACAGTAACAGAGCGTAAGAGATAGTAGCAGAGTGTAAGAGACAGTAGCAGAGTGAAAGAGACAGTAACAGAGTGTAAGAGACAGTAGCAGAGTGTAATTGACAGTAACAGAATGTAAGAGACAGTAGCAGAGTGTAAGAGAGTGTAAGAGACAGTAACAGTGTGTAAGAGGGTGTAACAGCGTGTAAGAGAGTGTAACAGAGTGTTAGAGAGTGTAAGAGACAGTAACAGAGTGTAAGAGGGTGTAAGAGACAGTAGCAGAGTGTAGGAGAGGGTAAGAGAGTGTAAGAGAGTGTAAGAGACAGTAACAGAGTGTAAGAGACAGTAACAGAGTATATGAGACAGCAGCAGAGTGTAAGAGAGTGTAACAGAGTATAGGAGACAGTAACAGAGTATAGGAGACAGTAACAGAGTGTAAGAGAATGTAAGAGACAGTAACAGAGTGTAAGAGAGTGTAACAGAGTGTAAGAGACAGTAACAGAGTGTAAGAGGGTGTAAGAGACAGTAGCAGAGTGTAGGAGAGTGTAAGAGAGTGTAAGAGACAGTAACAGAGTGTAAGAGACAGTAACAGAGTGTAAGAGACAGCAGCAAAGTGTAAGAGAGTGTAAGAGACAGTAACAGAGGGTAAGAGACAGTAGCAGAGTGTAAGAGACAGAAGCAGAGTGAAACAGAGAGTAGCAGAGTGTAAGAGACAGTGGCAGAGTGTGAGAGACAGTAGCAGAGTGTAAGAGAGTGTAAGAGACAGTAACAGAGTGTAAGAGAGTGTAACAGCGTGTAAGAGAGTGTAACAGAGTGTAAGAGAGTGTAAGAGACAGTAACAGAGTGTAGGAGAGTGTAAGAGACAGTAACAGAGTGTAAGAGACAGTAACAGAGTGTACGAGAGTGTAGTAGAGTGTGAGAGACAGTAACAGAGCGTAAGAGACAGTAGCAGAGTGTAAGAGACAGAAGCAGAGTGAAAGAGAGAGTAGCAGAGTGTAAGAGACAGTAGCATAGTGTAGGAGACAGCAGCAGAGTGTAAGAGAGTGTAACATAGTGTAAGAGAGTGTAAGAGACAGTAGCAGAGTGTAATAGACAGTAACAGAGTGTAAGAGAGTGTTATGGACAGTAGCAGAGTGTAAGAGACAATAGCACAGTGTAAGATACAGTAGCAGAGTGTAAGAGACAGTAACAGAGTGTAAGAGACAGTAACAGAGTGTAAGAGACAGTAGCAGAGTGAAAGGGACAGTAGTAGAGTGTAGTGGAGTGTAGTAGAGCGTAAGAGAGTGTCACATGGCATATACCGTCCTCTAGGATCACATAGTCCCGAATGATCTCAGTATACTGTGAACGTCTTTGGGGATCTCTTCGCGTAGACATCGTAAACCTGTGTAAGAGACAGTAGCAGAGAGTAAGAGACAGTAACAGAGTACATGAGACAGTAGCAGAGTGTAAGAGAGTGTAACAGAGTATAGGAGGCAGTAACAGAGTATAGGAGACAGTAACAGAGTGTAAGAGAGTGTAAGAGACAGTTACAGAGTGTAAGAGAGTGTAAGAGACAGTAGCAGAGTGTAATAGACAGTAACAGAGTGTAAGAGAGTGTTATAGACAGTAGCAGAGTGTAAGAGACAATAGCAGAGTGTAAGAGACAGTAGCAGAGTGTAATAGACTGTAGCAGAGTGTAACATAGTGTAAGAGAGTGTAAGAGACAGTAGCAGAGTGTAATAGACAGTAACAGAGTGTAAGAGAGTGTTATAGACAGTAGCAGAGTTTAAGAGACAGTAACAGAGTGTAAGAGACAGTAACAGAGTGAAAGAGACAGTAGCAGAGAGTAAGAGACGGTAACAGAGTATATGAGACAGTAGCAGAGTGTAAGAGAGTGTAACAGAGTATAGGAGAAAGTAACAGAGTATAGGAGACAGTAACAGAGTGTAAGAGAATGTAAGAGACAGTAACAGAGTGTAAGAGAGTGTAAAAGAGTGTAAGAGACAGTAACAGAGTGTAAGAGGGTGTAAGAGACAGTAGCAGAGTGTAGGAGAGTGTAAGAGAGTGTAAGAGAGTGTAAGAGACAGTAACAGAGTGTAAGAGACAGTAACAGAGTATATGAGACAGCAGCAGAGTGTAAGAGAGTGTAACAGAGTATAGGAGACAGTAACAGAGTATAGGAGACAGTAACAGAGTGTAAGAGACAGTTACAGAGTGTACGAGACAGTGACAGAGTGTATGACAGTGTAGTAGAGTGTAAGAGACAGTAACAGAGCGTAAGAGATAGTAGCAGAGTGTAAGAGACAGTAGCAGAGTGAAAGAGACAGTAACAGAGTGTAGGAGACATTAGCAGAGTGTAAGAGACAGTAACAGAGTGTAAGAGACAGTAGCAGAGTGTAAGAGAGTGTAAGAGACAGTAGCAGAGTGTAAGAGAGTGTAAGAGACAGTAACAGTGTGTACGAGGGTGTAACAGCGTGTAAGAGAGTGTAACAGAGTGTAAGAGAGTGTGAGAGACAGTAACAGAGTGTAAGAGGGTGTAAGAGACAGTAACAGAGTGTAAGAGAGTGTAACAGAGTGTAAGAGAGAGTAACAGAGTGTACGCGACAGTAACAGAGTGTAAGAGACAGTAACAGAGTGTACGAGAGTGTAGTAGAGTGTAAGAGACAGTAACAGAGCATAAGAGACAGAAGCAGAGTGAGAGAGAGTAGCAGAGTGTAAGAGACAGTAGCAGAGTGTAAGAGACAGTAGCAGAGGGTAATAGAGTGTAAGAGACAGTAACAGAATGTAAGAGAGTGTAACAGCGTGTAAGAGAGTGTAACAGAGTGTAAGAGAGTGTAAGAGACAGTAACAGAGTGTAGGAGAGTGTAAGAGACAGTAACAGAGTGTAAGAGACAGTAACAGAGTGTAAGAGACAGCAGCAGAGTGTAAGAGAGTGTAACATAGTGTAAGAGAGTGTAAGAGACAGTAGCAGAGTGTAATAGACAGTAACAGAGTGTAAGAGAGTGTAAGAGACAGTAGCAGAGTGCAATAGACAGTAACAGAGTGTAAGAGAGTGTTATAGACTGTAGCAGAGTTTAAGAGACAGTAACAGAGTGTAAGAGACAGTAACAGAGTGTAAGAGACAGTAACAGAGTGAAAGAGACAGTAGCAGAGTGAAAGAAACAGTAGTAGAGTGTAGTAGAGTGTAGTAGAGTGTAAGAGAGTGTCACATGGCATATACCGTCCTCTAGGATCACATAGTCCCGAATGATCTCAGTATACTGTGAACGTCTTTGGGGATCTCTTCGCGTAGACATCGTAAACCTGTGTAAGAGACAGTAGCAGAGAGTAAGAGACAGTAACAGAGTATATGAGACAGTAGCAGAGTGTAAGAGAGTGTAACAGAGTATAGGAGACAGTAACAGAGTATAAGAGACAGTAACAGAGTGTAAGAGAATGTAAGAGACAGTAACAGAGTGTAACAGAGTGTAAGAGACAGTAACAGAGTGTAAGAGACAGTAACAGAGTGTACGAGACAGTAACAGAGTGTAAGAGACAGTAACAGAGTGAAAGAGACAGTAGCAGAGTGAAAGAAACAGTAGTAGAGTGTAGTAGAGTGTAGTAGAGTGTAAGAGAGTGTCACATGGCATATACCGTCCTCTAGGATCACATAGTCCCGAATGATCTCAGTATACTGTGAACGTCTTTGGGGATCTCTTCGCGTAGACATCGTAAACCTGTGTAAGAGACAGTAGCAGAGAGTAAGAGACAGTAACAGAGTATATGAGACAGTAGCAGAGTGTAAGAGAGTGTAACAGAGTATAGGAGACAGTAACAGAGTATTGGAGACAGTAACAGAGTGTAAGAGACAGTTACAGAGTGTACGAGACAGTGACAGAGTGTATGACAGTGTAGTAGAGTGTCAGAGACAGTAACAGAGCGTAAGAGATAGTAGCAGAGTGTAAGAGACAGTAGCAGAGTGAAAGAGACAGTAACAGAGTGTAGGAGACATTAGCAGAGTGTAAGAGACAGTAACAGAGTGTAAGAGACAGTAGCAGAGTGTAAGAGAGTGTAAGAGACAGTAACAGTGTGTAAGAGGGTGTAACAGTGTGTAAGAGAGTGTAACAGAGTGTAAGAGAGTGTAAGAGACAGTAACAGAGTGTAAGAGGGTGTAAGAGACAGTAACAGAGTGTAAGAGAGTGTAACAGAGTGTAAGAGACAGTAACAGAGTGTACGCGACAGTAACAGAGTGTAAGGGACAGTAACAGAGTGTACGAGAGTGTAGTAGAGTGTAAGAGACAGTAACAGAGCATAAGAGACAGAAGCAGAGTGAGAGAGAGTAGCAGAGTGTAAGAGACAGTAGCAGAATGTAAGAGAGTGTAACAGCGTGTAAGAGAGTGTAACAGAGTGTAAGAGAGTGTAAGAGACAGTAACAGAGTATAGGAGAGTGTAAGAGACAGTAACAGAGTGTAAGAGACAGTAACAGAGTGTAAGAGACAGCAGCAGAGTATAAGAGAGTGTAACATAGTGTAAGAGAGTGTAAGAGACAGTAGCAGAGTGTAATAGACAGTAACAGAGTGTAAGAGAGTGTAAGAGACAGTAGCAGAGTGCAATAGACAGTAACAGAGTGTAAGAGAGTGTTATAGACTGTAGCAGAGTTTAAGAGACAGTAACAGAGTGTAAGAGACAGTAACAGAGTGTAAGAGACAGTAACAGAGTGAAAGAGACAGTAGCAGAGTGAAAGAAACAGTAGTAGAGTGTAGTAGAGTGTAGTAGAGTGTAAGAGAGTGTCACATGGCATATACCGTCCTCTAGGATCACATAGTCCCGAATGATCTCAGTATACTGTGAACGTCTTTGGGGATCTCTTCGCGTAGACATCGTAAACCTGTGTAAGAGACAGTAGCAGAGAGTAAGAGACAGTAACAGAGTATATGAGACAGTAGCAGAGTGTAAGAGAGTGTAACAGAGTATAGGAGACAGTAACAGAGTATAAGAGACAGTAACAGAGTGTAAGAGAATGTAAGAGACAGTAACAGAGTGTAACAGAGTGTAAGAGACAGTAACAGAGTGTAAGAGACAGTAACAGAGTGTACGAGACAGTAACAGAGTGTAAGATACAGTAACAGAGTGTATGACAGTGTAGTAGAGTGTAAGAGACAGTAACAGAGCGTAAGAGATAGTAGCAGAGTGTAAGAGACAGTAGCAGAGTGAAAGAGACAGTAACAGAGTGTAAGAGACAGTAGCAGAGTGTAAGAGAGTGTAAGAGACAGTAACAGTGTGTAAGAGGGTGTAACAGCGTGTAAGAGAGTTTAACAGCGTGTAAGAGAGTGTAAGAGACAGTAACAGAGTGTAAGAGGGTGTAAGAGACAGTAGCAGAGTGTAGGAGAGTGTAAGAGAGTGTAAGAGACAGTAACAGAGTGTAAGAGAGAGTAACAGAGCGTAAGAGACAGAAGCAGAGTGAAAGAGAGAGTAGCAGAGTGTAAGAGACAGTAGCAGAGTGTAAGAGACAGTAGCAGAGTGTAAGAGAGTGTAAGAGACAGTAACAGAGTGTAGGAGAGTGTAAGAGACAGTAACAGAGTGTAAGAGACAGTAACAGAGTGTAAGAGACAGCAGCAGAGTGTAAGAGAATGTAACATAGTGTAAGAGAGTGTAAGAGACAGAAGCAGAGCGTAATAGACAGTAACAGAGTGTAAGAGAGTGTTATAGACAGTAGCAGAGTGTAAGAGACAATAGCAGAGTGTAAGATACAGTAGCAGAGTGTAAGAGACAGTAACAGAGTGTAAGAGACAGTAACAGAGTGTAAGAGACAGCAGCAGAGTGTAAGAGAGTGTAAGAGACAGTAACAGAGTGTAAGAGAGTGTAACAGAGTGTAAGAGACAGTAACAGAGTGTAAGAGACAGTAACAGAGTGTACGAGAGTGTAGTAGAGTGTAAGAGACAGTAACAGAGCGTAAGAGACAGTAGCAGAGCGTAAGAGACAGTAGCAGAGTGTAAGAGACAGAAGCAGAGTGAAACAGAGAGTAGCAGAGTGTAAGAGACAGCAGCAGAGTGTAAGAGAGTGTAACAGCGTGTAAGACAGTGTAACAGAGTGTAAGAGAGTGTAAGAGACAGTAACAGAGTGTAGGAGAGTGTAAGAGACAGTAACAGAGTGGAAGAGACAGCAGCAGAGTGTAAGAGAGTGTAACATAGTGTAAGAGAGTGTAAGAGACAGTTGCAAAGTGTAATAAACAGTAACAGAGTGTAAGAGAGTGTAAGAGACAGTAGCAGAGTGTAATAGACAGTAACAGAGTGTAAGAGAGTGTTATAGACAGTAGCAGAGTTTAAGAGACAGTAACAGAGTGTAAGAGACAGTAACAGAGTGTAAGAGACAGTAACAGAGTGAAAGAGACAGTAGCAGAGTGAAAGAAACATTAGTAGAGTGTAGTAGAGTGTAGTAGAGTGTAAGAGATTGTCACATGGTATATACCGTCCTCTAGGATCACATAGTCCCGAATGATCTCAGTATACTGTGAACGTCTTTGGGGATCTCTTCGCGTAGACATCGTAAACCTGTGTAAGAGACAGTAGCAGAGAGTAAGAGATGGTAACAGAGTATATGAGACAGTAGCAGAGTGTAAGAGAGTGTAACAGAGTATAGGAGACAGTAAGAGAGTATAGGAGACAGTAACAGAGTGTAAGAGAATGTAAGAGACAGTAACAGAGTGTAAGAGAGTGTAACAGAGTGTAAGAGACAGTAACAGAGTGTAAGAGGGTGTAAGAGACAGTAGCAGAGTGTAGGAGAGTGTAAGAGAGTGTAAGAGAGTGTAAGAGACAGTAACAGAGTGTAAGAGACAGTAACAGAGTATATGAGACAGCAGCAGAGTGTAAGAGAGTGTAACAGAGTATAGGAGACAGTAACAGAGTATAGGAGACAGTAACAGAGTGTAAGAGACAGTAACAGAGTGTACGAGACAGTAACAGAGTGTATGACAGTGTAGTAGAGTGTAAGAGACAGTAACAGAGCGTAAGAGATAGTAGCAGAGTGTAAGAGACAGTAGCAGAGTGAAAGAGACAGTAACAGAGTGTAGGAGACAGTAGCAGAGTGTAAGAGACAGTAGCAGAGTGTAAGAGTGTAAGAGACAGTAACAGTGTGTAAGAGGGTGTAACAGCGTGTAAGAGAGTGTAACAGAGTGTAAGAGAGTGTAAGAGACAGTAACAGAGTGTAAGAGGGTGTAAGAGACAGTAGCAGAGTGTAGGAGAGTGTAAGAGAGTGTAAGAGAGTGTAGGAGACAGTAACAGAGTGTAAGAGACAGTAACAAAGTGTAAGAGACAGCAGCAGAGTGTAAGAGAGTATAAGAGACAGTAACAGAGTGTAAGAGAGTGTAAAAGAGTGTAAGAGACAGTAACAGAGTGTAAGAGACAGTAACAGAGTGTAAGAGACAGTAACAGAGTGTACGAGAGTGTAGTAGAGTGTAAGAGACAGTAACAGAGCGTAAGAGACAGTAGCAAAGTGAAAGAGAGAGTAGCAGAGTGCAAGAGACAGTAGCAGAGTGTAAGAGACAGTAGCAGAGTGTAAGAGAGTGTAAGAGACAGTAACAGAGTGTAGGAGAGTGTAAGAGACAGTAACAGAGTGTAAGAGACAGTAACAGAGTGTAAGAGACAGTAACAGAGTGTAAGAGACAGCATCAGAGTGTAAGAGAGTGTAACATAGTGTAAGAGAGTGTAAGAGACAGAAGCAGAGTGTAATAGACAGTAACAGAGTGTAAGAGAGTGTTATAGACAGTAGCAGAGTGTAAGAGACAATAGCAGAGTGTAAGATACAGTAGCAGAGTGTAAGAGACAGTAACAGAGTGTAAGAGACAGTAGCAGAGTGTAAGAGACAGTAGCAGAGTGAAAGAGACAGTAGTAGAGTGTAGTAGAGTGTAGTAGAGTGTAGTAGAGTGTAAGAGAGTGTCACATGGCACATACCGTCCTCTAGGATCACATAGTCCCGAATGATCTCAGTATACTGTGAACGTCTTTGGGGATCTCTTCGCATAGACATCGTAAACCTGTGTAAGAGACAGTAGCAGAGAGTAAGAGACAGTAACAGAGTATATGAGACAGTAGCAGAGTGTAAGAGAGTGTAACAGAGTATAGGAGACAGTAACAAAGTATAGGAGACAGTAACAGAGTGTAAGAGAGTGTAAGAGACAGTTACAGAGTGTAAGAGAGTGTAACAGAGTGTAAGAGACAGTAACAGAGTGTACAAGACAGTAACAGAGTGTAAGATACAGTAACAGAGTGTATGACAGTGTAGTAGAGTGTAAGAGACAGTAACAGAGCGTAAGAGATAGTAGCAGAGTGTAAGAGACAGTAACAGAGTGTAAGAGACAATAGCAGAGTGCAAGAGACAGTAACAGAGTGTTAGAGACAGTAGCAGAGTGTAAGAGAGTGTAAGAGACAGTAACAGTGTGTAAGAGGGTGTAACAGCATCTAAGAGAGTGTAACAGCGTGTAAGAGAGTGTAACAGAGTGTAAGATAGTGTAAGAGACAGTAACAGAGTGTAAGAGGGTGTAAGAGACAGTAGCAGAGTGTAGGAGAGTGTAAGAGAGTGTAAGAGAGTGTAAGAGACAGTAACAGAGTGTAAGAGACAGTAAAAGAGTATATGAGACAGCAGCAGAGTGTAAGAGAGTGTAACAGAGTATAGGAGACAGTAACAGAGTATAGGGGACAGTAACAGAGTATTGGAGACAGTAACAGAGTGTAAGAGACAGTAACAGAGTGTACGAGACAGTAACAGAGTGTAAGATACAGTAACAGAGTGTATGACAGTGTAGTAGAGTGTAAGAGACAGTAACAGAGCGTAAGAGATAATAGCAGAGTGTAAGAGACAGTAGCAGAGTGAAAGAGACAGTAACAGTGTGTAAGAGACAGTAGCAGAGTGTAATTGACAGTAACAGAATGTAAGAGACAGTAGCAGAGTGTAAGAGAGTGTAAGAGACAGTAACAGTGTGTAAGAGGGTGTAACAGCGTGTAAGAGAGTGTAACAGAGTGTAAGAGACAGTAACAGAGTGTAAGAGAGTGTTATAGACAGTAGCAGAGTGTAAGAGACAATAGCAGAGTGTAAGATACAGTAGCAGAGTGTAAGAGACAGTAACAGAGTGTAAGAGACAGTAACAGAGTGTAAGAGACAGTAGCAGAGTGAAAGAGACAGTAGTAGAGTGTAGTAGAGTGTAGTAGAGTGTAAGAGAGTGTCACATGGCATATACCGTCCTCTAGGATCACATAGTCCCGAATGATCTCAGTATACTGTGAACGTCTTTGGGGATCTCTTCGCATAGACATCATAAACCTGTGTAAGAGACAGTAGCAGAGAGTAAGAGACAGTAACAGAGTATATGAGACAGTAGCAGAGTGTAAGAGAGTGTAACAGAGTATAGGAGACAGTAACAAAGTATAGGAGACAGTAACAGAGTGTAAGAGAGTGTAAGAGACAGTTACAGAGTGTAAGAGAGTGTAACAGAGTGTAAGAGACAGTAACAGAGTGTACAAGACAGTAACAGAGTGTAAGATACAGTAACAGAGTGTATGACAGTGTAGTAGAGTGTAAGAGACAGTAACAGAGCGTAAGAGATAGTAGCAGAGTGTAAGAGACAGTAACAGAGTGTAAGAGACAATAGCAGAGTGCAAGAGACAGTAACAGAGTGTTAGAGACAGTAGCAGAGTGTAAGAGAGTGTAAGAGACAGTAACAGTGTGTAAGAGGGTGTAACAGCGTCTAAGAGAGTGTAACAGCGTGTAAGAGAGTGTAACAGAGTGTAAGAGAGTGTAAGAGACAGTAACAGAGTGTAAGAGGGTGTAAGAGACAGTAGCAGAGTGTAGGAGAGTGTAAGAGAGTGTAAGAGAGTGTAAGAGACAGTAACAGAGTGTAAGAGACAGTAAAAGAGTATATGAGACAGCAGCAGAGTGTAAGAGAGTGTAACAGAGTATAGGAGACAGTAACAGAGTATAGGAGACAGTAACAGAGTGTAAGAGACAGTAACAGAGTGTACGAGACAGTAACAGAGTGTAAGATACAGTAACAGAGTGTATGACATTGTAGTAGAGTGTAAGAGACAGTAACAGAGCGTAAGAGACAGTAGCAGAGTGAAAGAGACAGTAACAGAGTGTAAGAGACAGTAGCAGAGTGTAAGTGACAGTAACAGAATGTAAGAGACAGTAGCAGAGTGTAAGAGAGTGTAAGAGACAATAACAGTGTGTAAGAGGGTGTAACAGCGTGTAAGAGAGTGTAACAGAGTGTAAGAGACAGTAACAGAGTGTAAGAGGGTGTAAGAGACAGTAGCAGAGTGTAGGAGAGGGTAAGAGAGTGTAAGAGAGTGTAAGAGACAGTAACAGAGTGTAAGAGACAGTAACAGAGTATATGAGACAGCAGCAGAGTGTAAGAGAGTGTAACAGAGTATAGGAGACAGTACCATAGTATAGGAGACAGTAACAGAGTGTAAGAGACAGTAACAGAGTGTACGAGACAGTAACAGAGTGTAAGATACAGTAACAGAGTGTATGACAGTGTAGTAGAGTGTAAGAGACAGTAACAGAGCGTAAGAGATAGTAGCAGAGTGTAAGAGACAGTAGCACAGTGAAAGAGACAGTAACAGAGTGTAAGAGACAGTAGCAGAGTGTAAGAGAGTGTAAGAGACAGTAACAGTGTGTAAGAGGGTGTAACAGCGTGTAAGAGAGTGTAACAGCGTGTAAGAGAGTGTAACAGCGTGTAAGAGCGTGTAAGAGACAGTAACAGAGTGTAAGAGGGTGTAAGAGACAGTAGCAGAGTGTAGGAGAGTGTAAGAGAGTGTAAGAGAGTGTAAGAGACAGTAACAGAGTGTAAGAGACAGTAACAGAGTGTAAGAGACAGCAGCAGAGTGTAAGAGACAGTAACAGAGTGTAAGAGAGTGTAACAGAGTGTAAGAGACAGTAACAGAGTGTACGAGACAGTAACAGAGTGTACGAGACAGTAACAGAGTGTAAGAGACAGTAACAGAGTGTACGAGAGTGTAGTAGAGTGTAAGAGACAGTAACAGAGCGTAAGAGACAGTAGCAGAGTGTAAGAGACAGAAGCAGAGTGAAAGAGAGAGTAGCAGAGTGTAAGAGACAGTAGCAGAGTGTAAGAGACAGTAGCAGAGTGTAAGAGAGTGTAAGAGACAGTAACAGAGTGTAGGAGAGTGTAAGAGACAGTAACAGAGTGTAAGAGACAGCATCAGAGTGTAAGAGAGTGTAACATAGTGTAAGAGAGTGTAAGAGACAGAAGCAGAGTGTAATAGACAGTAACAGAGTGTAAGAGAGTGTTATAGACAGTAGCAGAGTCTAAGAGACAATAGCAGAGTGTAAGATACAGTAGCAGAGTGTAAGAGACAGTAACAGAGTGTAAGAGACAGTAGCAGAGTGAAAGAGACAGTAGTAGAGTGTAGTAGAGTGTAGTAGAGTGTAAGAGAGTGTCACATGGCATATACCGTCCTCTAGGATCACATAGTCCCGAATGATCTCAGTATACTGTGAACGTCTTTGGGGATCTCTTCGCATAGACATCGTAAACCTGTGTAAGAGACAGTAGCAGAGAGTAAGAGACAGTAACAGAGTATATGAGACAGTAGCAGAGTGTAAGAGAGTGTAACAGAGTATAGGAGACAGTAACAAAGTATAGGAGACAGTAACAGAGTGTAAGAGAGTGTAAGAGACAGTTACAGAGTGTAAGAGAGTGTAACAGAGTGTAAGAGACAGTAACAGAGTGTACAAGACAGTAACAGAGTGTAAGATACAGTAACAGAGGGTATGACAGTGTAGTAGAGTGTAAGAGACAGTAACAGAGCGTAAGAGATAGTAGCAGAGTGTAAGAGACAGTAACAGAGTGTAAGAGACAATAGCAGAGTGCAAGAGACAGTAACAGAGTGTTAGAGACAGTAGCAGAGTGTAAGAGAGTGTAAGAGACAGTAACAGTGTGTAAGAGGGTGTAACAGCGTCTAAGAGAGTGTAACAGCGTGTAAGAGAGAGTAACAGAGTGTAAGAGAGTGTAAGAGACAGTAACAGAGTGTAAGAGGGTGTAAGAGACAGTAGCAGAGTTTAGGAGAGTGTAAGAGAGTGTAAGAGACAGTAACAGAGTGTGAGAGACAGTAACTGAGTGTAAGAGACAGTAACAGAGTATATGAGACAGCAGCAGAGTGTAAGAGAGTGTAACAGAGTATAGGAGACAGTACCATAGTATAGGAGACAGTAACAGAGTGTAAGAGACAGTAACAGAGTGTACGAGACAGTAACAGAGTGTAAGATACAGTAACAGAGTGTATGACAGTGTAGTAGAGTGTAAGAGACAGTAACAGAGCGTAAGAGATAGTAGCAGAGTGTAAGAGACAGTAGCACAGTGAAAGAGACAGTAACAGAGTGTAAGAGACAGTAGCAGAGTGTAAGAGAGTGTAAGAGACAGTAACAGTGTGTAAGAGGGTGTAACAGCGTGTAAGAGAGTGTAACAGCGTGTAAGAGAGTGTAACAGCGTGTAAGAGCGTGTAAGAGACAGTAACAGAGTGTAAGAGGGTGTAAGAGACAGTAGCAGAGTGTAGGAGAGTGTAAGAGAGTGTAAGAGAGTGTAAGAGACAGTAACAGAGTGTAAGAGACAGTAACAGAGTGTAAGAGACAGCAGCAGAGTGTAAGAGACAGTAACAGAGTGTAAGAGAGTGTAACAGAGTGTAAGAGACAGTAACAGAGTGTACGAGACAGAAGCAGAGTGAAAGAGAGAGTAGCAGAGTGTAAGAGACAGTAGCAGAGTGTAAGAGACAGTAGCAGAGTGTAAGAGAGTGTAAGAGACAGTAACAGAGTGTAGGAGAGTGTAAGAGACAGTAACAGAGTGTAAGAGACAGCAGCAGAGTGTAAGAGACAGTAACAGAGTGTAAGAGAGTGTAACAGAGTGTAAGAGACAGTAACAGAGTGTACGAGACAGAAGCAGAGTGAAAGAGAGAGTAGCAGAGTGTAAGAGACAGTAGCAGAGTGTAAGAGACAGTAGCAGAGTGTAAGAGAGTGTAAGAGACAGTAACAGAGTGTAGGAGAGTGTAAGAGACAGTAACAGAGCGTAAGAGACAGTAGCAGAGTGTAAGAGACAGAAGCAGAGTGAAAGAGAGAGTAGCAGAGTGTAAGAGACAGTAGCAGAGTGTAAGAGAGTGTAAGAGACAGTAACAGAGTGTAGGAGAGTGTAAGAGACAGTAACAGAGTGTAAGAGACAGCATCAGAGTGTAAGAGAGTGTAACATAGTGTAAGAGAGTGTAAGAGACAGAAGCAGAGTGTAATAGACAGTAACAGAGTGTAAGAGAGTGTTATAGACAGTAGCAGAGTGTAAGAGACAGCAGCAGAGTGTAAGAGAGTGTAAGAGACAGTAACAGAGTGTAAGAGAGTGTAACAGAGTGTAAGAGACAGTAACAGAGTGTACGAGACAGTAACAGAGTGTACGAGACAGTAACAGAGTGTAAGAGACAGTAACAGAGTGTACGAGAGTGTAGTAGAGTGTAAGAGACAGTAACAGAGCGTAAGAGACAGTAGCAGAGTGTAAGAGACAGAAGCAGAGTGAAACAGAGAGTAGCAGAGTGTAAGAGACAGTAACAGAGTGTAAGAGAGTGTAACAGCGTGTAAGAGAGTGTAACAGAGTGTAAGAGAGTGTAAGACACAGTAACAGAGTGTAACAGAGTTTAAGAGACAGTAACAGAGTGTAAGAGACAGTAACAGATTGTAAGAGACAGTAACAGAGTGGACGAGAGTGTAGAAGAGTGTAAGAGACAGTAACAGAGCATAAGAGACAGTAGCAGAGTGTAAGAGACAGAAGCAGAGTGAAACAGAGAGTAGCAGAGTGTAAGAGACAGTAACAGAGTGTAAGCGAGTGTAACAGCGTGTAAGAGAGTGTAACAGAGTGTAAGAGAGTGTAAGAGACAGTAAAAGAGTGTAGGAGAGTGTGAGAGACAGTAACAAAGTGTCAGAGACAGTAACAGAGTGTAAGAGACAGCAGCAGAGTGTAAGAGAGTGTAACATAGTGTAAGATAGTGTAAAAGACAGTAGCAGAGTGTAATAGACAGTAACAGAGTATAAGAGAGTGTAAGAGACAGTAGCAGAGTGTAATAGACAATAACAGAGTGTAAGAGAGTGTTATAGACAGTAGAAGAGTTTAAGAGACAGTAACAGAGTGTAAGAGACAGTAACATAGTGTTAGAGACAGTAATAAAGTGAAAGAGACAGTAGCAGAGTGAAAGAAACAGTAGTAGAGTGTAGTAGAGTGTAGTAGAGTGTAAGAGAGTGTCACATGGCATGTACCGTCCTCTGGGATCACATAGTCCCGAATGATCTCAGTATACTGTGAACGTCTTTGGGGATCTCTTCGCGTAGACATCGTAAACCTGTGTAAGAGACAGTAGCAGAGAGTAAGAGACGGTAACAGAGTATAGGAGACAGTAACAGAGTGTAAGAGAATGTAAGAGACAGTAACAGAGTGTAAGAGAGTGTAACAGAGTGTAAGAGACAGTAACAGAGTGTAAGAGGGTGTAAGAGACAGTAGCAGAGTGTAGGAGAGTGTAAGAGAGTGTAAGAGACAGTAACAGAGTGTAAGAGACAGTAACAGAGTGTAAGAGACAGCAGCAGAGTGTAAGAGAGTGTAAGAGACAGTAACAGAGTGTAAGAGAGTGAAACAGAGTGTAAGAGACAGTAACAGAGTGTACGAGACAGTAACAGAGTGTAAGAGACAGTAACAGAGCGTAAGAGACAGTAGCAGAGTGTAAGAGACAGAAGCAGAGTGAAACAGAGAGTAGCAGAGTGTAAGAGACAGTAGCAGAGTGTAAGAGACAGTAGCAGAGTGTAAGAGAGTGTAAGAGACAGTAACAAAGTGTAGGAGAGTGTAAGAGACAGTAACAGAGTGTAAGAGACAGTAACAGAGTGTAAGAGACAGTAACAGAGTGAAAGAGACAGTAGCAGAGTGAAATAAACAGTAGTAGAGTGTAGTAGAGTGTAGTAGAGTGTAAGAGAGTGTCACATGGCATGTACCGTCCTCTGGGATCACATAGTCCCGAATGATCTCAGCATACTGTGAACGTCTTTGGGGATCTCTTTGCGTAGACATCGAAAACCTGTGTAAGAGACAGTAGCAGAGAGTAAGAGACGGTAACAGAGTAAATGAGACAGTAGCAGAGTGTAAGAGAGTGTAACAGAGTATAGGAGACAGTAACAGAGTATAGGAGACAGTAACAGAGTGTAAGAGAATGTAAGAGACAGTAACAGAGTGTAAGAGAGTGTAACAGAGTGTAAGAGACAGTAACAGAGTGTAAGAGGGTGTAAGAGACAGTAGCAGAGTGTAGGAGAGTGTAGGAGAGTGTAAGAGAGTGTAAGAGACAGTAACAGAGTGTAAGAGACAGTAACAGAGTATATGAGACAGCAGCAGAGTGTAAGAGAGTGTAACAGAGTGTAAGAGACAGTAACAGAGTATAGGAGACAGTAACAGAGTGTAAGAGACAATAACAGAGTGTACGAGACAGTAACAGAGTGTATGACAGTGTAGTAGAGTGTAAGAGACAGTAACAGAGCGTAAGAGATAGTAGCAGAGTGTAAGAGACAGTAGCAGAGTGAAAGAGACAGTAACAGAGTGTAGGAGACAGTAGCAGAGTGTAAGAGACAGTAGCAGAGTGTAAGAGAGTGTAAGAGACAGTAACAGTGTGTAAGAGGGTGTAACAGCGTGTAAGAGAGTGTAACAAAGTGTAAGAGAGTGTAAGAGACAGTAACAGAGTGTAAGAGGGTGTAAGAGACAGTAGCAGAGTGTAGGGGAGGGTAAGAGAGTGTAAGAGAGTGTAAGAGACAGTAACAGAGTGTAAGAGACAGTAACAGAGTATCTGAGACAGCAGCAGAGTGTAAGTGAGTGTAACAGAGTATAGGAGACAGTAACAGAGTATAGGAGACAGTAACAGAGTGTAAGAGACAGTAACAGAGTGTACGAGACAGTAAAAGAGTGTAAGATACAGTAACAGAGTGTATGACAGTGTAGTAGAGTGTAAGAGACAGTAACAGAGCGTAGGAGATAGTAGCAGAGTGTAAGAGACAGTAACAGAGTGTAAGAGACAGTAGCAGAGTGTAAGAGACAGTAGCAGAGTGTAAGAGACAGTAACAGAATGTAAGAGACAGTAGCAGAGTGTAAGAGAGTGTAAGAGACAGTAACAGTGTGTAAGAGGGTGTAACAGCATGTAAGAGAGTGTAACAGCGTGTAAGAGAGTGTAACAGAGTGTAAGAGAGTGTAAGAGACAGTAACAGTGTGTAAGAGGGTGTAACAGCGTGTAAGAGAGTGCAACAGAGTGTAAGAGAGTGTAAGAGACAGTAACAGAGTGTAAGAGGGTGTAAGAGACAGTAGCAGAGTGTAGGAGAGTGTAAGAGACAGTAACAGAGCGTAAGAGATAGTAGCAGAGTGTAAGAGACAGTAGCAGAGTGAAAGAGACAGTAACAGAGTGTAAGAGGGTGTAAGAGACAGTAGCAGAGTGTAGGAGAGTGTAAGAGAGTGTAAGAGACAGTAACAGAGTGTAAGAGACAGTAACAGAGTATATGAGACAGCAGCAGAGTGTAAGAGAGTGTAACAGAGTATAGGAGACAGTAAAAGAGTTAAAGAGGCAGTAACAGAGTGTAAGAGACAGTAACAGAGTGTACGAGACAGTAACAGAGTGTATGACAGTGTAGTAGAGTGTAAGAGACAGTAACAGAACTTAAGAGATAGTAGCAGAGTGTAAGAGACAGTAGCAGAGTGAAAGAGACAGTAACAGAGTGTAGGAGACAGTAGCAGAGTGTAAGAGACAGTAACAGAGTGTAAGAGACAGTAGCAGAGTGTAAGAGAGTGTAAGAGACAGTAACAGTGTGTAAGAGGGTGTAACAGCGTGTAAGAGAGTGTAAGAGAGTGTAAGAGACAGTAACAGAGTGTAAGAGGGTGTAAGAGACAGTAGCAGAGTGTAGGAGAGTGTAAGAGAGTGTAAGAGAGTGTAAGAGACAGTAACAGAGTGTAAGAGACAGTAACAGAGTGTAAGAGACAGCAGCAGAGTGTAAGAGAGTGTAAGAGACAGTAACAGAGTGTAAGAGAGTGTAAGAGAGTGTAAGAGACAGTGTTTTGGATGCTTTCCAATAAAGCCTTTCTTCAATTGTTGAACTGCTCCAAATTATGTGAATATAAATGTACGTGCACGGAGAGAAAAATAAGACACACGACACACTCTGGGTCAGGTCCAAAATCACTCTGCTTTATTTTGTTTATATTATAGATTATATAGTGTCCAGAAAAAAAGGGACGTCAGGTTACGTAAAGCTTATTAATTGGTTAATCCTGAAACTATGCGGAAATAGGCAGAAAGGCAGAAAACCGTTAGAAACAAATATTAGATACTTTCCTGCAACAAGATATAGGCAGAATGGCGCTTGCGGTTAGTAAAATATAGATAACTGAATACACTGCTACTTGCGTCTCTCACGTATCTGCGTGAGGTGTAACCCTTTATTGGTCGAGGCCAGCTTATATTCATTAAAGCAATAAGCGTTTCTTGCTGATATATATAATGGTTCCATAACAGTCCCCCCTTGAATATACGATGGCCGACTGTCCCTAATCCTGACAGATCCTACCGGACATGATCCCGCATCCTCTTCACCTGCAGTGGCGACAAATTATCCCTATTGGATAAAATCCCGGTTTCAGGTCTTGGACATGTCCCTCGGATCTATATGTCCCTACACGGGGCGGGGATTACTGTCAGGGGGAACTATCGAACTAGATGGTGTTTCATAAGAAGATGCAAAGCTTGGCATCGTGTCATCGTACATAAGCATTAACGGGATAGTCTTGCCTACTGCAAACATTTTATCGCATAGGCGTTGAAGACAAGGGAGTACACAGAATAGCATAAAAGCAACAATAATCACAATAATCAGTAAAATTATTCCCAGCTGGACCAGAGCTTGTTTCCATCCTTTGAGCCAGCCAAACCATTCGGCCCATGGATGATCGATTCCGGAGTTGCGCTTTAATTCGTCTCCTAGAGAATTTAACTTTTTAATAGCCATGGTCACTTTTCCGTCGGGGCCTGTATTATCTGGGATGAAAGTACAACAAGTTTCTCTAATTATTCGACAGACCCCGCCTCTTTCTGCCAGAATCATATCTAATGCCATACGATTCTGAAAAGTCATCTGGGTTGCAGCCTCCAATTGATCCGAAAGTCCTTGGAGTGTATCTCGGGTATAGTTGACAAATCTCTGCTGATTATAATAGATATAGTTAATCCAGTCAACATTTTTATTTATTGTAACAATGGGAAAAATGGATTCGAAACCAGCGGCTACTTGATCTCGGGCTTTATACTCATCTGGGACCCCCCTAGGAACTCCTATTGCATCTATATACACATGGGGGTCGAAACTTCCTTCGGGGGCTTTTGAGACACTGCGTTTTTTACGGAACAGGGTAGACTGGGCCTCAACAGCTTCTGGCTCTTCCGACATTATAAATAACGGCATTATAACTTTGGCCAGTGCGCATTCACCAGTCCAACTACCTTCTAATCTGGTGCGCAATTTCATATCTCCACATAGCCAATAGATGTCTCCCAGAGAATATACTTGATTCTGTGTGGGGGGACCGGTCAAATTGCTGTATTCAGCACAATTACCATTAGAGAATTTACCAAGAAATTTGCCTGCTCCTTTGGTGTTTGAAATACAAATATAAGTGCCAGAATATATAGTAATTCCTCCGTTGAGCTTGGGAGCCTCGATTAGTAGAGGATATTCTCTTTTCCATTTCTCACATTCGGTGAATTTGTTACTGGTATTGGTATAAAGACTCAACAGACATAGTAGTGACTGATAGGGCAACTGTAGGGGTACTGTACCCAGATGTGGACGGGCTTTACCACACACATAGCAATTGGACTTATTGTGCTTAATAGCAGAATATTGCATCCACTCGAGCCATAGATTAATATCATTATATCCAGTTTCTATGGCTAAAGTATCATCATAAGTGGGATTCGCTATAGCTATCATACTTTGAATGGCGCGCAGAACAGCATATGGAATTTCCGGTGGATATGAGAGTCATTCGTGAGAGCAATGATTTACCATATTGATCTTTGAGGGCTAGGGCTTCAGGGGGCTTATATCCCCATTTGGTTCCTGAATTAGTTATAACAGAGCCCCAATACCTGCAGTCGTCCCCCCATTGCCCTCCAACATAGCATATGTACCCAACACATTCTCCTATTTGAACATCACAATACCCGGGGTCAAAATTGTCGGTGGTATCCCCTTCTTGTGTCATCACCCCGGTATATATATTGGTGTAGCGTTTAGAAACACAATCTATAATGTGACAAAATTGGAATGAGTATGTGGCTACTGTTGTGCTACTGGAGTTGTACCAAAAAATGGGAGGACCTGCTTGTTTTGCATCTCTTGTAATGGCTACCCGACCCCCCTGGTGACTGATAGCTTGGGCTGGTTTTCCCCATGTATGTTGGAAAATGAATGATAATAATAGTGGGATGCCCACTCTTTTGCAAAGGATATGCATTCTAGGAGTCATTGATTGGAGGATCGTATCCTTTGACTCTCTTGCAATGCGATGCGTGTATCCACGTGGGTTTCCCTTCAACTTTTATTGAGGTAGGAGTCGTTAGTAGCACTTGAAAAGGGCCCTCGAATCTCGGTTCCAAAGTAGATCGGACGTGTTTCTTCACGACCACCCACTCTCCAGGCAATAGAGAGTGAGTACCTTCGAGGATATTGGGATCTGGAATAGAAGAGAAAACTTGGGTATATATATTAGATAATTGAGTAGTCAAAGCAATAACATATTTTGCCATTGTTTCATAATTCATTTGCAACTGTTGTGGGAAGTATTGTCCTAACCTAGGGCTACTTCCAAAAAGTATTTCGTGTGGGGTCAGTTTGTGTGACGCCTTTGGCGTATGTCTGATAGCAAAAAGTACGATGGGTAGGCACTGTACCCAATTTAGACCAGTCTCTTGTGTCATTTTCAATATCTTTGATTTGATTATGCCATTTAATCTTTCCACTTTCCCGCTACTCTGCGGTCTGTAGGGAGTATGGAAAGCAAGATGTGAACCTATAATTTTCCACACTTCTTGAGTGACGTTTGCCGTAAATGCAGGTCCCTGATCACTTTCTATGACTTCTGGGACACCGAACCGGCAAATGAGTTCCTGAATAAGCTTCTTTGCGGTAGTGGGTGCGGTTTGGTTTCGTACTGGATAGGCTTCTGGCCATCCGGAAAACACATCTACCACTACCAGTACATACTGAAATGTCTGACACATCGGCATTTGAATATGGTCAATTTGAATCCGTTGGAAAGGGTATTGAGCATTCGGTAAACATTTGGATGGTGTAGGTTCTGTCCTTCCGGTATTGCACAGATTAAACATGATTCGGTGGTTCGTGCTAGCATTGGGGTGATTCCTGGTGCGATCCAGATTTTGTCGATAATCTCCTTCATAATGGTTTTAGACTGATGCGTCGGTCCATGAGCTAGTGATGCGACTAAAGGATATAAAGTCCGGGGTAAACAAAGATATTGGCCTCTGGCCCAGGCTCCCCGCTCATCCTCGGATGCTCCTTCTTGTATCCATTGATTTTGTTCCTTGGTTGAAGCTTGTTGTTTTAATTGAATTAAAATATCCCAGTCTAATTCCATTGGTGCTTTCTTGGTCACCGTCATTAAAGGGACCACTGAGTCTTCATCGAGAGCTGCTTGCTTGGCTGCACTATCTGCTAAGGCATTTCCTTTTGCTTCCATAGTGTCAGCCCGTGAGTGTGCCTTGACTTTGATCACTGCAACTTGTTTCGGGAGTAGGGCCGCAGTCATCAAAGCTTCAACTGCTTTCCCGTTCTTGATTGGAGTCCCTGCTGCGGTGATATAATCTCTTGCCTTCCAGATGACTCCAAAATCATGTACAACTCCAAAGGCGTACCTGGAATCCGTATAGATATTCGCGGTAGAATCTTTAGCCATAATGCAGGCCTCGGTGAGGGCAGCTAGTTCAGCCTCCTGAGCCGATTGATCCGGTCGTAGAGCTTTTGCACAGAGTACAGTCGTGTCAGTCGTAACCGCCATTCCCGTATGGAAATGACCCTTGTCATCGGCATATCTGGAGCCGTCCACAAATAGGGTCCATTCTGGGTTTGAGAGTGGGGTATCCTGTATTTTCGGAGGCGAACCGACTTCCGCTTGCATCATGGTCAGACAATCATGTGGATCGTCCTCGGGTGGTACATCTGGAAAATCGACATTTGATGACTGTGTATGCCACAATAGCTGTTCCTGAAGATCTTCTTCTGTGGCTAGATCAATAAAATCCGTAGACGGAATATCAGTATACTCCCCCCTTGGAAGTGGAAGGAGGGCAGCCGGATTGAGAACATTGCATCGTTGAATAGTAACATTGTCGGGCAACAACAGACTCCCTTGGAGACGAAGATGACGCTGAGCAGTGAGATGTCTGGGTTGAGTCTGTTGTAAAATAGCTGAGATGTCATGTGGAGCTAGAATTGTCAAGGGATGTCCGAGGACAATATCTGAAGTGACGTCCAGAAGACAGCTGGCAGCGTGAATAGCCCTTACACAGGAAGGTGTCGCGCGAGCAACTGGGTCCAATCGTTTGGAGTAGAATCCGAGGGGACGATGTCGACCACCGTGCATCTGAGTGAGAACACCTGTGGCATGGCCTTGCCGTTCCATAACATAGAGACGGAACGGCAGAGAATAGTTCGGAATTCCTAAAGCTGGAGATGAGGCAATCATTTGTTGTAGAGCGTCGAATGAGTCCAGTGCCTCTGGTGTTAAATAAAAAATTGCTGGTAGTTCTCGAGGTATACAGTCATAGAGTGGTTGCATTAGCACAGAAGCGTCGGGAATCCAGGGACGACAGTATGAAATGAGACCCAGAAAGGTCTGTAGCTGATGTGGAGTTTCTGGCGGAGTCAACTCCAGGATGGCCTTTTTTCGTGCCATTGTAAGGTGTTTACGGCCTTTGGTAATACAGTGTCCCAGAAAAATCACTTTTTGAAGGCATAACTGTAGTTTCGATTTGGAGACCTTACAGCCAGCTGTAGCTAGAAAATAGAGTAGGTCCAGGGTAGTTTCTTGACACGTGGATGGGTCTGGAGTACAAAGAAGTAGGTCATCCACGTATTGCAGGAGCTCAACTTCCGGGTGAGCGTCTTGCCATGAAGAAAGCACAGAAGACATAGCTTTGCTGAAACTGGACGGGCTGTTTTGAGCTCCTTGTGGCATCACCGTCCAGGTGTATTGCCGACCAGCATGTGTGAATGCAAAAAGATATTGACACGAAGGGTGTAATGGAATGGAGAAAAAGGCATTAGCAAGATCAATTACAGTGAACCAGGATGCCGTAGGTGGAATACTGGATAGAAGAGTATGTGGATTTGGCACAATAGGGGTATCCAGAACCGTGGCTTCGTTGACAGCGCGTAAATCTTGTACCATCCTGTACACTGGAGGTTGGCCTTTGATCTGCTTCTTTTTGACTGGATACAGCGGAGTATTGCAAGGAGAAGTAGTAGGTATTATTGCACCGGATTCTAGGAGTGCAGCTACTTGAATAGATATTGCATCTAGTTGGGCCACTGATAAAGGATATTGGGCCTTGTATGGAAGAACATTAGGATCCTTAAGCACAACTTGTACCGGTGGGACATTGAGACGTCCAATGTCCATAGGTCCAGAGGCCCATAGGGTAGCTGGAAGATGGTCTAGCATGGTATTCAAAGAATTAAATAGATTATCCCAGGTTTCGGCACCAGGATCATGTACTACTGCCATAAGCATACAGGTTTCTTCAGGGGCAAGAGCAGTGTTGAGAGTGACAGTTCCTTTGTCAGTGAAGGTAATATTGGCTTGGATTTTGCTGAGAAAATCCGCTCCTAGAAGATTGAAAGGGCAAGTGGCACTGACCACAAATTGAGCTAGAGTAGATGAAGGCAGATGTATTGAAGAGCTTGTGACGGGTAAGGGGCGTGTGAGTGGGTTGTGTTGAACCACGCCTTCTAACCCACTACAGGGGAGTTGTATATCAGATAGCCAGGATGGTAATGCATCCGTCTCACAAAGCACGCTACGAGCAGCGCCAGTGTCAACAAGAAATGAGCAAGGTTTTCCGGCTACATCAAGAGTGATCTTAGGGGAAGGGCCGGAAGGAGGGGCGGAGACGGCCATGCAAATAGAGTCCCCCTCCTCCATTTGCTCGCCTATTTCCTATGGCTGAGGAGGAGGAGGTGGAGGAAGAGTGTTCTGGTTCTGGTTTTGGTTCTGGGCTTGATAAGCGGCCCACAGATGGCGACTACGGCATACTCTTTTAAGATGACCGACTTTTCCGCATCCAAAACATTTACGAGGTTGTCGCTGTCTGTCCGTGGCTTCATTAGTGGCGTCGGCTCCGGTCATTACCGCCATGATGGCGGACTTTTTCTTGCTGTTTCCTGCCTCCAATCCTTTAGCAACCTGTATAAGGACTTCAAGATCCATTGACCTCCATTCCGGGCGGCAGGTAGTGAGTACTTTGTTGAGATCAGAATGGAGGCCGTCTACAAAGGCACGACCCAACATACGAATATGTGCCACTTCTTGGAGTGAGAATCCTAGATCACGAAAATGTCGTTTGATTCTGTAGGCATATTTCTCCACTGACTCTCCTTTTTCTTGAGTTATATCCTGTAGAGATACTGTTTGTTCGGACAATCTGTCCTTCGCCCAGATTTCCAATTGCTTGATAAACTGTTGACCTGATTCAGTGGATCTGGGATCGCAAGGTAGATAAGATGGGTCTCGTATAATTTGGTTGAGAATAAGATCTGCGTAGTCTCCTGCTTTGGCTTGGACAATACTAACAAGGTCAGACCAGGTACATCCATAGGTAGTCCAGGCCTGTGAAACTTTTCGATAAAATGGCATTGGATGTGTATCAGGTTCAGGGAGATCTTTGACGATTGTATACAGTTGTTGCGGATTGAATGCTACATACTTGGAACGCGGCTCCGTGGAAGCGAGACCATCTCGTGGAGTAGCATTTTCTGTGGCGAGTCGGGTGGCTTGTACTATAGCTGCAGACATAATTTCAGCGAATTGAGAAGAAAACGGATTATTGGGATTTGTATTCCCCATGGATGGTGGCTGAGGGGCTGACGTACTTGAGGGCTGTTCGGTATCAGATTGTCGAGTATATCTTATACGGCGATGGCCTATAGGAGAACGTACAAAAGGTAAGCTCTGGTAAATACTTTGGGATTCCTCCCCCTCCTCTGAGCCCTCTTCTTCTGATAGACTGTCATGAGTGCCTATTTCTTCATCAGTGAAAATAGGTTGGTGCTTAGGCCTAGCTCCCATCTCCTCAGCATGGAGAACAGGTGGGTCAAAACCCACCAAGGGGGACTGTGTGTGTTTGGGCTTAGTTCTTCTTTGGGGTTTAGTTATTGGTTTCGGTCTAGGTAACCTTTTTCCCTTTTTAAGTATCATACTGCTGTCGGCATCGGATTGGGTTGGGGCAGCTGTTGCGCCCTCGGTCGTATCTATTTCCTCCCCTTCTGGACTGTCGCCTGGGCCCATCATCATTAACGGGACAGTAGTGCTGGGTGTAGGTACCGGGGGTGTAACTACGGGAGGAGTGGGTGGAAATAGTACTGTTTGAGGTTTTTCTAGTGTTTTGCCTTCCTGGAGTAGTAGGCCTTCCTCAGCCTGGTGTTGGGCCGGAAGCATAACAGCACTAGTAGATATATTTTCCTTCTTTGTTTCCTCACCGCTTGCCATTATCATGATTGGGACCATATGTCTGGGTGCTGTAATCTGGGTAGGTAATACAAATGTGCCATCCGGATTAACTACTGGGTACAATGACACTGTGGGAATAGACATAGAAGATAACGGAGCTGGAGGTAGGCCAGAATTTTGGGCGTTGTCAGTTAACAAAGATGGCGCCGATGCCTGTACCGGATTTAACATGGAAGGCGGGGCAGGCAATTGGTGGGGATTTTCCACTGAAGACAGTTGGTGAAGTGCGTCACAAGATGGCGCTGGTGTCTGTGTCAGACACGACACAGTAGCCGGAGTAGACGGGGGGCGGGGGGCCTCACAGTACAGACAAGAGCGACGGCTTCCTGACGTCATTGCATTACAGGCTGGGCAGCTCCACCCCTTGTCCGACGACTCGGCGCCATTATAGAGCTGTGGCGTATAAGACATTGGAATTTTACACAGATATCTTGAGTGCTTTTCATCATACATTTCTTCGCCATCTAACGATTTAAATTCTTTGCTACAATCTAGCCAGATTTTAACAGTATCTTTCAATCCGTCGTCGTCTAATTTTCCTGCTTTTTCATTTAGGAGGTTTTGCCAGGTGCAAATTGATAAGGTTCCTCCTCTGGGTACTTTATATCGTTTTTCCAACTTAGATAATTGCTTAATGTATCTTTTCCCTCGTCTGTCAGCAACTAATTGGGAGGGAGTACAGAACCCACTTGGAACGCTGTTATCGTTCCCCATTCCGCAGCGGTATCGTAACCTTGTCCGCAACCGTCCGAAACCTTCTGATACGAGCGAGGCACACACACACTGTAGTAATATTATGCACTGGGGACAGGCGACTGGGCTGTCCAAAATAGTGTTAGTCTTACGGCACCGTCTGGGATCAGAGCAACTGGGTTGATCAGGTGTAGACTTGAAACACTTTACCGATTTCTACAGTGTGCTAGGGACAGACGACTAGGCTGTCCAAATTAGTGTTAGTCTTACAGCACCGTCTGGGATCAGAGCAACTGGGTTGATCCGGTGTAGACTTGAAACACTTTCCGAAACCTTTCCGAAACAGTGTGCTCGCCAGCAAAAGGGAGGCACCACAGTTCAACAAGTGATTATACAGTAGATTTACATGGGGTTCTTTTATTGCCTCTCGAGGGTGCGTCAACCACCTGAGTTCCCTCCTCCGAATACACACGTGAGTAACGAGAGACACACAAGGTAGATAAGAAACGATCTTACCTTGTAACTGGGCTGCAGTCCCAGGGTCTAATCGTCAGCTCACGGCGTGAACTCTCCCCGGGAGGGACCTCCGACAGGTACGGCTTCCTCGAGCCCCACGTTGGGCGCCAACTGTTTTGGATGCTTTCCAATAAAGCCTTTCTTCAATTGTTGAACTGCTCCAAATTATGTGAATATAAATGTACGTGCACGGAGAGAAAAATAAGACACACGACACACTCTGGGTCAGGTCCAAAATCACTCTGCTTTATTTTGTTTATATTATAGATTATATAGTGTCCAGAAAAAAAGGGACGTCAGGTTACGTAAAGCTTATTAATTGGTTAATCCTGAAACTATGCGGAAATAGGCAGAAAGGCAGAAAACCGTTAGAAACAAATATTAGATACTTTCCTGCAACAAGATATAGCCAGAATGGCGCTTGCGGTTAGTAAAATATAGATAACTGAATACACTGCTACTTGCGTCTCTCACGTATCTGCGTGAGGTGTAACCCTTTATTGGTCGAGGCCAGCTTATATTCATTAAAGCAATAAGCGTTTCTTGCTGATATATATAATGGTTCCATAACAACAGTAACAGAGTGTACGAGACAGTAACAGAGTGTAAGAGACAGTAACAGAGTGTACGAGAGTGTAGTAGAGTGTAAGAGACAGTAACAGAGCGTAAGAGACAGTAGCAGAGTCTAAGAGACAGTAGCAGAGTGTAAGAGACAGCAGCAAAGTGTAAGAGAGTGTAACATAGTGTAAGAGAGTGTAAGAGACAGTAGCAGAGTGTAAGAGACAGTAGCAGAGTGTAGGAGAGTGTAAGAGACAGTAACAGAGTGTAAGAGACAGTAACAGAGTGTAAGAGACAGCAGCAGAGTGTAAGAGAGTGTAACATAGTGTAAGAGAGTGTAAGAGACAGTAGCAGAGTGTAATAGACAGTAACAGAGTGTAAGAGAGTGTAACAGAGTGTAAGAGACAGTAACAGAGTGTACGCGACAGTAACAGAGTGTAAGAGACAGTAACAGAGTGTACGAGAGTGTAGTAGAGTGTAAGAGACAGTAACAGAGCGTAAGAGACAGTGGCAGAGTGTAAGACACAGAAGCAGAGTGAAAGAGAGAGTAGCAGAGTGTCAGAGACAGTAACAGAGTGTAAGAGACAGTAGCAGAGTATAAGAGAGTGTAAGAGACAGTAACAGAATGTAAGAGTGTGTAACAGCGTGTAAGAGAGTGTAACAGAGTGTAAGAGACAGTAACAGAGTGTAGGAGAGTGCAAGAGACAGTAACAGAGTGTAAGAGACAGTAACAGAGTGTAAGAGACAGCAGCAGAGTGTAAGAGAGTGTAACATAGTGTAAGAGAGTGTAAGAGACAGTAGCAGAGTGTAATAGACAGTAACAGAGTGTAAGAGAGTGTAAGAGACAGTAGCAGAGTGTAATAGACAGTAGCAGAGTGTAATAGACAGTAACAGAGTGTAAGAGAGTGTTATAGACAGTAGCAGAGTTTAAGAGACAGAAACAGAGTGTAAGAGAGTAACAGAGTGTAAGAGGGTGTAAGAGACAGTAGCAGAGTGTAGGAGAGTGTAAGAGAGTGTAAGAGACAGTAACAGAGTGTAAGAGACAGTAACAGAGTGTAAGAGACAGCAGCAGAGTGTAAGAGAGTGTAAGAGACAGTAACAGAGTGTAAGAGAGTGTAACAGAGTGTAAGAGACAGTAACAGAGTGTACGAGACAGTAACAGAGTGTACGAGACAGTAACAGAGTGTAAGAGACAGTAACAGAGTGTATGACAGTGTAGTAGAGTGGAAGAGACAGTAACAGAGCGTAAGAGACAGTAGCAGAGTGTAAGAGACAGAAGCAGAGTGAAAGAGACAGTAACAGAGTGTAGGAGACAGTAGCAGAATGTAAGAGACAGTAGCAGAGTGTAAGAGACAGTAACAGAGTGTAAGAGACAGTAGCAGAGTGTAAGAGAGTGTAAGAGACAGTAACAGTGTGTAAGAGGGTGTAACAGCATGTAAGAGAGTGTAACAGCGTGTAAGAGAGTGTAACAGCGTGTAAGAGAGTGTAAGAGACAGTAACAGAGTGTAAGAGGGTGTAAGAGACAGTAGCAGAGTGTAGGAGAGTGTAAGAGAGTGTAAGAGAGTGTAAGAGACAGTAACAGAGTGTAAGAGACAGTAACAGAGTGTAAGAGACAGCAGCAGAGTGTAAGAGAGTGTAAGAGACAGTAACAGAGTGTAAGAGAGTGTAACAGAGTGTAAGAGACAGTAACAGAGTGTACGAGACAGTAACAGAGTGTAAGAGAGTGTAGTAGAGTGTAAGAGACAGTAACAGAGCGTAAGAGACAGAAGCAGAGTGAAAGAGAGAGTAGCAGAGTGTAAGAGACAGTAGCAGAGTGTAAGAGACAGTAGCAGAGTGTAAGAGAGTGTAAAAGACAGTAACAGAGTGTAGGAGAGTGTAAGAGACAGTAACAGAGTGTAAGAGACAGTAACAGAGTGTAAGAGACAGCAGCAGAGTGTACGAGAGTGTAACATAGTGTAAGAGAGTGTAAGAGACAGTAGCAGAGTGTAATAGACAGTAACAGAGTGTAAGAGAGTGTTATGGACAGTAGCAGAGTGTAAGAGACAATAGCACAGTGTAAGATACAGTAGCAAAGTGTAAGAGACAGTAACAGAGTGTAAGAGACAGTAACAGAGTGTAAGAGACAGTAGCAGAGTGATAGAGACAGTAGTAGAGTGTAGTAGAGTGTAGTAGAGTGTAAGAGAGTGTCACATGGCATATACCGTCCTCTAGGATCACATACTCCCGAATGATATCAGTATACTGTGAACGTCTTTGGGGATCTCTTCGCGTAAACATCGTAAACCTGTGTAAGAGACAGTAGTAGAGAGTAAGAGACAGTAACAGAGTATATGGGACAGTAGCAGAGTGTAAGAGAGTGTAACAGAGTATAGGAGACAGTATCAGAGTATAGGAGACAGTAACAGAGTGTAAGAGAGTGTAAGAGACAGTTACAGAGTGTAAGAGAGTGTAATAGACAGTAACAGAGTGTAAGAGAGTGTTATAGACAGTAGCAGAGTGTAAGAGACAATAGCAGAGTGTAGGAGACAGTAGCAGAGTGTAATAGACAGTAACAGAGTGTAAGAGAGTGTTATAGACAGTAGCAGAGTTTAAGAGACAGTAACAGAGTGTAAGAGAGTAACAAAGTGTAAGAGGGTGTAAGAGACAGTAGCAGAGTGTAGGAGAGTGTAAGAGAGTGTAAGAGACAGTAACAGAGTGTAAGAGACAGTAACAGAGTGTAAGAGACAGCAGCAGAGTGTAAGAGAGTGTAAGAGACAGTAACAGAGTGTAAGAGAGTGTAACAGAGTGTAAGAGACAGTAACAGAGTGTACGAGACAGTAACAGAGTGTACGAGACAGTAACAGAGTGTAGGAGAGTGTAGTAGAGTGTAAGAGACAGTAACAGCGCGTAAGAGACAGTAGCAGAGTGTAAGAGACAGAAGCAGAGTGAAACAGAGAGTAGCAGAGTGGAAGAGACAGTGGCAGAGTGTGAGAGACAGTAGCAGAGTGTAAGAGAGTGGAAGAGACAGTAACAGAGTGTAAGAGGGTGTAACAGCGTGTAAGAGAGTGTAACAGAGTGTAAGAGAGTGTAAGAGACAGTAACAGAGTGTAGGAGAGTGTAAGAGACAGTAACAGAGTGTAAGAGACAGCAGCAGAGTGTAAGAGAGTGTAACATAGTGTAAGAGAGTGTAAGAGACAGTAGCAGAGTGTAATAGACAGTAACAGAGTGTAAGAGAGTGTAAGAGACAGTTACAGAGTGTAAGAGAGTGTAAGAGACAGTAGCAGAGTGTAATAGACAGTAACAGAGTGTAAGAGAGTGTTATAGACAGTAGCAGAGTGTAAGAGACAATAGCAGAGTGTAAGAGACAGTAGTAGAGTGTAATAGACTGTAGCAGAGTGTAACATAGTGTAAGAGAGTGTAAGAGACAGTAGCAGAGTGTAATAGACAGTAACAGAGTGTAAGAGAGTGTTATAGACAGTAGCAGAGTTTAAGAGACAGTAACAGAGTGTAAGAGACAGTAACAGAGTGAAAGAGACAGTAGCAGAGTGAAAGAAACAGTAGTAGAGTGTAGTAGAGTGTAGTAGAGTGTAAGAGAGTGTCACATGGCATGTACCGTCCTCTGGGATCACATAGTCCCGAATGATCTCAGTATACTGTGAACGTCTTTGGGGATCTCTTTGCGTAGACATCGAAAACCTGTGTAAGAGACAGTAGCAGAGAGTAAGAGACGGTAACAGAGTAAATGAGACAGTAGCAGAGTGTAAGAGAGTGTAACAGAGTATAGGAGACAGTAACAGAGTATAGGAGACAGTAACAGAGTGTAAGAGAATGTAAGAGACAGTAACAGAGTGTAAGAGAGTGTAACAGAGTGTAAGAGACAGTAACAGAGTGTAAGAGGGTGTAAGAGACAGTAGCAGAGTGTAGGAGAGTATAAGAGAGTGTAAGAGACAGTAACAGAGTGTAAGAGACAGTAAAAGAGTATATGAGACAGCAGCAGAGTGTAAGAGAGTGTAACAGAGTATAGGAGACAGTAACAGAGTATAGGAGAAAGTAACAGAGTGTAAGAGACAGTAACAGAGTGTACGAGACAGTAACAGAGTGTAAGATACAGTAACAGAGTGTATGACAGTGTAGTAGAGTGTAAAAGACAGTAACAGAGCGTAAGAGATAGTAGCAGAGTGTAAGAGACAGTAGCAGAGTGAAAGAGACAGTAACAGAGTGTAAGAGACAGTAGCAGAGTGTAAGTGACAGTAACAGAATGTAAGAGACAGTAGCAGAGTGTAAGAGAGTGTAAGAGACAGTAACAGTGTGTAAGAGGGTGTAACAGCGTGTAAGAGAGTGTAACAGAGTGTAAGAGACAGTAACAGAGTGTAAGAGGGTGTAAGAGACAGTAGCAGAGTGTAGGACAGGGTAAGAGAGTGTAAGAGAGTGTAAGAGACAGTAACAGAGTGTAAGAGACAGTAACAGAGTATATGAGACAGCAGCAGAGAGTAAGAGAGTGTAACAGAGTATAGGAGACAGTAACATAGTATAGGAGACAGTAACAGAGTGTAAGAGACAGTAACAGAGTGTACGAGACAGTAACAGAGTGTATGACAGTGTAGTAGAGTGTAAGAGACAGTAACAGAGCGTAAGAGATAGTAGCAGAGTGTAAGAGACAGTAGCAGAGTGAAAGAGACAGTAACAGAGTGTAAGAGACAGTAGCAGAGTGTAAGAGAGTGTAAGAGACAGTAACAGTGTGTAAGAGGGTGTAACAGCATGTAACTGAGTGTAACAGCGTGTAAGAGAGTGTAACAGCGTGTAAGAGAGTGTAAGAGACAGTAACAGAGTGTAAGAGGGTGTAAGAGACAGTAGCAGAGTGTAGGAGAGTGTAAGAGAGTGTAAGAGAGTGTAAGAGACAGTAACAGAGTGTAAGAGACAGTAACAGAGTGTAAGAGACAGCAGCAGAGTGTAAGAGAGTGTAAGAGACAGTAACAGAGTGTAAGAGAGTGTAACAGAGTGTAAGAGACAGTAACAGAGTGTACGAGACAGTAACAGAGTGTAAGAGACAGTAACAGAGTGTACGAGAGTGTAGTAGAGTGTAAGAGACAGTAACAGAGCGTAAGAGACAGTAGCAGAGTGTAAGAGACAGAAGCAGAGTGAAAGAGAGAGTAGCAGAGTGTAAGAGACAGTAGCAGAGTGTAAGAGACAGTAGCAGAGTGTAAGAGACAGTAGCAGAGTGAAAGAGACAGTAGTAGAGTGTAGTAGAGTGTAGTAGAGTGTAAGAGAGTGTCACATGGCATATACCGTCCTCTAGGATCACATAGTCCCGAATGATCTCAGTATACTGTGAACGTCTTTGGGGATCTCTTCGCATAGACATCCTAAACCTGTGTAAGAGACAGTAGCAGAGAGTAAGAGACAGTAACAGAGTATATGAGACAGTAGCAGAGTGTAAGAGAGTGTAACAGAGTATAGGAGACAGTAACAAAGTATAGGAGACAGTAACAGAGTGTAAGAGAGTGTAAGAGACAGTTACAGAGTGTAAGAGAGTGTAACAGAGTGTAAGAGACAGTAACAGAGTGTACAAGACAGTAACAGAGTGTAAGATACAGTAACAGAGTGTATGACAGTGTAGTAGAGTGTAAGAGACAGTAACAGAGCGTAAGAGATAGTAGCAGAGTGTAAGAGACAGTAACAGAGTGTAAGAGACAATAGCAGAGTGCAAGAGACAGTAACAGAGTGTTAGAGACAGTAGCAGAGTGTAAGAGAGTGTAAGAGACAGTAACAGTGTGTAAGAGGGTGTAACAGCGTCTAAGAGAGTGTAACAGCGTGTAAGAGAGTGTAACAGAGTGTAAGAGAGTGTAAGAGACAGTAACAGAGTGTAAGAGGGTGTAAGAGACAGTAGCAGAGTGTAGGAGAGTGTAAGAGAGTGTAAGAGAGTGTAAGAGACAGTAACAGAGTGTAAGAGACAGTAAAAGAGTATATGAGACAGCAGCAGAGTGTAAGAGAGTGTAACAGAGTATAGGAGACAGTAACAGAGTATAGGAGACAGTAACAGAGTATAGGAGACAGTAATAGAGTGTAAGAGACAGTAACAGAGTGTAAGATACAGTAACAGAGTGTATGACAGTGTAGTAGAGTGTAAGAGACAGTAACAGAGCGTAAGAGATAGTAGCAGAGTGTAAGAGACAGTAGCAGAGTGAAAGAGACAGTAACAGAGTGTAAGAGACAGTAGCAGAGTGTAAGAGACAGTAACAGTGTATAAGAGGGTGTAACAGCGTGTAAGAGAGTGTAACAGAGTGTTAGAGAGTGTAAGAGACAGTAACAGCGTGTAAGAGAGTGTAACAGAGTGTTAGAGAGTGTAAGAGACAGTAACAGAGTGTAAGAGGGTGTAAGAGACAGTAGCAGAGTGTAGGAGAGGGTAAGAGAGTGTAAGAGAGTGTAAGAGACAGTAACAGAGTGTAAGAGACAGTAACAGAGTATATGAGACAGCAGCAGAGTGTAAGAGAGTGTAACAGAGTATAGGAGACAGTAACAGAGTATAGGAGACAGTAACAGAGTGTAAGAGAATGTAAGAGACAGTAACAGAGTGTAAGAGAGTGTAACAGAGTGTAAGAGACAGTAACAGAGTGTAAGAGGGTGTAAGAGACAGTAGCAGAGTGTAGGAGAGTGTAAGAGAGTGTAAGAGACAGTAACAGAGTGTAAGAGACAGTAACAGAGTGTAAGAGACAGCAGCAAAGTGTAAGAGAGTGTAAGAGACAGTAACAGAGTGTAAGAGAGTGTAACAGAGTGTAAGAGACAGTAACAGAGTGTACGAGACAGTAACACAGTGTAAGAGACAGTAACAGAGTGTACGAGAGTGTAGTAGAGTGTAAGAGACAGTAACAGAGGGTAAGAGACAGTAGCAGAGTGTAAGAGACAGAAGCAGAGTGAAACAGAGAGTAGCAGAGTGTAAGAGACAGTGGCAGAGTGTGAGAGACAGTAGCAGAGTGTAAGAGAGTGTAAGAGACAGTAACAGAGTGTAAGAGAGTGTAACAGCGTGTAAGAGAGTGTAACAGAGTGTAAGAGAGTGTAAGAGACAGTAACAGAGTGTAGGAGAGTGTAAGAGACAGTAACAGAGTGTAAGAGACAGTAACAGAGTGTACGAGAGTGTAGTAGAGTGTGAGAGACAGTAACAGAGCGTAAGAGACAGTAGCAGAGTGTAAGAGACAGAAGCAGAGTGAAAGAGAGAGTAGCAGAGTGTAAGAGACAGTAGCATAGTGTAGGAGACAGCAGCAGAGTGTAAGAGAGTGTAACATAGTGTAAGAGAGTGTAAGAGACAGTAGCAGAGTGTAATAGACAGTAACAGAGTGTAAGAGAGTGTTATGGACAGTAGCAGAGTGTAAGAGACAATAGCACAGTGTAAGATACAGTAGCAGAGTGTAAGAGACAGTAACAGAGTGTAAGAGACAGTAACAGAGTGTAAGAGACAGTAGCAGAGTGAAAGGGACAGTAGTAGAGTGTAGTGGAGTGTAGTAGAGCGTAAGAGAGTGTCACATGGCATATACCGTCCTCTAGGATCACATAGTCCCGAATGATCTCAGTATACTGTGAACGTCTTTGGGGATCTCTTCGCGTAGACATCGTAAACCTGTGTAAGAGACAGTAGCAGAGAGTAAGAGACAGTAACAGAGTACATGAGACAGTAGCAGAGTGTAAGAGAGTGTAACAGAGTATAGGAGGCAGTAACAGAGTATAGGAGACAGTAACAGAGTGTAAGAGAGTGTAAGAGACAGTTACAGAGTGTAAGAGAGTGTAAGAGACAGTAGCAGAGTGTAATAGACAGTAACAGAGTGTAAGAGAGTGTTATAGACAGTAGCAGAGTGTAAGAGACAATAGCAGAGTGTAAGAGACAGTAGCAGAGTGTAATAGACTGTAGCAGAGTGTAACATAGTGTAAGAGAGTGTAAGAGACAGTAGCAGAGTGTAATAGACAGTAACAGAGTGTAAGAGAGTGTTATAGACAGTAGCAGAGTTTAAGAGACAGTAACAGAGTGTAAGAGACAGTAACAGAGTGAAAGAGACAGTAGCAGAGTGTAGGAGAGTGTAAGAGAGTGTAAGAGACAGTAACAGAGTGTAAGAGACAGTAACAGAGTGTAAGAGACAGCAGCAAAGTGTAAGAGAGTGTAAGAGACAGTAACAGAGTGTAAGAGAGTGTAACAGAGTGTAAGAGACAGTAACAGAGTGTACGAGACAGTAACACAGTGTAAGAGACAGTAACAGAGTGTACGAGAGTGTAGTAGAGTGTAAGAGACAGTAACAGAGGGTAAGAGACAGTAGCAGAGTGTAAGAGACAGAAGCAGAGTGAAACAGAGAGTAGCAGAGTGTAAGAGACAGTGGCAGAGTGTGAGAGACAGTAGCAGAGTGTAAGAGAGTGTAAGAGACAGTAACAGAGTGTAAGAGAGTGTAACAGCGTGTAAGAGAGTGTAACAGAGTGTAAGAGAGTGTAAGAGACAGTAACAGAGTGTAGGAGAGTGTAAGAGACAGTAACAGAGTGTAAGAGACAGTAACAGAGTGTACGAGAGTGTAGTAGAGTGTGAGAGACAGTAACAGAGCGTAAGAGACAGTAGCAGAGTGTAAGAGACAGAAGCAGAGTGAAAGAGAGAGTAGCAGAGTGTAAGAGACAGTAGCATAGTGTAGGAGACAGCAGCAGAGTGTAAGAGAGTGTAACATAGTGTAAGAGAGTGTAAGAGACAGTAGCAGAGTGTAATAGACAGTAACAGAGTGTAAGAGAGTGTTATGGACAGTAGCAGAGTGTAAGAGACAATAGCACAGTGTAAGATACAGTAGCAGAGTGTAAGAGACAGTAACAGAGTGTAAGAGACAGTAACAGAGTGTAAGAGACAGTAGCAGAGTGAAAGGGACAGTAGTAGAGTGTAGTGGAGTGTAGTAGAGCGTAAGAGAGTGTCACATGGCATATACCGTCCTCTAGGATCACATAGTCCCGAATGATCTCAGTATACTGTGAACGTCTTTGGGGATCTCTTCGCGTAGACATCGTAAACCTGTGTAAGAGACAGTAGCAGAGAGTAAGAGACAGTAACAGAGTACATGAGACAGTAGCAGAGTGTAAGAGAGTGTAACAGAGTATAGGAGGCAGTAACAGAGTATAGGAGACAGTAACAGAGTGTAAGAGAGTGTAAGAGACAGTTACAGAGTGTAAGAGAGTGTAAGAGACAGTAGCAGAGTGTAATAGACAGTAACAGAGTGTAAGAGAGTGTTATAGACAGTAGCAGAGTGTAAGAGACAATAGCAGAGTGTAAGAGACAGTAGCAGAGTGTAATAGACTGTAGCAGAGTGTAACATAGTGTAAGAGAGTGTAAGAGACAGTAGCAGAGTGTAATAGACAGTAACAGAGTGTAAGAGAGTGTTATAGACAGTAGCAGAGTTTAAGAGACAGTAACAGAGTGTAAGAGACAGTAACAGAGTGAAAGAGACAGTAGCAGAGTGAAAGAAACAGTAGTAGAGTGTAGTAGAGTGTAAGAGAGGTTCACATGGCATATACCGTGCTCTAGGATCACATAGTCCCGAATGATCTCAGTATACTGTGAACGTCTTTGGGGATCTCTTTGCGTAGACATCGTAAACCTGTGTAAGAGACAGTAGCAGAGAGTAAGAGACGGTAACAGAGTATATGAGACAGTAGCAGAGTGTAAGAGAGTGTAACAGAGTATAGGAGAAAGTAACAGAGTATAGGAGACAGTAACAGAGTGTAAGAGAATGTAAGAGACAGTAACAGAGTGTAAGAGAGTGTAAAAGAGTGTAAGAGACAGTAACAGAGTGTAAGAGGGTGTAAGAGACAGTAGCAGAGTGTAGGAGAGTGTAAGAGAGTGTAAGAGAGTGTAAGAGACAGTAACAGAGTGTAAGAGACAGTAACAGAGTATATGAGACAGCAGCAGAGTGTAAGAGAGTGTAACAGAGTATAGGAGACAGTAACAGAGTATAGGAGACAGTAACAGAGTGTAAGAGACAGTAACAGAGTGTACGAGACAGTAACAGAGTGTATGACAGTGTAGTAGAGTGTAAGAGACAGTAACAGAGCGTAAGAGATAGTAGCAGAGTGTAAGAGACAGTAGAAGAGTGTAAGAGACAGTAGCAGAGTGAAAGAGACAGTAACAGAGTGTAGGAGACAGTAACAGAGTGTAAGAGACAGTAGCAGAGTGTAAGAGTGTAAGAGACAGTAACAGTGTGTAAGAGGGTGTAACAGCGTGTAAGAGAGTGTAACAGAGTGTAAGAGAGTGTAAGAGACAGTAACAGAGTGTAAGAGGGTGTAAGAGACAGTAGCAGAGTGTAGGAGAGTGTAAGAGAGTGTAAGAGACAGTAACAGAGTGTAAGAGACAGTAACAGAGTGTAAGAGACAGCAGCAGAGTGTAAGAAAGTGTAAGAGACAGTAACAGAGTGTAAGAGAGTGTAACAGAGTGTAAGAGACAGTAACAGAGTGTACGCGACAGTAACAGAGTATATGAGACAGCAGCAGAGTGTAAGAGAGTGTAACAGAGTATAGGAGACAGTAACAGAGTATAGGAGACAGTAACAGAGTGTAAGAGACAGTAACAGAGTGTACGAGACAGTAACAGAGTGTATGACAGTGTAGTAGAGTGTAAGAGACAGTAACAGAGCGTAAGAGACAGTAGCAGAGTGTAAGAGACAGAAGCAGAGTGAAAGAGACAGTAACAGAGTGTAGGAGACAGTAGCAGAGTGTAAGAGACAGTAACAGAGTGTAAGAGACAGTAGCAGAGTGTAAGAGAGTGTAAGAGACAGTAACAGTGTGTAAGAGGGTGTAACAGCATGTAAGAGAGTGTAACAGCGTGTAAGAGAGTGTAACAGCGTGTAAGAGAGTGTAAGAGACAGTAACAGAGTGTAAGAGGGTGTACGAGACAGTAGCAGAGTGTAGGAGAGTGTAAGAGAGTGTAAGATAGTGTAAGAGACAGTAACAGAGTGTAAGAGACAGTAACAGAGTGTAAGAGACAGCAGCAGAGTGTAAGAGAGTGTAAGAGACAGTAACAGAGTGTAAGAGAGTGTAACAGAGTGTAAGAGACAGTAACAGAGTGTACGAGACAGTAACAGAGTGTAAGAGACAGTAACAGAGTGTACGAGAGTGTAGTAGAGTGTAAGAGACAGTAACAGAGCGTAAGAGACAGAAGCAGAGTGAAAGAGAGAGTAGCAGAGTGTAAGAGACAGTAGCAGAGTGTAAGAGACAGTAGCAGAGTGTAAGAGAGTGTAAAAGACAGTAACAGTGTAGGAGAGTGTAAGAGACAGTAACAGAGTGTAAGAGACAGTAACAGAGTGTAAGAGACAGCAGCAGAGTGTACGAGAGTGTAACATAGTGTAAGAGAGTGTAAGAGACAGTAGCAGAGTGTAATAGACAGTAACAGAGTGTAAGAGAGTGTTATGGAAAGTAGCAGAGTGTAAGAGACAATAGCACAGTGTAAGATACAGTAGCAAAGTGTAAGAGATAGTAACAGAGTGTAAGAGACAGTAACAGAGTGTAAGAGACAGTAGCAGAGTGATAGAGACAGTAGTAGAGTGTAGTAGAGTGTAAGAGAGTGTCACATGGCATATACCGTCCTCTAGGATCACATACTCCCGAATGATATCAGTATACTGTGAACGTCTTTGGGGATCTCTTCGCGTAAACATCGTAAACATGTGTAAGAGACAGTAGCAGAGAGTAAGAGACAGTAACAGAGTATATGGGACAGTAGCAGAGTGTAAGAGAGTGTAACAGAGTATAGGAGACAGTATCAGAGTATAGGAGACAGTAACAGAGTGTAAGAGAGTGTAAGAGACAGTTACAGAGTGTAAGAGAGTGTAATAGACAGTAACAGAGTGTAAGAGAGTGTTATAGACAGTAGCAGAGTGTAAGAGACAATAGCAGAGTGTAAGAGACAGTAGCAGAGTGTAATAGACAGTAACAGAGTGTAAGAGAGTGTTATAGACAGTAGCAGAGTTTAAGAGACAGTAACAGAGTGTAAGAGAGTAACAGAGTGTAAGAGGGTGTAAGAGACAGTAGCAGAGTGTAGGAGAGTGTAAGAGAGTGTAAGAGACAGTAACAGAGTGTAAGAGACAGTAACAGAGTGTAAGAGATAGCAGCAGAGTGTAAGAGAGTGTAAGAGACAGTAACAGAGTGTAAGAGAGTGTAACAGAGTGTAAGAGACAGTAACAGAGTGTACGAGACAGTAACAGAGTGTAAGAGACAGTAACAGAGTGTAGGAGAGTGTAGTAGAGTGTAAGAGACAGTAACAGCGCGTAAGAGACACTAGCAGAGTGTAAGAGACAGAAGCAGAGTGAAACAGAGAGTAGCAGAGTGGAAGAGACAGTGGCAGAGTGTGAGAGACAGTAGCAGAGTGTAAGAGAGTGTAAGAGACAGTAACAGAGTGTAAGAGAGTGTAACAGCGTGTAAGAGAGTGTAACAGAGTGTAAGAGAGTGTAAGAGACAGTAACAGAGTGTAGGAGAGTGTAAGAGACAGTAACAGAGTGTAAGAGACAGCAGCAGAGTGTAAGAGAGTGTAACATAGTGTAAGAGAGTGTAAGAGACAGTGGCAGAGTGTAATAGACAGTAACAGAGTGTAAGAGAGTGTAAGAGACAGTTACAGAGTGTAAGAGAGTGTAAGAGACAGTAGCAGAGTGTAATAGACAGTAACAGAGTGTAAGAGAGTGTTATAGACAGTATCAGAGTGTAAGAGACAATAGCAGAGTGTAAGAGACAGTAGTAGAGTGTAATAGACTGTAGCAGAGTGTAACATAGTGTAAGATAGTGTAAGAGACAGTAGCAGAGTGTAATAGACAGTAACAGAGTGTAAGAGAGTGTTATAGACAGTAGCAGAGTTTAAGAGACAGTAACAGAGTGTAAGAGACAGTAACAGAGTGAAAGAGACAGTAGCAGAGTGAAAGAAACAGTAGTAGAGTGTAGTAGAGTGTAGTAGAGTGTAAGAGAGTGTCACATGGCATGTACCGTCCTCTGGGATCACATAGTCCCGAATGATCTCAGTATACTGTGAACGTCTTTGGGGATCTCTTTGCGTAGACATCGAAAACCTGTGTAAGAGACAGTAGCAGAGAGTAAGAGACGGTAACAGAGTAAATGAGACAGTAGCAGAGTGTAAGAGAGTATAACAGAGTATAGGAGACAGTAACAGAGTATAGGAGACAGTAACAGAGTGTAAGAGAATGTAAGAGACAGTAACAGAGTGTAAGAGAGTGTAACAGAGTGTAAGAGACAGTAACAGAGTGTAAGAGGGTGTAAGAGACAGTAGCAGAGTGTAGGAGAGTGTAAGAGAGTGTAAGAGACAGTAACAGAGTGTAAGAGACAGTAAAAGAGTATATGAGACAGAAGCAGAGTGTAAGAGAGTGTAACAGAGTATAGGAGACAGTAACAGAGTATAGGAGAAAGTAACAGAGTGTAAGAGACAGTAACAGAGTGTACGAGACAGTAACAGAGTGTAAGATACAGTAACAGAGTGTATGACAGTGTAGTAGAGTGTAAAAGACAGTAACAGAGCGTAAGAGATAGTAGCAGAGTGTAAGAGACAGTAGCAGAGTGAAAGAGACAGTAACAGAGTGTAAGAGACAGTAGCAGAGTGTAAGTGACAGTAACAGAATGTAAGAGACAGTAGCAGAGTGTAAGAGAGTGTAAGAGACAGTAACAGTGTGTAAGAGGGTGTAACAGCGTGTAAGAGAGTGTAACAGAGTGTAAGAGACAGTAACAGAGTGTAAGAGGGTGTAAGAGACAGAAGCAGAGTGTAGGACAGGGTAAGAGAGTGTAAGAGACAGTAACAGAGTGTAAGAGACAGTAACAGAGTATATGAGACAGCAGCAGAGTGTAAGAGAGTGTAACAGAGTATAGGAGACAGTAACATAGTATAGGAGACAGTAACAGAGTGTAAGAGACAGTAACAGAGTGTACGAGACAGTAACAGAGTGTATGACAGTGTAGTAGAGTGTAAGAGACAGTAACAGAGCGTAAGAGATAGTAGCAGAGTGTAAGAGACAGTAGCAGAGTGAAAGAGACAGTAACAGAGTGTAAGAGACAGTAGCAGAGTGTAAGAGAGTGTAAGAGACAGTAACAGTGTGTAAGAGGGTGTAACAGCATGTAACTGAGTGTAACAGCGTGTAAGAGAGTGTAACAGCGTGTAAGAGAGTGTAAGAGACAGTAACAGAGTGTAAGAGGGTGTAAGAGACAGTAGCAGAGTGTAGGAGAGTGTAAGAGAGTGTAAGAGAGTGTAGGAGACAGTAACAGAGTGTAAGAGACAGTAACAAAGTGTAAGAGACAGCAGCAGAGTGTAAGAGAGTGTAAGAGACAGTAACAGAGTGTAAGAGAGTGTAAAAGAGTGTAAGAGACAGTAACAGAGTGTACGAGACAGTAACAGAGTGTAAGAGACAGTAACAGAGTGTACGAGAGTGTAGTAGAGTGTAAGAGACAGTAACAGAGTGTAAGAGACAGTAACAGAGCGTAAGAGACAGTAGCAGAGTGAAAGAGAGAGTAGCAGAGTGCAAGAGACAGTAGCAGAGTGTAAGAGACAGTAGCAGAGTGTAAGAGAGTGTAAGAGACAGTAACAGAGTGTAGGAGAGTGTAAGAGACAGTAACAGAGTGTAAGAGACAGTAACAGAGTGTAAGAGACAGCATCAGAGTGTAAGAGAGTGTAACATAGTGTAAGAGAGTGTAAGAGACAGAAGCAGAGTGTAATAGACAGTAACAGAGTGTAAGAGAGTGTTATAGACAGTAGCAGAGTGTAAGAGACAATAGCAGAGTGTAAGATACAGTAGCAGAGTGTAAGAGACAGTAGCAGAGTGTAGGACAGGGTAAGAGAGTGTAAGAGAGTGTAAGAGACAGTAACAGAGTGTAAGAGACAGTAACAGAGTATATGAGACAGCAGCAGAGTGTAAGAGAGTGTAACAGAGTATAGGAGACAGTAACATAGTATAGGAGACATTAACAGAGTGTAAGAGACAGTAACAGAGTGTACGAGACAGTAACAGAGTGTATGACAGTGTAGTAGAGTGTAAGAGACAGTAACAGAGCGTAAGAGATAGTAGCAGAGTGTAAGAGACAGTAGCAGAGTGAAAGAGACAGTAACAGAGTGTAAGAGACAGTAGCAGAGTGTAAGAGAGTGTAAGAGACAGTAACAGTGTGTAAGAGGGTGTAACAGCATGTAACTGAGTGTAACAGCGTGTAAGAGAGTGTAACAGCGTGTAAGAGAGTGTAAGAGACAGTAACAGAGTGTAAGAGGGTGTAAGAGACAGTAGCAGAGTGTAGGAGAGTGTAAGAGAGTGTAAGAGAGTGTAGGAGACAGTAACAGAGTGTAAGAGACAGTAACAAAGTGTAAGAGACAGCAGCAGAGTGTAAGAGAGTGTAAGAGACAGTAACAGAGTGTAAGAGAGTGTAAAAGAGTGTAAGAGACAGTAACAGAGTGTACGAGACAGTAACAGAGTGTAAGAGACAGTAACAGAGTGTATGACAGTGTAGTAGAGTGTAAGAGACAGTAACAGAGCGTAAGAGATAGTAGCAGAGTGTAAGAGACAGTAACAGAGTGTAAGAGACAATAGCAGAGTGCAAGAGACAGTAACAGAGTGTTAGAGACAGTAGCAGAGTGTAAGAGAGTGTAAGAGACAGTAACAGTGTGTAAGAGGGTGTAACAGCGTGTAAGAGAGTGTAACAGAGTGTAAGAGAGTGTAAGAGACAGTAACAGAGTGTAAGAGGGTGTAAGAGACAGTAGCAGAGTGTAGGAGAGTGTAAGAGAGTGTAAGAGAGTGTAAGAGACAGTAACAGAGTGTAAGAGACAGTAAAAGAGTATATGAGACAGCAGCAGAGTGTAAGAGAGTGTACCAGAGTATAGGAGACAGTAACAGAGTATAGGGGACAGTAACAGAGTATAGGAGACAGTAACAGAGTGTAAGAGACAGTAACAGAGTGTACGAGACAGTAACAGAGTGTAAGATACAGTAACAGAGTGTATGACAGTGTAGTAGAGTGTAAGAGACAGTAACAGAGCGTAAGAGATAATAGCAGAGTGTAAGAGACAGTAGCAGAGTGAAAGAGACAGTAACAGTGTGTAAGAGACAGTAGCAGAGTGTAATTGACAGTAACAGAATGTAAGAGACAGTAGCAGAGTGTAAGAGAGTGTAAGAGACAGTAACAGTGTGTAAGAGGGTGTAACAGCGTGTAAGAGAGTGTAACAGAGTGTAAGAGACAGTAACAGAGTGTAAGAGAGTGTTATAGACAGTAGCAGAGTGTAAGAGACAATAGCAGAGTGTAAGATACAGTAGCAGAGTGTAAGAGACAGTAACAGAGTGTAAGAGACAGTAACAGAGTGTAAGAGACAGTAGCAGAGTGAAAGAGACAGTAGTAGAGTGTAGTAGAGTGTAGTAGAGTGTAAGAGAGTGTCACATGGCATATACCGTCCTCTAGGATCACATAGTCCCGAATGATCTCAGTATACTGTGAACGTCTTTGGGGATCTCTTCGCATAGACATCGTAAACCTGTGTAAGAGACAGTAGCAGAGAGTAAGAGACAGTAACAGAGTATATGAGACAGTAGCAGAGTGTAAGAGAGTGTAACAGAGTATAGGAGACAGTAACAAAGTATAGGAGACAGTAACAGAGTGTAAGAGAGTGTAAGAGACAGTTACAGAGTGTAAGAGAGTGTAACAGAGTGTAAGAGACAGTAACAGAGTGTACAAGACAGTAACAGAGTGTAAGATACAGTAACAGAGTGTATGACAGTGTAGTAGAGTGTAAGAGACAGTAACAGAGCGTAAGAGATAGTAGCAGAGTGTAAGAGACAGTAACAGAGTGTAAGAGACAATAGCAGAGTGCAAGAGACAGTAACAGAGTGTTAGAGACAGTAGCAGAGTGTAAGAGAGTGTAAGAGACAGTAACAGTGTGTAAGAGGGTGTAACAGCGTCTAAGAGAGTGTAACAGCGTGTAAGAGAGTGTAACAGAGTGTAAGAGAGTGTAAGAGACAGTAACAGAGTGTAAGAGGGTGTAAGAGACAGTAGCAGAGTGTAGGAGAGTGTAAGAGAGTGTAAGAGACAGTAACAGAGTGTAAGAGACAGTAAAAGAGTATATGAGACAGCAGCAGAGTGTAAGAGAGTGTAACAGAGTATAGGAGACAGTAACAGAGTATAGGAGACAGTAACAGAGTGTAAGAGACAGTAACAGAGTGTACGAGACAGTAACAGAGTGTAAGATACAGTAACAGAGTGTATGACATTGTAGTAGAGTGTAAGAGACAGTAACAGAGCGTAAGAGACAGTAGCAGAGTGAAAGAGACAGTAACAGAGTGTAAGAGACAGTAGCAGAGTGTAAGTGACAGTAACAGAATGTAAGAGACAGTAGCAGAGTGTAAGAGAGTGTAAGAGACAGTAACAGTGTGTAAGAGGGTGTAACAGCGTGTAAGAGAGTGTAACAGAGTGTAAGAGACAGTAACAGAGTGTAAGAGGGTGTAAGAGACAGTAGCAGAGTGTAGGAGAGGGTAAGAGAGTGTAAGAGAGTGTAAGAGACAGTAACAGAGTGTAAGAGACAGTAACAGAGTATATGAGACAGCAGCAGAGTGTAAGAGACAGTAACAGAGTGTAAGAGAGTGTAACAGAGTGTAAGAGAGTGTAACAGAGTATAGGAGACAGTACCATAGTATAGGAGACAGTAACAGAGTGTAAGAGACAGTAACAGAGTGTACGAGACAGTAACAGAGTGTACGAGACAGTAACAGAGTGTATGACAGTGTAGTAGAGTGTAAGAGACAGTAACAGAGCGTAAGAGATAGTAGCAGAGTGTAAGAGACAGTAGCACAGTGAAAGAGACAGTAACAGAGTGTAAGAGACAGTAGCAGAGTGTAAGAGAGTGTAAGAGACAGTAACAGTGTGTAAGAGGGTGTAACAGCGTGTAAGAGAGTGTAACAGCGTGTAAGAGAGTGTAACAGCATGTAAGAGAGTGTAAGAGACAGTAACAGAGTGTAAGAGGGTGTAAGAGACAGTAGCAGAGTGTAGGAGAGTGTAAGAGAGTGTAAGAGAGTGTAAGAGACAGTAACAGAGTGTAAGAGACAGTAACAGAGTGTAAGAGACAGCAGCAGAGTGTAAGAGACAGTAACAGAGTGTAAGAGAGTGTAACAGAGTGTAAGAGACAGTAACAGAGTGTACGAGACAGTAACAGAGTGTAAGAGACAGTAACAGAGTGTACGAGAGTGTAGTAGAGTGTAAGAGACAGTAACAGAGCGTAAGAGACAGTAGCAGAGTGTAAGAGACAGAAGCAGAGTGAAAGAGAGAGTAGCAGAGTGTAAGAGACAGTAGCAGAGTGTAAGAGACAGTAGCAGAGTGTAAGAGAGTGTAAGAGACAGTAACAGAGTGTAGGAGAGTGTAAGAGACAGTAACAGAGTGTAAGAGACAGCATCAGAGTGTAAGAGAGTGTAACATAGTGTAAGAGAGTGTAAGAGACAGAAGCAGAGTGTAATAGACAGTAACAGAGTGTAAGAGAGTGTTATAGACAGTAGCAGAGTCTAAGAGACAATAGCAGAGTGTAAGATACAGTAGCAGAGTGTAAGAGACAGTAACAGAGTGTAAGAGACAGTAGCAGAGTGAAAGAGACAGTAGTAGAGTGTAGTAGAGTGTAGTAGAGTGTAAGAGAGTGTCACATGGCATATACCGTCCTCTAGGATCACATAGTCCCGAATGATCTCAGTATACTGTGAACGTCTTTGGGGATCTCTTCGCATAGACATCGTAAACCTGTGTAAGAGACAGTAGCAGAGAGTAAGAGACAGTAACAGAGTATATGAGACAGTAGCAGAGTGTAAGAGAGTGTAACAGAGTATAGGAGACAGTAACAAAGTATAGGAGACAGTAACAGAGTGTAAGAGAGTGTAAGAGACAGTTACAGAGTGTAAGAGAGTGTAACAGAGTGTAAGAGACAGTAACAGAGTGTACAAGACAGTAACAGAGTGTAAGATACAGTAACAGAGGGTATGACAGTGTAGTAGAGTGTAAGAGACAGTAACAGAGCGTAAGAGATAGTAGCAGAGTGTAAGAGACAGTAACAGAGTGTAAGAGACAATAGCAGAGTGCAAGAGACAGTAACAGAGTGTTAGAGACAGTAGCAGAGTGTAAGAGAGTGTAAGAGACAGTAACAGTGTGTAAGAGGGTGTAACAGCGTCTAAGAGAGTGTAACAGCGTGTAAGAGAGAGTAACAGAGTGTAAGAGAGTGTAAGAGACAGTAACAGAGTGTAAGAGGGTGTAAGAGACAGTAGCAGAGTGTAGGAGAGTGTAAGAGAGTGTAAGAGACAGTAACAGAGTGTGAGAGACAGTAACTGAGTGTAAGAGACAGCAGCAGAGTGTAAGAGAGTGTAAGAGACAGTGACAGAGTGTAAGAGACAGTAACAGAGTGTACGAGAGTGTAGTAGAGTGTAAGAGACAGTAACAGAGTGTAAGAGACAGTAACAGAGTGTAAGAGACAGTAACAGAGTGTACGAGAGTGTAGTAGAGTGTAAGAGACAGTAACAGAGCGTAAGAGACAGTAGCAGAGTGTATGCGACAGAAGCAGAGTGTAAGAGAGTGTAAGAGACAGTAACAGAGTGTAGGAGAGTGTAAGAGACAGTAACAGAGTGTAAGAGACAGTAACAGAGTGTAAGAGACAGCAGCAGAGTGTAAGAGAGTGTAACATAGTGTAAGAGAGTGTAAGAGACAGTAGCAGAGTGTAATAGACAGTAACAGAGTGTATGAGAGTGTTATGGACAGTAGCAGAGTGTAAGAGACAATAGCACAGTGTAAGATACAGTAGCAGAGTGTAAGAGACAGTAACAGAGTGTAAGAGACAGTAACAGAGTGTAAGAGACAGTAGCAGAGTGAAAGAGACAGTAGCAGAGTGAAAGAGACAGTAGAAGAGTGTAGTAGAGTGTAGTAGAGTGTCAAATGGCATATACCGTCCTCTAGGATCACATACTCCCGAATGATCTCAGTATACTGTGAACGTCTTTGGGGATCTCTTCGCGTAGACATCGTAAACCTGTGTAAGAGACAGTAGCAGAGAGTAAGAGACAGTAACAGAGTATATGGGACAGTAGCAGAGTGTAAGAGAGTGTAACAGAGTATAGGAGACAGTATCAGAGTATAGGAGACAGTAACAGAGTGTAAGAGAGTGTAAGAGACAGTTACAGAGTGTAAGAGAGTGTAATAGACAGTAACAGAGTGTAAGAGAGTGTTATAGACAGTAGCAGAGTGTAAGAGACAATAGCAGAGTGTAAGAGACAGTAGCAGAGTGTAATAGACAGTAACAGAGTGTAAGAGAGTGTTATAGACAGTAGCAGAGTTTAAGAGACAGTAACAGAGTGTAAGAGAGTAACAGAGTGTAAGAGGGTGTAAGAGACAGTAGCAGACTGTAGGAGAGTGTAAGAGAGTGTAAGAGAGTGTAAGAGACAGTAACAGAGTGTAAGAGACAGTAACAGAGTATATGAGACAGCAGCAGAGTGTAAGAGAGTGTAACAGAGTGTAAGAGACAGTAACAGAGTATAGGAGACATTAACAGAGTGTAAGAGACAGTAACAGAGTGTACGAGACAGTAACAGAGTGTATGACAGTGTAGTAGAGTGTAAGAGACAGTAACAGAGCGTAAGAGATAGTAGCAGAGTGTAAGAGACAGTAGCAGAGTGAAAGAGACAGTAACAGAGTGTAGGAGACAGTAGCAGAGTGTAAGAGACAGTAACAGAGTGTAAGAGACAGTAGCAGAGTGTAAGAGAGTGTAAGAGACAGTAACAGTGTGTAAGAGGGTGTAACAGCGGGTAAGAGAGTGTAACAGAGTGTAAGAGAGTGTAAGAGACAGTAACAGAGTGTAAGAGGGTGTAAGAGACAGTAGCAGAGTGTAGGGGAGGGTAAGAGAGTGTAAGAGAGTGTAAGAGACAGTAACAGAGTGTAAGAGACAGTAACAGAGTATCTGAGACAGCAGCAGAGTGTGAGAGAGTGTAACAAAGTATAGGAGACAGTAACAGAGTATAGGAGACAGTAACAGAGTGTAAGAGACAGTAACAGAGTGTACGAGACAGTAAAAGAGTGTAAGATACAGTAACAGAGTGTATGACAGTGTAGTAGAGTGTAAGAGACAGTAACAGAGCGTAGGAGATAGTAGCAGAGTGTAAGAGACAGTAGCAGAGTGAAAGAGACAGTAACAGAGTGTAAGAGACAGTAGCAGAGTGTAAGAGACAGTAACAGAATGTAAGAGAAAGTACCAGAGTGTAAGAGAGTGTAAGAGACAGTAACAGTGTGTAAGAGGGTGTAACAGCATATAAGAGAGTGTAACAGCATGTATGAGAGTGTAACAGAGTGTAAGAGAGTGTAAGAGACAGTAACAGAGTGTAAGAGACAGTAACAGAGTATATGAGACCGCAGCAGAGTGTAAGAGAGTGTAACAGAGTATAGGAGACAGTAACAGAGTATAGGAGACAGTAACAGAGTGTAAGAGACAGTAACAGAGTGTACGAGACAGTAACAGAGTGTATGACAGTGTAGTAGAGTGTAAGAGACAGTAACAGAGCGTAAGAGATAGTAGCAGAGTGTAAGAGACAGTAGCAGAGTGTAGGAGACAGTAACAGAGTGTAGGAGACAGTAGCAGAGTGTAAGAGACAGTAACAGAGTGTAGGAGACAGTAGCAGAGTGTAAGAGTGTAAGAGACAGTAACAGTGTGTAAGAGGGTGTAACAGCGTGTAAGAGAGTGTAACAGAGTGTAAGAGACTGTAAGAGACAGTAACAGAGTGTAAGAGGGTGTAAGAGACAGTAGCAGAGTGTAGGAGAGTGTAAGAGAGTGTAAGAGACAGTAACAGAGTGTACGCGACAGTAACAGAGTATATGAGACAGCAGCAGAGTGTAAGAGAGTGTAACAGAGTATAGGAGACAGTAACAGAGTATAGGAGACAGTAACAGAGTGTAAGAGACAGTAACAGAGTGTACGAGACAGTAACAGAGTGTATGACAGTGTAGTAGAGTGTAAGAGACAGTAACAGAGCGTAAGAGATGGTAGCAGAGTGTAAGAGACAGTAGCAGAGTGAAAGAGACAGTAACAGAGTGTAGGAGACAGTAGCAGAGTGTAAGAGACAGTAACAGAGTGTAAGAGACAGTAGCAGAGTGTAAGAGAGTGTAAGAGACAGTAACAGTGTGTAAGAGGGTGTAACAGCGTGTAAGAGAGTGCAACAGAGTGTAAAAGAGTGTAAGAGACAGTAACAGAGTGTAAGAGGGTGTAAGAGATAGTAGCAGAGTGTAGGAGAGTGTAAGAGAGTGTAAGAGACAGTAACAGAGTGTAAGAGACAGTAACAGAGTGTAAGAGACAGCAGCAGAGTTTAAGAGAGTGTAAGAGACAGTAACAGAGTGTAAGAGAGTGTAACAGAATGTAAGAGACAGTAACAGAGTGTACGAGACAGTAACAGAGTGTAAGAGACAGTAACAGAGTGTAGGAGAGTGTAGTAGAGTGTAAGAGACAGTAACAGCGCGTAAGAGACAGTAGCAGAGTGTAAGAGACAGAAGCAGAGTGAAACAGAGCGTAGCAGAGTGTAAGAGACAGTGGCAGAGTGTGAGAGACAGTAGCAGAGTGTAAGAGAGTGTAAGAGACAGTAACAGCGTGAAAGAGAGTGTAAGAGACAGTAACAGAGTGTAAGAGACAGTAACAGAGTGTAAGAGACAGCATCAGAGTGTAAGAGAGTGTAACATAGTGTAAGAGAGTGTAAGAGACAGAAGCAGAGTGTAATAGACAGTAACAGAGTGTAAGAGAGTGTTATAGACAGTAGCAGAGTGTAAGAGACAGCAGCAGAGTGTAAGAGAGTGTAAGAGACAGTAACAGAGTGTAAGAGAGTGTAACAGAGTGTAAGAGACAGTAACAGAGTGTACGAGACAGTAACAGAGTGTACGAGACAGTAACAGAGTGTAAGAGACAGTAACAGAGTGTACGAGAGTGTAGTAGAGTGTAAGAGACAGTAACAGAGCGTAAGAGACAGTAGCAGAGCGTAAGAGACAGAAGCAGAGTGAAACAGAGAGTAGCAGAGTGTAAGAGACAGTAACAGAGTGTAAGAGAGTGTAACAGCGTGTAAGAGAGTGTAACAGAGTGTAAGAGAGTGTAAGAGACAGTAACAGAGTGTAACAGAGTTTAAGAGACAGTAACAGAGTGTAAGAGACAGTAACAGATTGTAAGAGACAGTAACAGAGTGGACGAGAGTGTAGAAGAGTGTAAGAGACAGTAACAGAGCATAAGAGACAGTAGCAGAGTGTAAGAGACAGAAGCAGAGTGAAACAGAGAGTAGCAGAGTGTAAGAGACAGTAACAGAGTATAAGCGAGTGTAACAGCGTGTAAGAGAGTGTAACAGAGTATAGGAGACCGTAACAGAGTATAGGAGACAGTAACAGAGTGTAAGAGAAAGTAACAGAGTGTACGAGACAGTAACAGAGTGTAAGATACAGTAACAGAGTGTATGACAGTGTAGTAGAGTGTAAGAGACAGTAACAGAGCGTAAGAGATAGTAGCAGAGTGTAAGAGACAGTAGCAGAGTGAAAGAGACAGTAACAGAGTGTAAGAGACAGTAGCAGAGTGTAAGTGACAGTAACAGAATGTAAGAGACAGTAGCAGAGTGTAAGAAACATAGAAACATAGAAAGTGACGGCAGATAAGAGCCAGAAGGCCCATCCAGTCTGCCCAACCTCTGAGTACTCTCCTTTAGTACTTGCCCTTATCCTATATCTAGCTTGGCATTATGCCTATCCCATGCTTGCTTAAATGACTTTACTGTATTAACATCTACCACTTCCACTGGGAGGCTATTCCATGCGTCCACTACCCTTTCCGTAAAGTAATATTTTCTGATGTTACCATTAAACCTTTGCCCCTCTAGTTTATGCTTGTGTCCTCTTGTTGCGGTTTTATTTCTTCTTTTAAATAAACTTTCTTCCTTTACTTTGTTGATTCCCTTTAAGTATTTAAATGTTTCTATCATATCCCCCCTGTCCCGTCTTTTTTCCAGGCTATATAGGTTAAGATCCTTTAACCTGTCCTGGTAAGGTTTATTTTGTAATCCATAAACCATTTTAGTAGCCCTTCTCTGCACTTTCTCCAACATATCTATATCCTTCTGGAGATATGGTCTCCAGTACTGTACACAATACTCCAAGTGAGGTCTCACCAGTGATCTGTACAGCGGCATGAGCACTTCCCTCTTCCTACTGCTAATACCTCTCGCTATACAACCAAGCATTCTGCTAGCATTACCTGCTGCTCTACTGCATTGTCTACCTACCTTTAAATCCTCAGAAATAATTACCCCTAAATCCCTTTCCTCACACGTTGAGGTTAGGACAGTACCAAATAGTCTATACTCTGCCCTTGGGTTTTTATGCCCCAGGTGCATTACTTTGCATTTATCCACGTTAAATGCCAATTGCCACAGCTCTGACCATTTTTCCAGCTTACCTAGATCGTTTGCCATTTGGCTTCTTCCTCCAGGAACATCAACCCTGTTGCAAATTTTTGTGTCGTCGGCAAATAAACATACCTTTCCATCAACACCATCTGCAATATCACTAATGAAAATATTAAAGAGAATGGGTCCAAGTACAGATCCCTGAGGTATCCCACTGGTAACAAGACCTTGTTCTGAATATACGCCATTGACTACAACCCTCTGTTTTCTGTCACTCAGCCACTCCTTAATCCATTCAACAACATTGGGATCTAAACCCAGAGATTGCAGTTTATTTATAAGTCTTCTATGTGGGACAGAGTCAAAGGCCTTACTGAAATCCAGATACGCAATGTCTACTGCACCACCTTGATCAATTACTTTAGTCACCCAATCAAAAAAATCAATAAGATTTGTTTGGCAAGATCTTCCTGAGGAAAACCCATGTTGTTTTTGATCTTGAAAGCCATGTGACTTCAGATGTTCAACAATCCTTTCCTTTAACATTGTTTCCATTAATTTTCCCACTACAGATGTAAGACTAACTGGCCTGTAGTTGCCCGACTCCTCCCTACTGCCTTTTTTGTGTATAGGCACAACATTCGCTACTTTCCAATCCCCAGGGACAACTCCCGTTACCAATGATTCGTTAAATATATCAGTTAACGGTTTTGCTAGTACACCCCCAAGCTCTTTTAATAACTTGGGGTGTATCCCATCAGGCCCCATCGACTTATTTGTCTTTACCTTAGACAACTGAAGTAAAACCTCCGCCTCGATAAACTCACATATTTCAAATGATTCAGTCTTTTTTCCCAACTGAGGTCCCATTCCATAATTCTCATCTGTAAAAACTGAACAGAAATATTCATTGAGACAGTCAGCTAAACCTTTATCCTCTTCTACATATATTCCTTTTGTTTTTAGTCTAACTAATCCTTGTTTAACTTTCCTTTTCTCATTTATATATCTAAAAAATGTTTTATCTCCATTTTTTACTGATAGGGCAATTCGCTCTTCTGCCTGTGATTTGGCAGTTTTTATAACTTTCTTTGCCTCTTTCTGCCTAATTTTATAGATCTGTCTATCTTCCTCGCTTTGGGTATTTTTGTATCTACTAAAGGCTAACTTCTTGTCTTTCACGATTTTGGCCACTTCTGCAGAGTACCACAGCGGTTTCCTTAATTTTTTACTCTTACTGACCAACCTAATACAATTTTCTGTTATCTTCAATAAAACAGCTTTTACAAAATCCCATTTCTCCTGAACACCATTTAAATTGCCCCAGTCTGATAATGACTCCTCTATACATTTTCTCATTTTAGAAAAGTCAGCTTTTCTAAAATCTAAAACTTTTGTTTTTGTGTGGTGTGACTCAGTCACTGTTTGTATATTAAACCACACAGACTGATGATCACTAGATCCCAAACTTTCACCTACAGAAATATCTGTTAACAAATCTCCATTTGTGAACACTAAATCCAATGTGGCCTCCTTACGAGTTGGTTCCTCAACCACCTGTTTTAAAGATAATCCCAATAAGGAGTTTAGAATATCCGCACTCCTGGTACAACCAGCTACTTTCGTTTTCCAGTTCACATCAGGGAGATTAAAGTCACCCATGATTATAACATCCCCCTTCACTGTCATTTTAGCTATTTCCTCCACTAGTAGATTATCGAGTTCTTCTACTTGTCCTGGGGGTCTATAAATCACACCTATGCGAGTTACTTTACTTTTGCCAAATTGTACTGTAACCCAAACCGACTCTAAGTTCTCTTCACCAACTTGTATTAAGTTAGATTTTATGTTATTTTTCACATATAGGGCCACCCCTCCCCCTTTCCTGCCCTTTCTATCTTTTCTATATAAAGAGTACCCCGGTATTGATATGTCCCAGTCATTTTTCTCATTATACCATGTCTCAGTAACAGCCACTATATCAACATTCTCAGTTGCCACAACTGTTACAAGTTCATGGATCTTATTCCCTAAACTGCGAGCATTTGTAGACATGACCTTCAGCTTGTCATTTAACACCGATGCTGCAATCACTTTCTGTCCTTGCTTTGGGGGGCAAAACATATGCTTCTCCCTATTATCTTTATAGACCAAGCCCCCAGATCCACCCACCTGGTTACTAAGTAAATCGCCTTCCCTTTCTATACTGTCTAACCCGGTATTTATTCCCTCCCCCCCCATTCCTAGTTTAAAATCTCCTCCAACCGTCTAACCATTCTCTCCCCAAGCACATTGGACCCTCTTGCATTTAGGTGCAATCCATCACGACTATAGAGATTGTACCCCAAAGCAAAATCAGCCCAGTGCTCTAAGAACCCAAAGCCCTCCTTCTTACACCAAGACTTCAGCCATGCATTTAGCTGCCTAATCTCCCGCTGCCTTTCTGGTGTAGCACATGGCACAGGTAGTATCTCTGAGAATACTATCTTGGAGGTCCTTTTCTTAATCTTACTACCCAAGTCCCTAAAATTATCTTTTAGGACACTCCATCTTCCTCTTACTATGTCATTGGTGCCAATGTGCACCAAGACAGCTGGATCCTCACCAGCCCCTCCCAATAATCTATCCACTCTGTCCGCAACATGCCGAACCCGGGCACCCGGGAGACAGCAAACCATTCGGTTGCTGCGATCAGAGCTACAGATTACCCTGTCTGTTTTCCTGATTATTGAATCCCCTACCACCACAACCTGCCTGGGCTTTCCTTCCTTTCGGATCCCCTGCACATTGGATGAGCTGCTCTCCCGGCTGTTAGGGAGAACAGCTTTTTCCGCAAAGCCTACCTCTGAGTCTGCCTCCCCAACATGCTCACTTAAAAGGGCAAATTTGTTGGGAGGGAGAGACTCTGGGCTGGCTTGCCTCTTCCTCTTCCCTTCCCCACTGCAACCACGTCTTACTGTCACCCAGCTATGTGCCTGACTCCCTTCTGACTGATCTCCTCCCTCATTGCTAGGGGCCCCATCTAAACTTTGCTCAGTGAGCAACAGACTCCTCTCAAGGTTGTCAATCTCTCTCAGTGTTTCAATGTGCCTCTTAAGAGCACCAACCTCAGCTTCCAGAGAGACCAATTGATCACACTTACCACAGCGATATGGACCCAGGAACTGCTGTTCCAAGCATGCATACATATGGCATGATGTGCACTGAGTGAAATCTCCAAGCTTGCTCATTCTTTATAAAGAAGAGAGTGTAAGAGACAGTAACAGAGTGTAAGAGACAGTAACAGAGTATATGAGACAGCAGCAGAGTGTAAGAGAGTGTAACAGAGTATAGGAGACAGTAACATAGTATAGGAGACAGTAACAGAGTGTAAGAGACAGTAACAGAGTGTACGAGACAGTAACAGAGTGTAAGATACAGTAACAGAGTGTATGACAGTGTAGTAGAGTGTAAGAGACAGTAACAGAGCGTAAGAGATAGTAGCAGAGTGTAAGAGACAGTAGCAGAGTGAAAGAGACAGTAACAGAGTGTAAGAGACAGTAGCAGAGTGTAAGAGAGTGTAAGAGACAGTAACAGTGTGTAAGAGGGTGTAACAGCGTGTAAGAGAGTGTAACAGCGTGTAAGAGAGTGTAACAGCGTGTAAGAGAGTGTAAGAGACAGTAACAGAGTGTAAGAGGGTGTAAGAGACAGTAGCAGAGTGTAGGAGAGTGTAAGAGAGTGTAAGAGAGTGTAAGAGACAGTAACAGAGTGTAAGAGACAGCAGCAGAGTGTAAGAGAGTGTAAGAGACAGTAACAGAGTGTAAGAGAGTGTAACAGAGTGTAAGAGACAGTAACAGAGTGTACGAGACAGTAACAGAGTGTAAGAGACAGTAACAGAGTGTACGAGAGTGTAGTAGAGTGTAAGAGACAGTAACAGAGCGGAAGAGAAAGTAGCAGAGTGTAAGAGACAGAAGCAGAGTGAAAGAGAGAGAAGCAGAGTGAAAGAGAGAGTAGCAGAGTGTAAGAGACAGTAGCAGAGTGTAAGAGACAGTAGCAGAGTGTAAGAGAGTGTAAGAGACAGTAACAGAGTGTAGGAGAGTGTAAGAGACAGTAACAGAGTGTAAGAGACAGTAACAGAGTGTAAGAGACAGCATCAGAGTGTAAGAGAGTGTAACATAGTGTAAGAGAGTGTAAGAGACAGAAGCAGAGTGTAATAGACAGTAACAGAGTGTAAGAGAGTGTATGAGACAGTAGCAGAGTGTAAGAGAGTGTAACAGAGTATAGGAGACAGTAACAGAGTATAGGAGACAGTAACAGAGTATAGGAGACAGTAACAGAGTGTAAGAGAATGTAAGAGACAGTAACAGAGTGTAAGAGAGTGTAACAGAGTGTAAGAGGGTGTAAGAGACAGTACCAGAGTGTAGGAGAGTGTAAGAGAGTGTAAGAGAGTGTAAGAGACAGTAACAGAGTGTAAGAGACAGTAACAGAGTGTAAGAGACAGCAGCAGAGTGTAAGAGAGTGTAAGAGACAGTAACAGAGTGTAAGAGAGTGTAAGAGAGTGTAAGAGACAGTAACAGAGTGTACAAGACAGTAACAGAGTGTAAGAGACAGTAACAGAGTGTACGAGAGTGTAGTAGAGTGTAAGAGACAGTAACAGAGCGTAAGAGACAGTAGCATAGTCTAAGAGACAGAAGCAGAGTGAAACAGAGAGTAGCAGAGTGTAAGAGACAGTAGCAGAGTGTAAGAGACAGTAGCAGAGTGTAAGAGAGTGTAAGAGACAGGAACAGAGTGTAAGAGAGTGTAAGAGCGTGTAAGAGAGTGTAACAGAGTGTAAGAGAGTGTGAGAGACAGTAACAGAGTGTAGGAGAGTGTAAGAGACAGTAACAGAGTGTAAGAGACAGTAACAGAGTGTAAGAGACAGTAACAGAGTGTAAGAGAATGTAACATAGTGTAAGAGAGTGTAAGAGACAGTAGCAGAGTGTAATAGACAGTAACAGAGTGTAAGAGAGTGTAAGAGACAGTAGCAGAGTGTAATAGACAGTAACAGAGTGTAAGAGAGTGTTATAGACAGTAGCAGAGTTTAAGAGACAGTAACAGAGTGTATGAGACAGTAACAGAGTGTAAGAGACAGTAACAGAGTGAAAGAGACAGTAGCAGAGTGAAAGAAACAGTAGTAGAGTGTCGTAGAGTGTCGTAGAGTGTAAGAGAGTGTCACATGGAATATACCGTCCTCTAGGATCACATAGTCCCGAATGATCTCAGTATACTGTGAACGCCTTTGGGGATCTCTTCGCGTAGACATCGTAAACCTGTGTAAGAGACAGTAGCAGAGAGTAAGAGACGGTAACAGAGTATATGAGACAGTAGCAGAGTTTAAGAGAGTGTAACAGAGTATAGGAGACAGTAACAGAGTATAGGAGACAGTAACAGAGTCTAAGAGAATGTAAGAGACAGTAACAGAGTGTAAGAGACAGTAGCAGAGTGTACGAGAGTGTAACAGAGTATAGGAGACAGTAACAGAGTATAGGAGACAGTAACAGAGTGTAAGAGACAGTAACAGAGTGTAAGAGAGTGTTATAGACAGTAGCAGAGTGTAAGAGACAATAGCAGAGTGTAAGATACAGTAGCAGAGTGTAAGAGACAGTAACAGAGTGTAAGAGACAGTAACAGAGTGTAAGAGACAGTAGCAGAGTGAAAGAGACAGTAGTAGAGTGTAGTAGAGTGTAGTAGAGTGTAAGAGAGTGTCACATGGCATATACCGTCCTCTAGGATCACATAGTCCCGAATGATCTCAGTATACTGTGAACGTCTTTGGGGATCTCTTCGCGTAGACATCGTAAACCTGTGTAAGAGACAGTAGCAGAGAGTAAGAGACAGTAACAGAGTATATGAGACAGTAGCAGAGTGTAAGAGAGTGTAACAGAGTATAGGAGACAGTAACAAACTGTAGGAGACAGTAACAGAGTGTAAGAGAGTGTAAGAGACAGTTACAGAGTGTAAGAGAGTGTAACAGAGTGTAAGAGACAGTAACAGAGTGTAAGAGACAGTAACAGAGTGTACGAGACAGTAACAGAGTGTATGACAGTGTAGTAGAGTGTAAGAGACAGTAACAGAGCGTAAGAGACAGTAGCAGAGTGCAAGAGACAGTAGCGGAGTGTAAGAGAGTGTAAGAGACAGTAACAGTGTGTAAGAGGGTGTAACAGCGTCTAAGAGAGTGTAACAGCGTGTAAGAGAGTGTAACAGAGTGTAAGAGAGTGTAAGAGACAGTAACAGAGTGTAAGAGGGTGTAAGAGACAGTAGCAGAGTGTAGGAGAGTGTAAGAGAGTGTAAGAGAGTGTAAGAGACAGTAACAGAGTGTGAGAGACAGTAACAGAGTGTAAGAGACAGCAGCAGAGTGTAAGAGAGTGTAAGAGACAGTAACAGAGTGTAAGAGAGTGTAGTAGAGTGTAAGAGACAGTAACAGAGTGTAAGAGACAGTAACAGAGTGTACGACACAGTAACAGAGTGTAAGAGACAGTAACAGAGTGTACGAGAGTGTAGTAGAGTGTAAGAGACAGTAACAGAGCGTAAGAGACAGTAGCAGATTGTAAGAGACAGAAGCAGAGTGAAAGAGAGAGTAGCAGAGTGTAAGAGACAGTAGCAGAGTGTAAGAGACAGTAGCAGAGTGTAAGAGAGTGTAGGAGACAGTAACAGAGTGTAGGAGAGTGTAAGAGACAGTAACAGAGTGTAAGAGACAGTAACAGAGTGTAAGAGACAGCATCAGAGTGTAAGAGAGTGTAACATAGTGTAAGAGAGTGTAAGAGACAGTAGCAGAGTGTAAGAGAGTGTAAGAGACAGTAACAGAGTGTAGGAGAGTGTAAGAGACAGTAACATAGTGTAAGAGACAGTAACAGAGTGTAAGAGACAGCATCAGAGTGTAAGAGAGTGTAACATAGTGTAAGAGAGTGTAAGAGACAGAAGCAGAGTGTAATAGACAGTAACAGAGTGTAAGAGAGTGTTATAGACAGTAGCAGAGTGTAAGAGACAGCAGCAGAGTGTAAGAGAGTGTAAGAGACAGTAACAGAGTGTAAGAGAGTGTAACAGAGTGTAAAAGACAGTAACAGAGTGTACGAGAGTGTAGTAGAGTGTAAGAGACAGTAACAGAGCGTAAGAGACAGTAGCAGAGTGTAAGAGACAGAAGCAGAGTGAAACAGAGAGTAGCAGAGTGTAAGAGACAGTAACAGAGTGTAAGAGAGTGTAACAGCGTGTAAGAGAGTGTAACAGAGTGTAAGAGAGTGTAAGAGACAGTAACAGAGTGTAACAGAGTTTAAGAGACAGTAACAGAGTGTAAGAGACAGTAACAGATTGTAAGAGACAGTAACAGAGTGTAGAAGAGTGTAAGAGACAGTAACAGAGCATAAGAGACAGTAGCAGAGTGTAAGAGACAGAAGCAGAGTGAAACAGAGAGTAGCAGAGTGTAAGAGACAGTAACAGAGTGTAAGCGAGTGTAACAGCGTGTAAGAGAGTGTAACAGAGTGTAAGAGAGTGTAAGAGACAGTAAAAGAGTGTAGGAGAGTGTGAGAGACAGTAACAAAGTGTCAGAGACAGTAACAGAGTGTAAGAGACAGCACCAGAGTGTAAGAGAGTGTAACATAGTGTAAGATAGTGTAAAAGACAGTAGCAGAGTGTAATAGACAGTAACAGAGTGTAAGAGAGTGTAAGAGACAGTAGCAGAGTGTAATAGACAATAACAGAGTGTAAGAGAGTGTTATAGACAGTAGAAGAGTTTAAGAGACAGTAACAGAGTGTAAGAGACAGTAACATAGTGTAAGAGACAGTAATAAAGTGAAAGAGACAGTAGCAGAGTGAAAGAAACAGTAGTAGAGTGTAGTAGAGTGTAGTAGAGTGTAAGAGAGTGTCACATGGCATGTACCGTCCTCTGGGATCACATAGTCCCGAATGATCTCAGTATACTGTGAACGTCTTTGGGGATCTCTTCGCGTAGACATCGTAAACCTGTGTAAGAGACAGTAGCAGAGAGTAAGAGACGGTAACAGAGTATAGGAGACAGTAACAGAGTGTAAGAGAATGTAAGAGACAGTAACAGAGTGTAAGAGAGTGTAACAGAGTGTAAGAGACAGTAACAGAGTGTAAGAGGGTGTAAGAGACAGTAGCAGAGTGTAGGAGAGTGTGAGAGAGTGTAAGAGACAGTAACAGAGTGTAAGAGACAGTAACAGAGTATATGAGACAGCAGCAGAGTGTAAGAGAGTGTAACAGAGTATAGGAGACAGTAACAGAGTTAAAGAGACAGTAACAGAGTGTAAGAGACAGTAACAGAGTGTACGAGACAGTAACAGAGTGTATGACAGTGTAGTAGAGTGTAAGAGACAGTAACAGAACTTAAGAGATAGTAGCAGAGTGTAAGAGACAGTAGCAGAGTGAAAGAGACAGTAACAGAGTGTAGGAGACAGTAGCAGAGTGTAAGAGACAGTAACAGAGTGTAAGAGACAGTAGCAGAGTGTAAGAGAGTGTAAGAGACAGTGAGAGAGTGTAAGAGACAGTAACAGTGTGTAAGAGGGTGTAACAGTGTGTAAGAGAGTGTAAGAGAGTGTAAGAGACAGTAACAGAGTGTAAGAGGGTGTAAGAGACAGTAGCAGAGTGTAGGAGAGTGTAAGAGAGTGTAAGAGAGTGTAAGAGACAGTAACAGAGTGTAAGAGACAGTAACAGAGTGTAAGAGACAGCAGCAGAGTGGAAGAGAGTGTAAGAGACAGTAACAGAGTGTAAGAGAGTGTAAGAGAGTGTAAGAGACAGTAACAGAGTGTACGAGACAGTAACAGAGTGTAAGAGACAGTAACAGAGTGTACGAGAGTGTAGTAGAGTGTAAGAGACAGTAACAGAGCGTAAGAGACAGTAGCAGAGTGTAAGAGACAGAAGCAGAGTGTAAGAGACAGCAGCAAAGTGTAAGAGAGTGTAACATAGTGTAAGAGAGTGTAAGAGACAGTAGCAGAGTGTAAGAGACAGTAGCAGAGTGTAGGAGAGTGTAAGAGACAGTAACAGAGTGTAAGAGACAGTAACAGAGTGTAAGAGACAGCAGCAGAGTGTAAGAGAGTGTAACATAGTGGAAGAGAGTGTAAGAGACAGTAGCAGAGTGTAATAGACAGTAACAGAGTGTAAGAGACAGTAACAGAGTATACGAGAGTGTAGTAGAGTGTAAGAGACAGTAACAGAGCGTAAGAGACAGTAGCAGAGTGTAAGAGACAGAAGCAGAGTGAAAGAGAGAGTAGCAGAGTGTAAGAGACAGTAGCAGAGTGTAAGAGACAGTAGCAGAGTATAAGAGAGTGTAAGAGACAGTAACAGAATGTAAGAGTGTGTAACAGCGTGTAAGAGAGTGTAACAGAGTGTAAGAGAGTGTAAGAGACAGTAACAGAGTGTAGGAGAGTGTAAGAGACAGTAACAGAGTGTAAGAGACAGTAACAGAGTGTAAGAGACAGCAGCAGAGTGTAAGAGAGTGTAACATAGTGTAAGAGAGTGTAAGAGACAGTAGCAGAGTGTAATAGACAGTAACATAGTGTAAGAGAGTGTAAGAGACAGTAGCAGAGTGTAATAGACAGTAACAGAGTGTAAGAGAGTGTTATAGACAGTAGCAGAGTTTAAGAGACAGTAACAGAGTGTAAGAGAGTAACAGAGTGTAAGAGGGTGTAAGAGACAGTAGCAGAGTGTAGGAGAGTGTAAGAGAGTGTAAGAGACAGTAACAGAGTGTAAGAGACAGTAACAGAGTGTAAGAGACAGCAGCAGAGTGTAAGAGAGTGTAAGAGACAGTAACAGAGTGTAAGAGAGTGAAACAGAGTGTAAGAGACAGTAACAGAGTGTACGAGACAGTAACAGAGTGTAAGAGACAGTAACAGAGCGTAAGAGACAGTAGCAGAGTGTAAGAGACAGAAGCAGAGTGAAACAGAGAGTAGCAGAGTGTAAGAGACAGTAGCAGAGTGTAAGAGACAGTAGCAGAGTGTAAGAGAGTGTAAGAGACAGTAACAAAGTGTAGGAGAGTGTAAGAGACAGTAACAGAGTGTAAGAGACAGTAACAGAGTGTAAGAGACAGTAACAGAGTGAAAGAGACAGTAGCAGAGTGAAATAAACAGTAGTAGAGTGTAGTAGAGTGTAGTAGAGTGTAAGAGAGTGTCACATGGCATGTACCGTCCTCTGGGATCACATAGTCCCGAATGATCTCAGCATACTGTGAACGTCTTTGGGGATCTCTTTGCGTAGACATCGAAAACCTGTGTAAGAGACAGTAGCAGAGAGTAAGAGACGGTAACAGAGTAAATGAGACAGTAGCAGAGTGTAAGAGAGTGTAACAGAGTATAGGAGACAGTAACAGAGTATAGGAGACAGTAACAGAGTGTAAGAGAATGTAAGAGACAGTAACAGAGTGTAAGAGAGTGTAACAGAGTGTAAGAGACAGTAACAGAGTGTAAGAGGGTGTAAGAGACAGTAGCAGAGTGTAGGAGAGTGTAAGAGAGTGTAAGAGAGTGTAAGAGACAGTAACAGAGTGTAAGAGACAGTAACAGAGTATATGAGACAGCAGCAGAGTGTAAGAGAGTGTAACAGAGTGTAAGAGACAGTAACAGAGTATAGGAGACAGTAACAGAGTGTAAGAGACAGTAACAGAGTGTACGAGACAGTAACAGAGTGTATGACAGTGTAGTAGAGTGTAAGAGACAGTAACAGAGCGTAAGAGATAGTAGCAGAGTGTAAGAGACAGTAGCAGAGTGAAAGAGACAGTAACAGAGTGTAGGAGACAGTAGCAGAGTGTAAGAGACAGTAGCAGAGTGTAAGAGAGTGTAAGAGACAGTAACAGTGTGTAAGAGGGTGTAACAGCGTGTAAGAGAGTGTAACAGAGTGTAAGAGAGTGTAAGAGACAGTAACAGAGTGTAAGAGGGTGTAAGAGACAGTAGCAGAGTGTAGGGGAGGGTAAGAGAGTGTAACAGAGTGTAAGAGACAGTAACAGAGTGTAAGAGACAGTAACAGAGTATCTGAGACAGCAGCAGAGTGTAAGTGAGTGTAACAGAGTATAGGAGACAGTAACAGAGTATAGGAGACAGTAACAGAGTGTAAGAGACAGTAACAGAGTGTACGAGACAGTAAAAGAGTGTAAGATACAGTAACAGAGTGTATGACAGTGTAGTAGAGTGTAAGAGACAGTAACAGAGCGTAGGAGATAGTAGCAGAGTGTAAGAGACAGTAACAGAGTGTAAGAGACAGTAGCAGAGTGTAAGAGACAGTAGCAGAGTGTAAGAGACAGTAACAGAATGTAAGAGACAGTAGCAGAGTGTAAGAGAGTGTAAGAGACAGTAACAGTGTGTAAGAGGGTGTAACAGCATGTAAGAGAGTGTAACAGCGTGTAAGAGAGTGTAACAGAGTGTAAGAGAGTGTAAGAGACAGTAACAGTGTGTAAGAGGGTGTAACAGCGTGTAAGAGAGTGCAACAGAGTGTAAGAGAGTGTAAGAGACAGTAACAGAGTGTAAGAGGGTGTAAGAGACAGTAGCAGAGTGTAGGAGAGTGTAAGAGACAGTAACAGAGCGTAAGAGATAGTAGCAGAGTGTAAGAGACAGTAGCAGAGTGAAAGAGACAGTAACAGAGTGTAAGAGGGTGTAAGAGACAGTAGCAGAGTGTAGGAGAGTGTAAGAGAGTGTAAGAGACAGTAACAGAGTGTAAGAGACAGTAACAGAGTATATGAGACAGCAGCAGAGTGTAAGAGAGTGTAACAGAGTATAGGAGACAGTAAAAGAGTTAAAGAGACAGTAACAGAGTGTAAGAGACAGTAACAGAGTGTACGAGACAGTAACAGAGTGTATGACAGTGTAGTAGAGTGTAAGAGACAGTAACAGAACTTAAGAGATAGTAGCAGAGTGTAAGAGACAGTAGCAGAGTGAAAGAGACAGTAACAGAGTGTAGGAGACAGTAGCAGAGTGTAAGAGACAGTAACAGAGTGTAAGAGACAGTAGCAGAGTGTAAGAGAGTGTAAGAGACAGTAACAGTGTGTAAGAGGGTGTAACAGCGTGTAAGAGAGTGTAAGAGAGTGTAAGAGACAGTAACAGAGTGTAAGAGGGTGTAAGAGACAGTAGCAGAGTGTAGGAGAGTGTAAGAGAGTGTAAGAGAGTGTAAGAGACAGTAACAGAGTGTAAGAGACAGTAACAGAGTGTAAGAGACAGCAGCAGAGTGTAAGAGAGTGTAAGAGACAGTAACAGAGTGTAGGAGAGTGTAAGAGACAGTAACAGAGTGTAAGAGACAGTAACAGAGTGTAAGAGACAGCAGCAGAGTGTAAGAGAGTGTAACATAGTGTAAGAGAGTGTAAGAGAGTGTAAGAGACAGTAGCAGAGTGTAAGAGAGTGTAAGAGACAGTAACAGAGTGTAGGAGAGTGTAAGAGACAGTAACAGAGTGTAAGAGACAGTAACAGAGTGTAAGAGACAGCATCAGAGTGTAAGAGAGTGTAACATAGTATAAGAGAGTGTAAGAGACAGAAGCAGAGTGTAATAGACAGTAACAGAGTGTAAGAGAGTGTTATAGACAGTAGCAGAGTGTAAGAGACAGCAGCAAAGTGTAAGAGAGTGTAAGAGACAGTAACAGAGTGTAAGAGAGTGTAACAGAGTGTAAGAGACAGTAACAGAGTGTACGAGACAGTAACAGAGTGTACGAGACAGTAACAGAGTGTAAGAGACAGTAACAGAGTGTACGAGAGTGTAGTAGAGTGTAAGAGACAGTAACATAGCGTAAGAGACAGTAGCAGAGTGTAAGAGACAGAAGCAGGGTGAAACAGAGAATAGCAGAGTGTAAGAGACAGTAACAGAGTGTAAGAGAGTGTAACAGCGTGTAAGAGAGTGTAACAGAGTGTAAGAGAGTGTAAGAGACAGTAACAGAGTGTAACAGAGTTTAAGAGACAGTAACAGAGTGTAAGAGACAGTAACAGATTGTAAGAGACAGTAACAGAGTGTACGAGAGTGTAGTAGAGTGTAAGAGACAGTAACAGAGCATAAGAGACAGTTGCAGAGTGTAAGAGACAGAAGCAGAGTGAAACAGAGAGTAGCAGAGTGTAAGAGACAGTAACAGAGTGTAAGAGAGTGTAACAGCGTGTAAGAGAGTGTAACAGAGTGTAAGAGAGTGTAAGAGACAGTAACAGAGTGTAGGAGAGTGTGAGAGACAGTAACAGAGTGTCAGAGACAGTAACAGAGTGTAAGAGACAGCAGCAGAGTGTAAGAGAGTGTAACATAGTGTAAGATAGTGTAAGAGACAGTAGCAGAGTGTAATAGACAGTAACAGAGTGTAAGAGAGTGTAAGAGACAGTAGCAGAGTGTAATAGACAATAACAGAGTGTAAGAGAGTGTTATAGACAGTAGAAGAGTGTAAGAGACAGTAACAGAGTGTAAGAGACAGTAACAGAGTGTAAGAGACAGTAACAGAGTGTAAGAGACAGTAATAAAGTGAAAGAGACAGTAGCAGAGTGAAAGAAACAGTAGTAGTGTGTAGTAGAGTGTAGTAGAGTGTAAGAGAGTGTCACATGGCATGTACCGTCCTCTAGGATCACATAGTCCCGAATGATCTCAGTATACTGTGAACGTCTTTGGGGATCTCTTCGCGTAGACATCGTAAACCTGTGTAAGAGACAGTAGCAGAGAGTATGAGACGGTAACAGAGTATATGAGACAGTAGCAGAGTGTAAGAGAGTGTAACAGAGTATAGGAGACAGTAACAGAGTATAGGAGACAGTAACAGAGTGTAAGAGAATGTAAGAGACAGTAACAGAGTGTAAGAGAGTGTAACAGAGTGTAAGAGACAGTAACAGAGTGTAAGAGGGTGTAAGAGACAGTAGAAGAGTGTAGGAGAGTGTAAGAGAGTGTAAGAGAGTGTAAGAGACAGTAACAGAGTGTAAGAGACAGTAACAGAGTATATGAGACAGCAGCAGAGTGTAAGAGAGTGTAACAGAGTATAGGAGACAGTAACAGAGTATAGGAGACAGTAACAGAGTATAGGAGACAGTAACAGAGTGTAAGAGACAGTAACAGAGTGTACGAGACAGTAACAGAGTGTAAGATACAGTAACAGAGTGTATGACAGTGTAGTAGAGTGTAAGAGACAGTAACAGAGCGTAAGAGATAGTAGCAGAGTGTAAGAGACAGTAGCAGAGTGAAACAGACAGTAACAGAGTGTAAGAGACAGTAGCAGAGTGTAAGAGAGTGTAAGATACAGTAACAGTGTGTAAGAGGGTGTAACAGCGTGTAAGAGAGTGTAACAGCGTGTAAGCGAGTGTAACAGAGTGTAAGAGAGTGTAAGAGACAGTAACAGAGTGTAAGAGACAGTAACAGAGTATATGAGACAGCAGCAGAGTGTAAGAGAGTGTAACAGAGTATAGGAGACAGTAACAGATTATAGGAGACAGTAACAGAGTGTAAGAGACAGTAACAGAGTGTACGAGACAGTAACAGAGTGTATGACAGTGTAGTAGAGTGTAAGAGACAGTAACAGAGCGTAAGAGATAGTAGCAGAGTGTAAGAGACAGTAGCAGAGTGAAAGAGACAGTAACAGAGTGTAAGAGACAGTAGCAGAGTGTAAGAGACAGTAGCAGAGTGTAAGAGACAGTAGCAGAGTGTAAGAGACAGTAGCAGAGTGCAAGAGAGTGTAAGAGACAGTAACAGTGTGTAAGAGGGTGTAACAGCGTGTAAGAGACAGTAACAGAGTGTAAGAGACAGTAATAAAGTGAAAGAGACAGTAGCAGAGTGAAAGAAACAGTAGTAGTGTGTAGTAGAGTGTAGTAGAGTGTAAGAGAGTGTCACATGGCATGTACCGTCCTCTAGGATCACATAGTCCCGAATGATCTCAGTATACTGTGAACGTCTTTGGGGATCTCTTCGCGTAGACATCGTAAACCTGTGTAAGAGACAGTAGCAGAGAGTATGAGACGGTAACAGAGTATATGAGACAGTAGCAGAGTGTAAGAGAGTGTAACAGAGTATAGGAGACAGTAACAGAGTATAGGAGACAGTAACAGAGTGTAAGAGAATGTAAGAGACAGTAACAGAGTGTAAGAGAGTGTAACAGAGTGTAAGAGACAGTAACAGAGTGTAAGAGGGTGTAAGAGACAGTAGAAGAGTGTAGGAGAGTGTAAGAGAGTGTAAGAGAGTGTAAGAGACAGTAACAGAGTGTAAGAGACAGTAACAGAGTATATGAGACAGCAGCAGAGTGTAAGAGAGTGTAACAGAGTATAGGAGACAGTAACAGAGTATAGGAGACAGTAACAGAGTATAGGAGACAGTAACAGAGTGTAAGAGACAGTAACAGAGCGTAAGAGATAGTAGCAGAGTGTAAGAGACAGTAGCAGAGTGAAACAGACAGTAACAGAGTGTAAGAGACAGTAGCAGAGTGTAAGAGACAGTAGCAGAGTGTAAGAGAGTGTAAGAGACAGTAACAGTGTGTAAGAGGGTGTAACAGCGTGTAAGAGAGTGTAACAGCGTGTAAGCGAGTGTAACAGAGTGTAAGAGAGTGTAAGAGACAGTAACAGAGTGTAAGAGACAGTAACAGAGTATATGAGACAGCAGCAGAGTGTAAGAGAGTGTAACAGCGTGTAAGAGACAGTAACAGAGTGTAAGAGACAGTAATAAAGTGAAAGAGACAGTAGCAGAGTGAAAGAAACAGTAGTAGTGTGTAGTAGAGTGTAGTAGAGTGTAGTAGAGTGTAAGAGAGTGTCACATGGCATGTACCGTCCTCTAGGATCACATAGTCCCGAATGATCTCAGTATACTGTGAACGTCTTTGGGGATCTCTTCGCGTAGACATCGTAAACCTGTGTAAGAGACAGTAGCAGAGAGTATGAGACGGTAACAGAGTATATGAGACAGTAGCAGAGTGTAAGAGAGTGTAACAGAGTATAGGAGACAGTAACAGAGTATAGGAGACAGTAACAGAGTGTAAGAGAATGTAAGAGACAGTAACAGAGTGTAAGAGAGTGTAACAGAGTGTAAGAGACAGTAACAGAGTGTAAGAGGGTGTAAGAGACAGTAGAAGAGTGTAGGAGAGTGTAAGAGAGTGTAAGAGAGTGTAAGAGACAGTAACAGAGTGTAAGAGACAGTAACAGAGTATATGAGACAGCAGCAGAGTGTAAGAGAGTGTAACAGAGTATAGGAGACAGTAACAGAGTATAGGAGACAGTAACAGAGTATAGGAGACAGTAACAGAGTGTAAGAGACAGTAACAGAGCGTAAGAGATAGTAGCAGAGTGTAAGAGACAGTAGCAGAGTGAAACAGACAGTAACAGAGTGTAAGAGACAGTAGCAGAGTGTAAGAGACAGTAGCAGAGTGTAAGAGAGTGTAAGAGACAGTAACAGTGTGTAAGAGGGTGTAACAGCGTGTAAGAGAGTGTAACAGCGTGTAAGCGAGTGTAACAGAGTGTAAGAGAGTGTAAGAGACAGTAACAGAGTGTAAGAGACAGTAACAGAGTATATGAGACAGCAGCAGAGTGTAAGAGAGTGTAACAGAGTATAGGAGACAGTAACAGAGTATAGGAGACAGTAACAGAGTGTAAGAGATAGTAACAGAGTGTACGAGACAGTAACAGAGTGTATGACAGTGTAGTAGAGTGTAAGAGACAGTAACAGAGCGTAAGAGATAGTAGCAGAGTGTAAGAGACAGTAGCAGAGTGAAAGAGACAGTAACAGAGTGTAAGAGACAGTAGCAGAGTGTAAGAGACAGTAGCAGAGTGTAAGAGACAGTAACAGAGTGTAAGAGACAGTAGCAGAGTGCAAGAGAGTGTAAGAGACAGTAACAGTGTGTAAGAGGGTGTAACAGCGTGTAAGAGAGTGTAACAGAGTGTAAGAGAGTGTAAGAGACAGTAACAGAGTGTAAGAGGGTGTAAGAGACAGTAGCAGAGTGTAGGAGAGTGTAAGAGAGTGTAAGAGACAGTAACAGAGTGTAAGAGATAGCAGCAGAGTGTAAGAGAGTGTAAGAGACAGTAACAGAGTGTAAGAGAGTGTAACAGAGTGTAAGAGACAGTAACAGAGTGTACGCGACACTAACAGAGTGTAAGAGACAGTAACAGAGTGTACGAGAGTGTAGTAGAGTATAAGAGACAGTAACAGAGCGTAAGAGACAGTAGCAGAGTGTAAGAGACAGAAGCAGAGTGAAAGAGAGAGTAGCAGAGTGTAAGAGACAGTAGCAGAGTGTAAGAGACAGTAGCAGAGTGTAAGAGAGTGTAAGAGACAGTAACAGAATGTAAGAGAGTGTAACAGCGTGTAAGAGAGTGTAAGAGAGTGTAAGAGACAGTAACAGAGTGTAGGAGAGTGTAAGAGACAGCAGCAGAGTGTAAGAGAGTGTAACATATTGTAAGAGAGCGTAAGAGACAGTAGCAGAGTGTAAGAGACAGAAGCAGAGTGAAAGAGAGAGTAGCAGAGTGTAAGAGACAGTAGCAGAGTGTAAGAGACAGTAGCAGAGTGTAAGAGAGTGTAAGAGACAGTAACAGAGTGTAGGAGAGTGTAAGAGATAGTAACAGAGTGTAAGAGACAGTAGCAGAGGGTAAGAGACAGCAGCAGAGTGTAAGAGAGTGTAACATAGTGTAAGAGAGTGTAAGAGACAGAAGCAGAGTGTAACAGACAGTAACAGAGTGTAAGAGAGTGTAAGAGACAGTTACAGAGTGGAAGAGAGTGGAAGAGACAGTAGCAGAGTGTAATAGACAGTAACAGAGTGTAAGAGAGTGTTATAGACAGTAACAGAGTGTAAGAGACAGTAACAGAGTGAAAGAGACAGTAGCAGAGTGAAAGAGACAGTAGCAGAGTGAAAGAAACAGCAGTAGAGTGCAGTAGAGTGTAGTAGAGTGTAAGAGAGTGTCACATGGCATATACCGTCCTCTAGGATCACATAGTCCCGAATGATCTCAGTATACTGTGAACGTCTTTGGGGATCTCTTCGCGTAGACATCGTAAACCTGTGTAAGAGACAGTAGCAGAGAGTATGAGACGGTAACAGAGTATATGAGACAGTAGCAGAGTGTAAGAGAGTGTAACAGAGTATAGGAGACAGTAACAGAGTATAGGAGACAGTAACAGAGTGTAAGAGAATGTAAGAGACAGTAACAGAGTGTAAGAGAGTGTAACAGAGTGTAAGAGACAGTAACAGAGTGTACGCGACAGTAACAGAGTGTAAGAGACAGTAACAGAGTGTACGAGAGTGTAGTAGAGTGTAAGAGACAGTAACAGAGCGTAAGAGACAGTGGCAGAGTGTAAGACACAGAAGCAGAGTGAAAGAGAGAGTAGCAGAGTGTAAGAGACAGTAACAGAGTGTAAGAGACAGCAGCAGAGTGTAAGAGAGTGTAAGAGACAGTAACAGAGTGTAAGAGAGTGTAACAGAGTGTAAGAGACAGTAACAGAGTGTACGCGACAGTAACAGAGTATATGAGACAGCAGCAGAGTGTAAGAGAGTGTAACAGAGTATAGGAGACAGTAACAGAGTATAGGAGACAGTAACAGAGTGTAAGAGACAGTAACAGAGTGTACGAGACAGTAACAGAGTGTATGACAGTGTAGTAGAGTGTAAGAGACAGTAACAGAGCGTAAGAGATAGTAGCAGAGTGTAAGAGACAGTAGCAGAGTGAAAGAGACAGTAACAGAGTGTAGGAGACAGTAGCAGAGTGTATGACAGTGTAGTAGAGTGTAAGAGACAGTAACAGAGCGTAAGAGATAGTAGCAGAGTGTAAGAGACAGTAGCAGAGTGAAAGAGACAGTAACAGAGTGTAGGAGACAGTAGCAGAGTGTAAGAGACAGTAACAGAGTGTAAGAGACAGTAACAGTGTGTAAGAGGGTGTAACAGCGTGTAAGAGAGTGCAACAGAGTGTAAGAGAGTGTAAGAGACAGTAACAGAGTGTAAGAGGGTGTAATAGACAGTAGCAGAGTGTAGGAGAGTGTAAGAGAGTGTAAGAGACAGTAACAGAGTGTAAGAGACAGTAACAGAGTATATGAGACAGCAGCAGAGTGTAAGAGAGTGTAACAGAGTATAGGAGACAGTAACAGAGTATAGGAGACAGTAACAGAGTGTAAGAGACAGTAACATAGTGTACGAGACAGTAACAGAGTGTATGACAGTGTAGTAGAGTGTAAGAGACAGTAACAGAGCGTAAGAGATAGTAGCAGAGTGTAAGAGACAGTAGCAGAGTGAAAGAGACAGTAACAGAGTGTAGGAGACAGTAGCAGAGTGTAAGAGACAGTAGCAGAGTGTAAGAGTGTAAGAGACAGTAACAGTGTGTAAGAGGGTGTAACAGCGTGTAAGAGAGTGTAACAGAGTGTAAGAGAGTGTAAGAGACAGTAACAGAGTGTAAGAGGGTGTAAGAGACAGTAGCAGAGTGTAAGAGACAGTAACAGAGTGTAAGAGAGTGTAACAGAGTGTAAGAGACAGTAACAGAGTGTACGCGACAGTAACAGAGTGTAAGAGACAGTAGCAGAGTTTAAGAGACAGTAACAGAGTGTAAGAGAGTAACAGAGTGTAAGAGGGTGTAAGAGACAGTAGCAGAGTGTAAGAGAGTGTAAGAGACAGTAACAGAGTGTAAGAGACAGTAACAGAGTGTAAGAGACAGCAGCAGAGTGTAAGAGAGTGTAAGAGACAGTAACAGAGTGTAAGAGAGTGTAACAGAGTGTAAGAGACAGTAACAGAGTGTACGAGACAGTAACAGAGTGTAAGAGACAGTAACAGAGTGTAGGAGAGTGTAGTAGAGTGTAAGAGACAGTAACAGCGCGTAAGAGACAGTAGCAGAGTGTAAGAGACAGAAGCAGAGTGAAACAGAGAGTAGCAGAGTGTAAGAGACAGTGGCAGAGTGTGAGAGACAGTAGCAGAGTGTAAGAGAGTGTAAGAGACAGTAACAGAGTGTAAGAGAGTGTAACAGCGTGTAAGAGAGTGTAACAGAGTGTAAGAGAGTGTAAGAGACAGTAACAGAGTGTAGGAGAGTGTAAGAGACAGTAACAGAGTGTAAGAGACAGCAGCAGAGTGTAAGAGAGTGTAACATAGTGTAAGAGAGTGTAAGAGACAGTAGCAGAGTGTAATAGACAGTAACAGAGTATAAGAGAGTGTAAGAGACAGTTACAGAGTGTAAGAGAATGTAAGAGACAGTAGCAGAGTGTAATAGACAGTAACAGAGTGTAAGAGAGTGTTATAAACAGTAGCAGAGTTTAAGAGACAATAGCAGAGTGTAAGAGACAGTAGCAGAGTGTAATAGACTGAAGCAGAGTGTAACATAGTGTAAGAGAGTGTAAGAGACAGTAGCAGAGTGTAATAGACAGTAACAGAGTGTAAGAGAGTGTTATAGACAGTAGCAGAGTTTAAGAGACAGTAACAGAGTGTAAGAGAGTAACAGAGTGTAAGAGGGTGTAAGAGACAGTAGCAGAGTGTAGGAGAGTGTAAGAGAGTGTAAGAGAAAGTAACAGAGTGTAAGAGACAGTAACAGAGTGTAAGAGACAGCAGCAGAGTGTAAGAGAGTGTAAGAGACAGTAACAGAGTGTAAGAGAGTGTAACAGAGTGTAAGAGACAGTAACAGAGTGTACGAGACAGTAACAGAGTGTAAGAGACAGTAACAGAGTGATGGAGAGTGTAGTAGAGTGTAAGAGACAGTAACAGAGCGTAAGAGACAGTAGCAGAGTGTAAGAGACAGAAGCAGAGTGAAACAGAGAGTAGCAGAGTGTAAGAGACAGTGGCAGAGTGTGAGAGACAGTAGCAGAGTGTAAGAGAGTGTAAGAGACAGTAACAGAGTGTAAGAGAGTGTAACAGCGTGTAAGAGAGTGTAACAGAGTGTAAGAGAGTGTAAGAGACAGTAACAGAGTGTAGGAGAGTGTAAGAGACAGTAACAGAGTGTAGGAGACAGTAACAGAGTGTAAGAGACAGCAGCAGAGTGTAAGAGAGTGTAACATAGTGTAAGAGAGTGTAAGAGACAGTAGCAGAGTGTAATAGACAGTAACAGAGTGTAATAAACAGTAACAGAGTGTAAGAGAGTTTTATAGACAGTAACAGAGTGTAAGAGACAGTAACAGAGTGTAAGAGACAGTAATAAAGTGAAAGAGACAGTAGCAGAGTGAAAGAAACAGTAGTAGTGTGTAGTAGAGTGTAGTAGAGTGTAAGAGAGTGTCACATGGCATGTACCGTCCTCTAGGATCACATAGTCCCGAATGATCTCAGTATACTGTGAACGTCTTTGGGGATCTCTTCGCGTAGACATCGTAAACCTGTGTAAGAGACAGTAGCAGAGAGTATGAGACGGTAACAGAGTATATGAGACAGTAGCAGAGTGTAAGAGAGTGTAACAGAGTATAGGAGACAGTAACAGAGTATAGGAGACAGTAACAGAGTGTAAGAGAAAGTAACAGAGTGTACGAGACAGTAACAGAGTGTAAGAGACAGTAGCAGAGTGTAAGAGAGTGTAAGAGACAGTAACAGTGTGTAAGAGGGTGTAACAGCGTGTAAGAGAGTGTAACAGTGTGTAAGAGAGTGTAACAGAGTGTAAGAGAGTGTAAGAGACAGTAACAGAGTGTAAGAGGGTATAAGAGACAGTAGCAGAGTGTAGGAGATTGTAAGAGAGTGTAAGAGACAGTAACAGAGTGTAAGAGACAGTAACAGAGTGTAAGAGACAGTAGCAGAGTGTAAGAGAGTGTAAGAGACAGTAACAGAGTGGAAGAGAGTGTAACAGAGTGTAAGAGACAGTAACAGAGTGTACAAGACAGTAACAGAGCGTACGAGACAGTAACAGAGTGTAGTAGAGTGTAGTAGAGTGTAAGAGACAGTAACAGAGCGTAAGAGACAGTAGCAGAGTGTAAGAGACAGAAGCAGAGTGAAACAGAGAGTAGCAGAGTGTAAGAGACAGTAGCAGAGTGTAAGAGACAGTAGCAGAGTGTAAGAGAGTGTAAGAGACAGTAACAGAGTGTAAGAGAGTGTAACAGCGTGTAAGAGAGTGTAAGAGAGTGTAAGAGAGTGTAAGAGAGTGTAAGAGACAGTAACAGAGTGTAGGAGAGTGTAAGAGACAGTAACAGAGTGTAAGAGACAGTAACAGAGTGTAAGAGACAGTAACAGAGTGTAAGAGACAGCAGCAGAGTGTAAGAGAGTGTAACATAGTGTAAGAGAGTGTAAGAGACAGTAGCAGAGTGCAATAGACAGTAACAGAGTGTAAGAGAGTGTTATAGACAGTAGCAGAGTTTAAGAGACAGTAACAGAGTGAAAGAGACAGTAGCAGAGTGAAATAAACAGTAGTAGAGTGTAGTAGAGTGTAGTAGAGTGTAAGAGAGTGTCACATGGCATGCACCGTCCTCTGGGATCACATAGTCCCGAATGATCTCAGTATACTGTGAACGTCTTTGGGGATCTCTTTGCGTAGACATCGAAAACCTGTGTAAGAGACAGTAGCAGAGAGTAAGAGACGGTAACAGAGTAAATGAGACAGTAGCAGAGTGTAAGAGAGTGTAACAGAGTATAGGAGACAGTAACAGAGTATAGGAGACAGTAACAGAGTGTAAGAGAATGTAAGAGACAGTAACAGAGTGTAAGAGAATGTAAGAGACAGTAACAGAGTGTAAGAGACAGTAACAGAGTGTAAGAGGGTGTAAGAGACAGTAGCAGAGTGTAGGTGAGTGTAAGAGAGTGTAAGAGAGTGTAAGAGACAGTAACAGAGTGTAAGAGACAGTAACAGAGTATATGAGACAGCAGCAGAGTGTAAGAGAGTGTAACAGAGTGTAAGAGACAGTAACAGAGTATAGGAGACAGTAACAGAGTGTAAGAGACAGTAACAGAGTGTACGAGACAGTAACAGAGTGTATGACAGTGTAGTAGAGTGTAAGATACAGTAACAGAGCGTAAGAGATAGTAGCAGAGTGTAAGAGACAGTAGCAGAGTGAAAGAGACAGTAACAGAGTGTAGGAGACAGTAGCAGAGTGTAAGAGACAGTAGCAGAGTGTAAGAGAGTGTAAGAGACAGTAACAGTGTGTAAGAGGGTGTAACAGCGTGTAAGAGAGTGTAACAGAGTGTAAGAGAGTGTAAGAGACAGTAACAGAGTGTAAGAGGGTGTAAGAGACAGTAGCAGAGTGTAGGGGAGGGTAAGAGAGTGTAAGAGAGTGTAAGAGACAGTAACAGAGTGTAAGAGACAGTAACAGAGTATCTGAGACAGCAGCAGAGTGTAAGTGAGTGTAACAGAGTATAGGAGACAGTAACAGAGTGTAAGAGACAGTAACAGAGTGTACGAGACAGTAAAAGAGTGTAAGATACAGTAACAGAGTGTATGACAGTGTAGTAGAGTGTAAGAGACAGTAACAGAGCGTAGGAGATAGTAGCAGAGTGTAAGAGACAGTAACAGAGTGAAAGAGACAGTAACAGAGTGTAAGAGACAGTAGCAGAGTGTAAGAGACAGTAACAGAATGTAAGAGACAGTAGCAGAGTGTAAGAGAGTGTAAGAGACAGTAACAGTGTGTAAGAGGGTGTAACAGCATGTAAGAGAGTGTAACAGCGTGTAAGAGAGTGTAACAGAGTGTAAGAGAGTGTAAGAGACAGTAACAGTGTGTAAGAGGGTGTAACAGCGTGTAAGAGAGTGCAACAGAGTGTAAGAGAGTGTAAGAGACAGTAACAGAGTGTAAGAGGGTGTAAGAGACAGTAGCAGAGTGTAGGAGAGTGTAAGAGACAGTAACAGAGCGTAAGAGATAGTAGCAGAGTGTAAGAGACAGTAGCAGAGTGAAAGAGACAGTAACAGAGTGTAAGAGGGTGTAAGAGACAGTAGCAGAGTGTAGGAGAGTGTAAGAGAGTGTAAGAGACAGTAACAGAGTGTAAGAGACAGTAACAGAGTATATGAGACAGCAGCAGAGTGTAAGAGAGTGTAACAGAGTATAGGAGACAGTAAAAGAGTTAAAGAGACAGTAACAGAGTGTAAGAGACAGTAACAGAGTGTACGAGACAGTAACAGAGTGTATGACAGTGTATTAGAGTGTAAGAGACAGTAACAGAACTTAAGAGATAGTAGCAGAGTGTAAGAGACAGTAGCAGAGTGAAAGAGACAGTAACAGAGTGTAGGAGACAGTAGCAGAGTGTAAGAGACAGTAACAGAGTGTAAGAGACAGTAGCAGAGTGTAAGAGAGTGTAAGAGACAGTAACAGTGTGTAAGAGGGTGTAACAGCGTGTAAGAGAGTGTAAGAGAGTGTAAGAGACAGTAACAGAGTGTAAGAGGGTGTAAGAGACAGTAGCAGAGTGTAGGAGAGTGTAAGAGAGTGTAAGAGACAGTAACAGAGTGTAAGAGACAGTAACAGAGTATATGAGACAGCAGCAGAGTGTAAGAGAGTGTAACAGAGTATAGGAGACAGTAACAGAGTATAGGAGACAGTAACAGAGTGTAAGAGACAGTAACAGAGTGTACGAGACAGTAACAGAGTGTATGACAGTGTAGTAGAGTGTAAGAGACAGTAACAGAGCGTAAGAGATAGTAGCAGAGTGTAAGAGACAGTAGCAGAGTGAAAGAGACAGTAACAGAGTGTAGGAGACAGTAGCAGAGTGTAAGAGACAGTAGCAGAGTGTAAGAGTGTAAGAGACAGGAACAGTGTGTAAGAGGGTGTAACAGCGTGTAAGAGAGTGTAACAGAGTGTAAGAGAGTGTAAGAGACAGTAACAGAGTGTAAGAGGGTGTAAGAGACAGTAGCAGAGTGTAGGAGAGTGTAAGAGAGTGTAAGAGACAGTAACAGAGTGTAAGAGACAGTAACAGAGTGTAAGAGACAACAGCAGAGTGTAAGAGAGTGTAAGAGACAGTAACAGAGTGTAAGAGATTGTAACAGAGTGTAAGAGACAGTAACAGAGTGTACGCGACAGTAACAGAGTATATGAGACAGCAGCAGAGTGTAAGAGAGTGTAACAGAGTATAGGAGACAGTAACAGAGTATAGGAGACAGTAACAGAGTGTAAGAGACAGTAACAGAGTGTACGAGACAGTAACAGAGTGTATGACAGTGTAGTAGAGTGTAAGAGACAGTAACAGAGCGTAAGAGACAGTAGCAGAGTGTAAGAGACAGAAGCAGAGTGAAAGAGACAGTAACAGAGTGTAGGAGACAGTAGCAGAGTGTAAGAGACAGTAACAGAGTGTAAGAGACAGTAGCAGAGTGTAAGAGAGTGTAAGAGACAGTAACAGTGTGTAAGAGGGTGTAACAGCATGTAAGAGAGTGTAACAGCGTGTAAGAGAGTGTAACAGCGTGTAAGAGACAGTAACAGAGTGTAAGAGGGTGTAAGAGACAGTAGCAGAGTGTAGGAGAGTGTAAGAGAGTGTAAGAGAGTGTAAGAGACAGTAACAGAGTGTAAGAGACAGTAACAGAGTGTAAGAGACAGCAGCAGAGTGTAAGAGAGTGTAAGAGACAGTAACAGAGTGTAAGAGAGTGTAACAGAGTGTAAGAGACAGTAACAGAGTGTACGAGACAGTAACAGAGTGTACGAGAGTGTAGTAGAGTGTAAGAGACAGTAACAGAGCGTAAGAGACAGTAGCAGAGTGTAAGAGACAGAAGCAGAGTGAAAGAGAGAGTAGCAGAGTGTAAGAGACAGTAGCAGAGTGTAAGAGAGTGTAAGAGACAGTAACAAAGTGTAGGAGAGTGTAAGAGACAGTAACAGAGTGTAAGAGACGGTAACAGAGTGTAAGAGACAGCAGCAGAGTGTAAGAGAGTGTAACATAGTGTAAGAGAGTGTAAGAGACAGAAGCAGAGTGCAATAGACAGTAACAGAGTGTAAGAGAGTGTTATAGACAGTAGCAGAGTGTAAGAGACAATAGCAGAGTGTAAGATACAGTAGCAGAGTGTAAGAGACAGTAACAGAGTGTAAGAGACAGTAACAGAGTGTAAGAGACAGTAGCAGAGTGAAAGAGACAGTAGTAGAGTGTAGTAGAGTGTAGTAGAGTGTAAGAGAGTGTCACATGGCATATACCGTCCTCTAGGATCACATAGTCCTGAATGATCTCAGTATACTGTGAACGTCTTTGGGGATCTCTTCGCGTAGACATCGTAAACCTGTGTAAGAGACAGTAGCAGAGAGTAAGAGACAGTAACAGAGTATATGAGACAGTAGCAGAGTGTAAGAGAGTGTAACAGAGTATAGGAGACAGTAACAAAGTATAGGAGACAGTAACAGAGTGTAAGAGAGTGTAAGAGACAGTTACAGAGTGAAAGAGAGTGTAAGAGACAGTAACAGAGTGTACGAGACAGTAACAGAGTGTAAGATACAGTAACAGAGTGTATGACAGTGTAGTAGAGTGTAAGAGACAGTAACAGAGCGTAAGAGATAGTAGCAGAGTGTAAGAGACAGTAACAGAGTGTAAGAGACAGTAGCAGAGTGCAAGAGACAGTAACAGAGTGTTAGAGACAGTAGCAGAGTGTAAGAGAGTGTAAGAGACAGTAACAGTGTGTAAGAGGGTGTAACAGCGTCTAAGAGAGTGTAACAGCGTGTAAGAGAGTGTAAGAGAGTGTAAGAGACAGTAACAGAGTGTGAGAGACAGTAACAGAGTGTAAGAGACAGCAGCAGAGTGTAAGAGAGTGTAAGAGACAGTAACAGAGTGTAAGAGAGTGTAACAGAGTGTAAGAGACAGTAACAGAGTGTACGAGACAGTAACAGAGTGTAAGAGACAGTAACAGAGTGTACGAGAGTGTAGTAGAGTGTAAGAGACAGTAACAGAGCGTAAGAGACAGTAGCAGAGTGTAAGAGACAAAAGCAGAGTGAAAGAGAGAGTAGCAGAGTGTAAGAGACAGTAGCAGAGTGTAAGAGACAGTAGCAGAGTGTAAGAGAGTGTAAGAGACAGTAACAGAGTGTAGGAGAGTGTAAGAGACAGTAACAGAGTGTAAGAGACAGTAACAGAGTGTAAGAGACAGCAGCAGAGTGTACGAGAGTGTAACATAGTGTAAGAGAGTGTAAGAGACAGTAGCAGAGTGTAATAGACAGTAACAGAGTGTAAGAGAGTGTTATGGACAGTAGCAGAGTGTAAGAGACAATAGCACAGTGTAAGATACAGTAGCAGAGTGTAAGGGACAGTAACAGAGTGTAAGAGACAGTAAAAGAGTGTATGAGACAGTAGCAGAGTGAAAGAGACAGTAGTAGAGTGTAGTAGAGTGTAGTAGAGTGTAAGAGAGTGTCACATGGCATATACCGTCCTCTAGGATCACATACTCCCGAATGATCTCAGTATACTGTGAACGTCTTTGGAGATCTCTTCGCGTAGACATCGTAAACCTGTGTAAGAGACAGTAGCAGAGAGTAAGAGATAGTAACAGAGTATATGGGACAGTAGCAGAGTGTAAGAGAGTGTAA